>NC_090930.1:1131188351-1131491359 GCF_040938575.1 Ambystoma mexicanum | reverse complement strand
GAAAGTGGAGAGGGGAAGTAAAAGGTTGTCCGATCAACTGTATGAAAACATGCCTGTGGAGACACATGAGAGGGAAGAAAAATCAAACATTGATGTCATGTGCCACTGAACATGTGTTGCAAAAAGTCATGCTGTGATGTATAGGGACACACCATGCACAGGGAACGCACAGTGATGCAGCCAATCCGATGAACCAATCCGTTCAAAATGACACCCCATACCTGCCTTACTTGAAATTATTCAGAACAAAATGTGTTTAGCAATAGATTTTCACCTTCAGAGAATTCAGTACACAGACACACATGTATCCATGATGGAGTGTTTCTGTGTTGACATGCCAGCCTGTAAATGACTTGAAACATACCCCCACCTATTTGTAGTAAATGATGTCTGACATTACAGTGGCCCAGTAACATCTGCTCAGGTTTTGGTAAATGCATTTCCAAAAGGTAAGAGTGTTGTGTGAGCAGTAGCACTCCAATGACAAATACATAGTCACATCTTCTGGATTAATAGTAGCCTCAGGAATTGGAAAACAGGCCCTGTAACCCAGTGGATCATGAGGTTGACATGCACATTGTCCATGATCTTCTCCCACTTGAATGCCATACACAGATAATTTGAGGGCTGACAATGATTACATAGGAGAATGCCCTTGCATCACTTCACCTATCCACACTCAGTGCAGCCAGTCATTTCTGAAGCCCACACAATTATTCTCCAGCAAGATGCCATGACAGAGCAGACCGATGTTATGAACATGTATGACATATCTTGACAGTGTTGTGTATTGTGTCAATATACTTTATGCTCTCACCCACAGGAGACCTTGGAGACAAAAGCATAGAGTGTGATATTGGAGATGACATTGGAGACAATGAAGAGCCCATGGAGAGTGTGCATGTGATCCTTACCATGACTTTGGATAGGAGTCTGATGCTCTATGCAACATCCCACCACCAGCCTGTGCTATTGAATCCCAGACCTGCACCAGCACACAAGGCCAAGATAATGCCACCACCATAGCTACTAATGACACTGCCACTGTGGTCTAAATGGGCATCCAAAAGCTGAGGGTCATGGATATTCAGGTGATGGTGGGTGACAATGGCATCACTCAACTGGAGAAAAACATTACAAGGCAAGTTAAGAATCTTTTTGCATCTCCTCCAGGGAGGGACCAGTTTTCAGCCCCTACCTAGGAACTGGGATTTACTGCCATACCTCCTCCTCCACCACACATTGATACTCCCTTCCACAGCTGCCAGTGTCATTGCAGCATTGTAGAGAGAGTGTCAGCCATGGAGGCAGCCCTGGAATGAGTGGAGGGGAATAAGAGGGAACTGGTTGATGCCCATTCCTCATTGGTGCGGATCATGCTAAAATCTACTAATCTCTGGACAATGGGCCTCATTACGACCCAGGCGGAGGACCATGGTGCTGTTAGCACCATGGTCCATGCCGGTGTCCGCCATGGCGGAATGGGGAATTACCACCCCATTCCAAGGTTGGCGGGGCGGTAATTTCCCATGCCGCCATGGCCTTCCCCATTCCCATTTTTGCCTCATGGGGCTCAATGGGAATGGGGAAGCCGCAAATTGCGGCACCGTACTTAGCACCAAGGTCCTTTTGCGGGTCCCTACTTTAACGGCTGGTAAAACCAGCCGTTAAGGTCCGGTCCCGCAAAGGGACCTCGTAATTAGGCGCTAATAGGTTAACGGCACCGCAGCCTTTTACGGCGCTGTTAACCCATTAGCGCCTGGGTCGTAATGAGGCCCAATGTCTAGGAAGCTTTAGAGGGGGTCAACCAGCTGATGGTTGCGTTGCTTGGTGGAGACACAGGTAACAGGACAAGAGGTGAGGGAAGATGCCCAGCTGGCCTTAGAGCAGGTCTCTCCATCTGCATCTGGAGACTTCAGGGCTAGGCTAAGGAGGACACCCAACTGAGCAGAAAGCACGCCTCAACGTCTGCAGCTACAGCAGGACTGATTGGCAACGAGCAGACCTCAACTGTTGTGGCCGCATTTGCAACTGATGCTGACAAGATCTGTTCTCAGGCCAATGAGGATGCCCAGTTGGCTGGATAGCAGTTTTCATCTGATGAAACAGCATAGGCCTATGCTGGGCCTAGTGAAGATTTGTATTTGCCCTTACAGCAGGCCTGTGCAGAAACACTGCTCTCAGGCCAGATAAGATGCATGCGTGCATAGCCTGAGTGCAGGATTCCAGGCACAGCCTGACACTTGCAGTATTGCCCGTTCTGCCTCTTCGGCTGTGTGCCACTTCACCAGCAGCAATGTTGCCAGATGGTGTGGACAATCCTGCAGAATTCCCAGTCCCCTGTCTACTGGGTTGGTTACTCATGCATCAATATGTGGAGAGGGAGACGACCCCCAATTCTACCTCCAACCTGCCAACGCATGCTCCCACATCATCACCGAAATCCCCTACATGAACTCCTCCAGTCACCATCCCGGCCTTCTATGGTTTTCCTGTTCAAATCCACCAACCAAACATGGCCAGGAAGGCAAGAGGGTACAGCTGGAAAGGTTCTGCTCCTAATCATCCCTCTCTGGACAATTTTGTTTTCTATTTTGCTTGAGTTTATATTTGTAGCATATTGAAAATGTTGACCATTATTCCCCCCCTATTAATATGTTGCTGCAATCTGGACTTTTGGGACACTGGCCTTGCACTCAACATTATTTCTTGGAACCTGCCCTGTAGATCGTTTAATTGGTGCTTTGACCTCATACCCAATTGAGCAGTAACAATATTGTAATCCTTCCCTCATCAATAAAACTTGGTTCCTGAGAGAGTTTGTTTGCAAATGTATTTTGTTAAATTTGACCTGAGGGGAGTCCAGTCTGGGGTGGTGGTCAGTGTTCTTCTGTTTCAGTGATGCACATACCTCTACCGGAAGTTATTGTTCAGGCTTGACTCACACATAACTAAGCCAACCACATTACCCCATTGCTCCAGAGGCCTTTGCGGCTCTGTATCATACACATCACCACCATTGTCCGAGTCTACATGATCAGTTGCCTCAATGTGCATGAGCAACATGCATCACATGGCCACACTGAGGCAGACATTATCTAGCTGGTACATATGTGCACCTTCAGTCCTGTGCAGAAACTGGAATCAGATTGTGAGTGCTCCAAATACCTGCACATCGGATCACAGATATGTTCATTGTCTGAGGTTCAATTAATTCCGCAATGGGTTCATCAGCCAAGTGCAAATGGGATATTTAGCATCACTTTGGGGGTCGAAAAGAGAGTTGTGATATACTTTCTTACACTTCAAAGGTTGTTATGGAAGGAATCCCCTTGTTTCATGAAACATGCTGTAACCATGCAACATGACACTTATCTCTAAAGTGCAAGTAGGACATGTGCGACCCATTTATATGCTAATGATTGGATGATAGGTGTGGAAGTGAAGTCCATGGAAATGTGCATGATGTCAATTTCAGTTTTGAGTTAGAGTTTTTAGTCATTTGTAACACGCTCCTTGACAGAGTGAACTGCATATAGGAGCAGATGGTAATAGAATTAAATATTTTCGAAATTGAAGGAGCTCAAATGTGCTCTAGATATCTCATGGACGGGAGTTCCATAATCAGGTACCATAGACTGAAAACCGCCTGTCACCCCTGGAGACACATCTGGTGGCTTGGATCACAGTGAATGCATGGGTTTATACCAGGTCAACCTGTCCGCAAAGTAACTTGGTGTGAGATTGTGCAGTTGCAGGGTTTGCTGGTGGGTACTGCATGTGCAGGGTGCTTTCCGGACATGCATTTGTGACAGTGTTACCCACCGCCCCTTTTGCCTGTCACTCATGCTGCAAGGTATATGGTATATGGTATTGTACATCTGCTCACTCAGCATCCAGGTCCTTTGGCCTCTGTGATGATCCATATAGGCTGGCAGCGTGCTGTTCTGTAGGACCATTGCATTGTGGACTGATCCTGGGAATCGCGCACAGCAGTACGTTATGATAAAGTCAGCATCACAGGTGTCCTGGATATTCAGGGAACGAAACTGTTTCCTGTTCCTGTAGATCTACTCTGATGCATGGGGGGGGGGGGCACCAGCTCAACATGTGTGCAGTCCAATGCTGCCATCACATTAGGCATGCCTGCAATTGCATAGAAGTCGGCCTTGGTGGTGTTGAACTGAACCTGGGTGGTGGGTAGGGCAATATGCTGGCCAGCATGATGGCAGAGGTCGTCCAACACCTGCACCAGCACTCTGAGCTGTGAAATGGCATGCAGCTAACCCACAGAGTGCTAGAATGTGCCACTCACCAGGAAGTGCAGGACCAACAACAGCTTTACAAGCGGTGCAATGCCTGACTTGATGCCAATCCTATTCACAATGTCCTCCTGGATGAGGATCAAGAGGTCAAGTATGGTTTCCCTGTTTAGACGGTACAGGGTTAGTATATGCCTGTCATTGAGGGCCCAGGGTGTGGCCCTCATGTGAAGTATCAATGTGCGCATCTGCCTTGCCACCTGCATCCCCATCATCCTCATTCTCCTCCTTCTCACCCTGGCCTTCTGTTGCCTCTGCTGATACACCAGCCCTTGCAGCTGTAGATTGGCAAGCAGCATATTGCGTTCCATGTTTGCAGCAATGACTTGCAGCATGGTTGTGTTGGGATGTGTTTTTGGGGTAGGTGTGGCCCTTTTGTACTCTTCCTGTATGTGCATAGGGTGTACCTGGGTGGATTGTGTTTCTAATTTCCTTCATCGATGTCCATTTACCGCCTGCTCTGCGGTGTTGTTATTTCCCACTTAGTTTTGCTGGTATTACCGACAAATATCTACCAGTAATACTGACAAATCCAACCTCGTGATGTGCCGTTGATACCATTGTGCCGGTATTACCGGCGCAGGATTCCAGGCCATCCGGTATTTTCTTTGTGTTAACGGTGCCGGTAATTCTGGATGAGGTGAAACCAGAGGCTGTAATTCAGGCAAATGTGTTCCAGCAAATTGGTATTTGGCCGGACCGGTAAAAGTGCTGCTAAACCGTATTACCAGCACTTTTACTGTATACCAGCAAACTCGTAATGAGCCCCAATGTGTTTAGCATTTGGGTGGCACCCAAAGAAAGGCAAGCTGAACATTTCTGGCGAGGTGTTGAAGCCTTGGAAGAAGACAAATCCTTCCCTTACCTGTGCATACAGATATACAACAATTTAGCATGGAAGACCAATTTAAAATACACAACCAGAAAAACATAGGTGACTTTTAATTCAACAACAATGTTCTTGAGGAGACATGGACATCTATTCTCAGTGTTGCTGTGGTCAATGCAAGGATGGGCAAAATGATAGCCTATGGTGCCAACGTCAGGGGCCTAAAATATAGTGTGCCATACCGTTGAGACCAGAGTTTATGGGAGATTATTCTCAATTTCCCCCAGTGCTATATCCAATTCAAAAGTCATCAGAGTCTTCAAATCATCCGGTGGCGTGAGCATGGAGGGATCAGAGCCTATCATGCTCCATGTAGTCCAGACTCCTGCTGGAGCAGGAACTCAGGAAACCTGAGTTGAACTTACACTTGCTCAGGGCTCCAAATGTCATCCTGTCATAAAAACTGCAGTTAAAGTTGTGAGAAATGTGCAGATTGAAAGGAAGAAGAAGGAGGATTGCGATAAGCTTGCAAAACTTAACACCATCCGGTGGTGTGGAGTTTCTGAGATGCTTGCCTGGCAACTCTTTAAAATCCTTGACTGCCACATAATGGGATACTAATAACAACTGTTAGTGCAGCACTCAGATACCTGTGGATTTGTAGCGCTATATAACAAGTTATTATTATTATTATTATTATTATTATTATTATTATTATTATTATGATGATGATGATGATGATGATGATGATGATGATGATGAAAAATAACTCTTCACTATGGCCACAGCAGTTGGCCCGAAGTTGACAACTCTGATGGCCACCAGGATAAAAGGAAAAAACACATTCTCCCTTTGCTGCAGGTCCTGTAAGGAGGACATATGGCATTTTGTATTGCTTTGTCCAGATTATAATGATATTTGTTCAAGAAAGATTTTAAAGTTGCTGAGATATTAGGTTTTCAGGGACACACATATGGCTTTTTTATGTACCTATTATGTGGCCAAATGGTTACTAGATCTACAGTTAATCTCAGACAAGCATGGGGAAAAGATGACGTCTGCCGCCTGCAGGTAAAGGTTAGGAGTGGAATGCCATGAATCACAAAATGTGCTTTTATTACTTATTTCACTTTTATTTTATTTATAATCTAGTTGTTTCTAGCAATAGTAGAAATGTTTTGATTTTTTTAATTGATACTGTGATGATGTGGCTATTTCCCAGCAATAGAACACTGGAGGGCGATGGCTTCTAAAACGTTTGCTCCACTCAGCACTCCTAAGAGCAAAGCCGTGATCTTTTCATAAAGATGAAAGAGGTGAAGATGGCTCCCAAGTTGATTATATACCTCCTTTACCTCTTAGGCGATGCTCTACAGCGATGTATGGGTTACTCCTGAAGCATCCAAACAGCAACTGCACTGTGGTATCCGAATAACATAGGGAACGGAGGATAGCTCAGGGGCAAGGTGCTGGTCTTGGAAGCAACACCGTGTAGAGCAACAGCGCTTCTTATCCCGGATCCGTGCCTAGAAACCAAATTCAGATTTGGTATTAGGCAGGCTATTGAAAATCAATACAACAAAATAAAAGTCGGTGTTTAGGAAAGTCCGTTGCCACATTACCTTACTGGTTTGAATTTGGCAAGTTGGTCATCTTGGTACTATTTCAATGGCAAGAGTTGTGGTTCGAACCTACGTACGAGAATTAGAGGGTGTTCTGCTGTTCATGGGTGACTCGATGAACTTTATAGTTTCCATTTCCAGGAAGCAGTGGTTCTAGTTGCTGCTGGTAAATCGCTTCTATGGGTGGCTGGATAATGGAAAAGCAGGCAATATTGCCACGATAGTTTTAAAGCAGCGACTCAGACGAAAACTTAGGGGGATCAGTGGTGAGTGGCTTCCATATTGCCCTATGCCCACAGCTCTTACTTGGCCACGTTTCAGCGCTAACTTGAGCACACAGTAATGCCGTGCAGAAAGTCTTACTTTTCAAACTGAGTCCTCACAGAATAATGTGGTGGTGGTTTTTCCACAATAAAACATGCGTCACGGATTATGCAGGCAGATAACACTGGATCCTTAGGGCATAGCACAGTGATGCAGTGTTGCTGATTGTTGGACGTGCATATGGGAATGGCACTGCTGAACCATGAGTTGTTTCGTCATCAAGAGACATTAATAATAACACTGTTCGTACTTTAAGAGCATTGGAAAAAAAGAAGAAATACTTATATTGCTAGAAGTTATTTTTTAGCGAACAATGTGAGCAGAGATAAACGACCTGGGACCTGTTTCTATAGATTTCTTAAAAAACAGGCTAATCACAAGCGATTTATGGACGTATAATAATAATCTAACATTTTTATAACGCTACCAACCCTCATGCATCTGAGCACCGCTTATTTTTACCCACTTTGTGTGTGGTGCTCATTTATGGACTTTGGAAGGATGCAAGGGTGAGTTTGGCCTTGCCGGGATTTGAACCTGTGTCAGTAAGCTCTGCGCAGATGTCAAAGGGAGCGCTCTACTCGCTATGCTATCGGACCAGCATATACCATCTGTATGATTTATGTCTTAATTCTCACAAATATGAGGATTATTGTTCTAAATTATTTACACTATTGCATGTGTTGAGCCTTTTATGCTGAACACTATAGTCTTGTTGGCAAACCTCGAGGAATGGCTAATGGAGAAATGTGGATTTACACAATATTAAGTATTATTATTGCTCACTTATCCTTTCAATACTATTTAGAACATCCTCAGCTGGTGCTTGAAGGAAGTGCTTTCTCAAAGAACATAATTATTGGATATAACTCAGCAGTTTTCTGGACAGTATATGTTCATAGATATGTATTTACCACAGTGACAGAAGAACTCTCGGATTGTACCACATGTGACAAGCAAGGCCTGTTGCAGGCCTTGTCAGAGGAGAGAGGGAGCCCGGCACCATTACCCCAGGGTGCCGGAATGAGTGTGGCAGGACCCCCATCTCTTCCTTACCTTTTGAGGTGGTGGCACCCTTACCTCAGAGAGACATCAGCACAGGGGTGTTGGTTGCAGCAAAGACTCATGGGGCCAGAAGAAAAAGCATCACAACAGAAGGTCAGAGAAGCCAGGTTGGGCAAGCCAGCCTGGCGCAGCAACATAGGCTGCAGAAACGCTGCTGGGAGAGGAGAGGAGGGGAGGAGCCAGCGCCATGGAGACCACTGGAGGGGGCACTAATCCTTCACTGTGGATCCATGGACCGGCTTTCAGAGTACAGGACACCACAGAGACTCTAAGAGTCAGTGCTGCATACTGCAGCAGAGCGCAGCGTCTACTGGAACCAGCTAAGAGAGAAACAGTCCCACTAAACCACCAGGGATAAGATTAAATCACAGCCTCACAAAGGCCGTTTTAAGAAATGACCACCACTTACCGATTAGAGCATTTTTATAAACAATGCCTCCAACAAGGCCCCACTAGCCCATCATGGAGTTATACAATTGGGAACGGAAGGGCCCTGTGAGCCATTGTGTGACCAAAACCAGAAACACAGCAAGGCCACATGGATAACGAGGGGGGGGGGCATAAAGGCCCTTATGAAACGTCCCCAGCCCCTGCCCTCTCAGACACCTGGAAGCAAGGTTAGGCATTGGCTAGGGTAAGTGGCCAATCCAGAGAAGGGCGGGGTTCTTAAAGGTAGGCTGGGGAATTGCCTAGTGTGGGCTAGTTGAGTGAGAACAGGAGGTGGAGGAGGGCATCTGAGAGACCAGAGAAATGTGGAGGTTAATCCCGAGGGGGGGAGGCGGTTGAGTGTTTGTGCGTGTGAGTAAGAAGTGAGTGGAGTAACAGTAGAATCGGAGTATTGAGGAGGTGGTGCTAGTTGTAAGTGGGGATGGTGATAGTTGGAATAGTAGAGTAGTAAGGGGCATGAGAGATGGCGATAATAAGTATTGAGAAGGTGTAGCAGCACCTGCTGAAAGAGTGAGACAAGAGACAGAAGAGGTAGTGGAGAAGCAGCAGTACGGGGGGAGTAGTACTATTTGAGAGAGCAGTAGTAGCTAGTGGGAGTATTGGAATAAGGAGTAGTAAGAGCAGAGAGGTGTTACTAGTAGCGACAAGGAGATGGAGCAGTAGGATGGAAGAAGGAGGACATAACCCCACAGGTAGTATTTTTTTGGAAATGTCTCCAAAAGTAGTATAGTTCATAAAGCATTATCTGTTAATGTGTAATGTTGAGCACACATTGTGGCATGCTTCTTGGGTCAATCAAAATTAAATGTGAAAAAAAACATGGAATTAATGTGTTACTTAGGCAATAAGCCATGAACGGGGGGGGGGGGGGGGTATTACTGCTTCAGGTAATGTCCAGTGCCCATAGTTACAGGCCCAAGCTAAGCAGGCCCCAGGGCATTACCTGAAGTGGCACTTTTTCCTATGCTCACCGCACAACATACACATAGACCTGTGTACTCTGGGTGGATAGAGCCAACAGGCGGAGTCCCCCTGTCATATTTAGTTGGGGTATGACACGAAGAGTACATCGCAGGAAGAGGGAGGACCAAACTGTTCCCCTGCCATGGCTAGCCTGATAAACTATCAAAGACCCCTTAGATCTGTCATGTCATTTTGTTGGGCACTGCAGTGGTGGCAGCGATTTTCATACTAATCAGAAAGTAATTCAAACAGGCCCACATGGGGCCTGGCTGCAGAGGTTATTAAAGGAAACAGGAAACCCCAACAACATTTCATATGAAAACTGTGTCAACATCAAGCCAGCTCCCACCCTCAGTATCGATTGACAGTGAGCTGTCATGTAGGGATCTGCATGTTTACAGTAGTCTACCCCACATTGGGACTCCATTCATAAGGTAAGAGAATGTAATTTGCAGGAGTCAGAGATTCTGGTCTCTCTGCAGCTTCATGGGAGACCTGCCGCTTTAATTAGGAACCACAAAGAGCTGCATTAACCAGAGAGGCCTTTTGATCCGCAACAGATAGGAAGATAGGTGGGACTTAGTATTACATTTTTTAATTCCTTTTCCTTTTATGACCTCATGCATACAGGAAATTGTAGGTGGGGACCCAGGATTGGTTCATTAAGGTAGGCTTAGCTGACACCAATCTTTGCAATACGCTTGGTTTAAAAGAGGGCTGAGCCTCTCTGTTGGCATATCATCTGAAGGCTTCACTAGAAGTAGAAAGAAGAACTCATCACTGCACCTTGGTTGAAGATAAAGTCTGCCTTAGATTTTCTGCCAGTGAAGGAAGGCCAAGACCTCCTATAGGGATGCAAGATCCCTCCCCTAAACATCTCCCAGGGAAAAGAGGGAGATATCATATCCAGAGAACCCACTAGTAGCTCCAGGACCAGTACCCAGACAGCACACAGCATGTGCTGCTAGGCTCTGCAGCAAGCTTCATAGGTGGGAAGTGCCAGAGAGTCTCTGAATCCGAAACCAAGGACAAGGCAGCTGCCTGCAACACACTCCTCAGCTTGGTCCTTCTGCCTTAAAGGATGGCACAAGCCCAGTGAAGCAGCTAGGAGAAGTGCATCGAAGAGCATCTACTGATGTCCGCCTTAAAGGACATTTTCAAGCCAGTCGAGTTGCTAGAGCTACAATGAACTTCAATGCTGACTGTTTCTATGCCACAGTCACTTAAAGCCATCTGAGACGTCTCGACCAATGCTTCAGAACCATCGGCAAGCACTGAGACAACAATTCCTTACCCTGAGCTGCTGTGTATGATAACCTGCAGCCGTTTGTCCAGCTTCGCTTGCCGAACTATTTGCCTCCTGAAACCCACAGTTGTCTTCCATCTTGAACTATGTCACAGAAGCTGCAAAGCACCCCCGAAACCGACTCGACCCTGTCGAGTACCAAGAACTCCGACAATCAAGGTATGTGGAGGAACTGAGAAATAAGAAGTCCCCTTGATCCTTTTCCGGACTCCTAGTGAAATTTTATGACCCATCACTCCCTTGGAGCTGAAACCAAGTATCCTTGAACTATTGAAATGATTTACATCCCTTTTTCCTTCTTTGAAACTGTCTGTCCTCTGCATTCCTATTCCTAAACAGGATGGGTTGTATTTGGTGTTGTGTTAGAACTGTCGGTTGTGTTAATAATAAAGTAGATATTTTTATACAACCTTGACTGGACAGTCCCTTTTATCATTGGGTAATATTTGTATTTCCGCTTTGTTGCACCTAACCAACGATCCATGACCTTTCGGAGATAAGCCTGCTGTTAAATCCACGTTACCAAAATTGGACAAGAAGGTTTATAATTTGCTTGTGTTTCCAATCTATTTGGATCCCTTCTTGGATACTAAAGTTGTTGGGCTGATTGATGGTTCAGAAACCGTTATTCATCCCTGGACCACTAGTGCGTGGAAAGTTGATTCGTCACACATACATACAGACATAAAAGCATAATATGGACAAAAGGTAAAAGTGGTAGCGTCTGTTGACAACAGGAACCGGCATGCAAAACGACAGTTGAGTGTGAGCATTCTAAATCTCAAAAATGCTTAACACCTGCTCACTTTTCTCACACAATTACTTAGCTTGAACTGTTTGCTCATAACACATATGCTGAAACAGAGTCTCTCAAATCTTTCTCTGCGAGTCCTGGCCTTGTTAGAACATGTCATTCTGCATGCCTGTACATTTTATAAAGGACTGCAGTACCAGAATGCAATGTGATGTGAGTCTATAAACCAAGACTGGCTGAATGAAATGGAAATGGGCTGAACTAGGAAAATAGGAAACTGTCATGGCATTATAAACATGTGCATGGAAATGTGAAAGCGGTCAGGCTAGCACACTGCGTTGAAAGCTGATATATTTGAAAGGGTAATGTGTGAGCAACAATCTGTTTTGTTGATGCACTTACCATCATAATAGTTGCAGCACAAAGAATAGACAAGCAACCCCTCTCCCCCCCCCCACCCGATATTTACAGAACTCTGGGTTATTTTTTAGCATGTGATAGCATATGATGTACTCTCAGCACTGATGCAGATTATAGCCTTTAGGATAGTATTTTATTTTATGAACCTTTTTATTGTATTTTATTTGCTAGTACAAGATCAAGTATGCAGATAATCTCTCTAGGCATGATATCTAAAAATGTCAGAAGCAAATCAACTGGTACACGATTTAGATCTGATGCAATATCTACAGGCATACCATGTATGATTGTCATTCTGCCAGCGGGCTAGTGTCAAGCTGTGGCAGTGATTCGGTGACGGGAAAATACATATTTAGGATTGAGAATCCAGTGTTTCATTTGGGTATACAGTTCTGACACATACGCATTGGTTTTGCTGTTGTAGAGAAATGTCATTGTGTACTGAGGTAGTAGCTGACATGAAGGGTTGGGATATTTCATGTCTTCGCCTTCAGAACTGCTTGTTATTCCTGTAGATTTGTATCCAATACCTAGGCGGGGTGTGACGTAGGATGCACCATTTCGATTCATTGTTTTCTGAACTGTCTTTGGGTGGAAGCCACCAAAACCCAGTATTGAAGGAAATGCAGCCTGGACTTACTCGCTTTGATGGCTTGTTTGCTCCTTTAATTTTATAGATTTACTGCCACACCTGGATTAATGCTCATTAGGTGCTACTCCCCGCATTCACCCCCATCATTTCCAGTTTAGACTCAAACAAAGTTACCATTGTTCATACAATGGGGTGCATTTTACAGGTGAGGCAGATTGGTAAAAAGAGCGGAAAACACGGGTTCCTCCACCTTTACGGGACTGCCTGATTGTTTTACAGATGTAAGTCGGAGCTGGGTAGCAGGTGAATATAATTAGTCATTAATCCATTCCTCCTCCATCTTACAAATGCGGGTGCATTAACGACAGCGTGGATGGCTTGCTTGCGTTCATGCAATGGATTCCTAAGCAATCCGCCTGAAATCACCACCGAGTAAAAATTGACATTTCAGGCAGCATTTACACGTTTCCAACAATGTGGTGTAAACGTGATGAGTAACAGCGATTTTAAGTACTATTATTATTAAGATGGTATTTACTGACTGCGGAGCCATATTCGAGAAGCAACGGAGCGCCTTACAGAGGTATACAACAATACACATACACTAATTAGCGATTTACAGAGGTATACAAAAGTACACATGCATAATGCAGCGCTTGTCAGAGGTAACAACAGAACACATATACAGTGGGGGAGTAGGATCCAGAGGGGCAGAGAAGAGGGGTACAGCTCTACAGGGCAGCAGCAAGGAGAGGGGCGGATGGTTTCTATCGAGTCAGGGCGTGCAGGGAGTGATGTAATGGCCTAGGTGTTGAGGAAGAGAGACTCCTTGAGGAAGTGGACCTTGAGTTATTTTCTGAATTGTAGGAGCGTGTGGGTGGAGGTTCCATAGTCTTGGCGCATAGGCAGAGGAGGCTTGTTTTCTGGTTCTTTCCTTTTTGCAGCAGCGGATTTCAAGTCTGCACGTGTCCTGGCTTCTGGTGGTGTACTGTCTGTCGGAGATGCTGTGTTTCTCCAAGAGGTAGCTGGGTGACATGAGGGCAACTGCCTTACAGATGATGCACCAAGATTGGTGATTTGTGCGTGCAGTGGGAGCCACTCAAGTTTGATGAGGGTTTGGGTGATGTTGTTGCATCTCCATAGGCCCTTGATGATGCATGCATCCGTGTGTAGGACACTTATCGGGGGCACAGAGGAGGACAACAAGAGGTCTTTGAGGATGGTGTTGCCCTCATCCAGTTGGGATAGGGTCAGTGCTTTAATGGTGGATATAAAGCTGTCGGGAGGTAGGAAGGCCTTGACTGTCTGAGGGAAGGAGATCTGATACGAAGCTGTCTGAGTTTTCCTAGCTGTGTGTGTCTTGAAGGAGAGGTGTTTGTCGATGTGGAACCTAAGAGACTTAGTACAGGATGTGAGCTTGGTTTTGTCAACCCCTTAGGGATCTTAGTTCACAGCCAGGTCTGTATGTCTGGATGTTCAGTGTTGTTGGTGAGGAGTAGGAATTCGGTCTTGGAATGCTTAAGCTTCATGTATGCACCAAGCATCTAATCCAAGACTGGATAAGCAAGAGGCTGGTTTTGAGCCTGTGGATGTCTTTTATGGAGTCGATCACTTGGTATAGCTGTGTGTCATCGGTGTATTGATGGATGTGGATGTTGTTTGTGGCTAGAAGGGCTCCCAAAGGCTGATCACCAGGGAGAGGATGGAACCCTGCAGGACTCCACAGGTGTTGGGTAGCATTGACAATCTAGATGAGTCCATCTGAACAAACTGCTGGTGCTTGGTGAGGTAGGACTTGCCCAGCATAGGACACAGTTGCTGATCCCCATGCACCAATATAGGGTGTCCATTAGCGCCTGGTATCCTACTGTGTTGAAAGTGGCCGAGTGATGGAGTAGAACCATGAGGCAGGGGTGGCCATCATCAAGGATGTTGAGGGTTTCGTCGACCACCTGTTTGGTTGCCGTCTCTGTGCTGCATCTGACTCTAATTTCAAATTGGTAGGTTTGGAGGGGATTGCTGGTGTCGATGTGTTGCTGCAGTTGGTCGACCACCACTTTCTCGATGATCTTACTTCAGAAGGGAAGACGGGTAATGGAGCGATAGTTACCTAAATTGTCCTCGTCCAGTGTGGATTTCTTTAGTAAAGAGAGGTATGTCCAGTGCTTACATAAAGCTTAAGCATTCCAAGACCAAATTCCTAATCCTTTAGGATCAATGAAAAGGTGGCTAGAACTAGGGAGCTGTTGATGATCTCTGAGTGAGGAAGGAGTGATTCTGCAGGGAAGTTCTTGAGAATGGATGCTGGGAGGATGTTGTCTGTATATGATGTGGCTTTGAGGGAAGCCAGGGTTTCTACCAGGTCCAGGGTGGGGAGATTTCGTGAGGTGGGACATGAGGTGGGTTTGTGGATGCAGAGTTGGTGTCTATATGCTGCCAAATCTTGCTGATTTTGTCAATGAAGAAGGTGTTGATGACAATGGATTTTTGATGGAGTGTGGTATGGCAGGATCTGGTAGCAGGTTTGACGCAGTGCTTGACCACTTTGAAGAAGGATCTGCTTTGTTGTTGGCTTGGTGTGCTAATAGTAGGATGCCTGGGCGGTGTTGATTAGTTGTCAGTGGTTGCTCAGAGTTTCATGAGGAGCAGCAGGTCAGATACAGTCCTGTAGTGGCACCAGCTTTTCTCTTGTTTCCTGATGACTCTTTGGCTGAGGTTCAGTTCTTGCGTGTACCAGGTTGCTGACGGTTTGCAAGTGCGGTGTTTCAGAGGGGCGTGTCGGTCGATGGACACTGAGAGGTTGGCGCTGATTGCTTCCAGTAGAGAGTCCCAGTTTGGTTAGACGGTGTTTGATCCATGTGAGCTGGTGGTTGGAGAGGTCTTCCACCGGGAAGTTCTTGAAGGTCCTGAACGTTTGTCTGATGACATTCTGCTGGGAGTGCTTGACAGAGGACAGGGGTGGTGTGCAGGATGTTGAAAGGCACTGCCAGGTGGTCATACTAGTCAAGCGGGAGAGGAGGGCTCTAGCTCAAGTTTGAGAGGAGCAGGAAGTCTCTTCCAAAGAGAGGCATTGGCCGAATAGAGAGACATGCCTTATCTCTGTGTCGAAAAGCATTTGACAAGCAGAGAATTGAAAGGGAATCAGAGGGATCTAGCAGGGGAATATTTAGGGAAACAAAGTTGAAGATAGCATTGTCCCAAGCCCCAGAAATCCTTGTCAATGATAAAATGATACAGAGGATCTTGTTTTTCATCCTTGCAGCCACCAGAGCTAATGCACAGATTTTAGGGCTGCACCGATACTATCCCTGGGCTTGAGGCCAAGGATAAGTCTTGCAGCCCTATTCTAGATTAGCTCAAGGGGGCATAGACAAGATGGGGGAGGTTCAGGGTGAGGCTAGCCTAGAGAGGACCAGGGCTCTAGAGAAGTTGAACTATTGGGGGAAGGTGCCTGTAAGGGGGTGAGCTGAAAGTGGGCCTTCTTTACAAGCTCAAAAATGTAAGAAGGAGAGAGAAGAGTCAACAATGACCCCAAGATTTTTGGCATCACAGGATGGTGAGGGTAGAGAGCTCAAGGAGGGCAGCCATAGGGTAGGAGGAAAACAGGGCACAGGTTTCTCAATAAAAAGGATCTCTGGCTTACTGCAATTGAGACACAGATTGCTAGCTGCACACAATGCCTGGATGATGGTCAGACAACCAGGGATTAAAGATGTGGAGATGAAAATGGTAGAGGGAAGTTTAAAAGAAAGCAGTGTGTCATCAACATAATACTAGAAATCTGAAGAAAAGAAGGAGGTCAGGTGAGCCAGAGGGACGACATAGAAATTGAAGAGCCACAACGATAGGATAAAACCCTCGGGTACGCTGCAGGTAGAGAGTGAGGTCGGGAAGTAGAAATGGCCCAGTTGCAGCTGGGAAGGGTGGTTAGTGAGGAAAGCAAGTCATTTAGTCCAGTACCCGGTCTGTGATGCCAAAGGTATTATGTAGTGGTTTAATGAAGATAGAAGGGTTGACTGTGTTAAAGGCGGAGGAGAGATGAAGGAGCACTATCCTCAATTGTACTACAATCATAAATACCATATGGACTTCAATTAAATAATTCCACCATATTAAAATATGGTATACTCCCCCTTCAGTACCTAAAATCACTATACACATACTACTGTACTGTATGTGGTCATTGGCCAGATTACAAAATCTGGCCACAACCACCACAATACAATTAAACCATATCACAAGTATGTACAATACACCCTCAAATAACAAGACTCAAAACCACACCAAACTTCAGAAAATCATTTCAAGAGGGCCATATACTTTTTTTGGAACGTTTGGTGATGATTCCTCCTGAGGGGGGGGGGGTGCAAAGTTATAAGTCACCCAAAAAGTGCTATTCCTATGAGTTGAGCATTTTGAATTTTGATCAAAACTACAGGGCCGGTATTGCAGGATGTGTAATATATATATATATATATATATATATATATACAAAAAGAGGTGGATTGGAAACCAATCCGAGTCGCATCGGCACTCCGGCTGTGTTTCCAGCAAAACGTTGTATTTCTCCAATTGATCCACAAACAGTCTTTGTGTATTGTGCAATTAAAGTGTCCTTTATTAGTTAAAAATGCATAGACAAGGAGGACAAAGCAGTCTTGAATGCACAGACAAAACGATGAGTTTCATCCTACTCGGGCTTCGTCTGGTATGTGATAGAGAGAGAGGACTGAAATCTTCTAGAAAATAGTGTGTGTATATATATTACACAGCCACGGTAAACTTTGCAAAAAAGTATATAGCTCACTCTGAATTATTTTGCAAAGTTTGGTGATGTTTGGTCCAGGGGGGGCAAAGTTATAAGGGGGGTCCCAAAATGTCTTTTTATCCCATAGACTGAAGCTTGGTCCTGAAAGCATGTTTGCAAATTTGGTGAAAATCCGTCCAGTAGTTTTTTTTTTAAAATGACCAAAATGTAGGTCACAAAAAATGAGTGATATCTATGTTCGGTCCGCGGACACACTTCCCTGTTCGCTCCGCGGACAGGGTCCTGATTGGCTGGGCGATCCACGTCATGTCCGCGAACATTCGATGTGCTCACTGATTGGGTGGCTGAGAGCGTGTGGTGCGTCAGATTTTCTGGGCACGCCCGCCATCTTGTTTCCGCGGACATCCGCGGACAGCGTGGTGAAGCTTGCTGGAAAAATACTATTTAGTCAAGTGTGTTGGCGTGTAAGACTGTTTGGGGATGGGGGTGTAAGAGATGGGTCAAATTTTGTATTTATTTAGGTGTCAGGCACCCCTGTTGTGTTTGTTTTGACCGCAGACAGCAGCACTGTCCTTAATGTGCGTAGTTAATGAAAATGGGGTGTCCTAAGGACATGGTACTTGTTAGTATAGTTTGCATGCAAGTCGAAACTGTTCTAAGAATACATCAAGTGTTCTATGATGTTCGTAAATAAACAAAATGGGGGTGTCCTGAGGACAGTACACCTGTCCATATTGTTCGCAGTCAAGTTGAAACTGTTCTAAGAACACACGCGGTGTCCTGGAATGTTTGTAAATAAACGAAATGGGGTGTCCTGAGGGCGCTATTCCTGTCCGTATTGTTCGTAGGGAAGTTGAAACTGTTCTAAGAACACATCAAGTTTCCTGGGATGTTCGTAAATAAACAAAATGGGGGTGCCCTGAGGACGCTACGCTTGTCCGTATTATTCGTAGGCAAGTTGAAACTGTTCTAAGAACACACATGGTGTCCTGAAATGTTCGTAAATAAAAGAAATGGGGGTGTCCTGAGGACACTATACCTGTCTGTACTGTTCATAGGCAAGTTGAAACTGTTCTAAGAACACATCAAGTGTCCTGGGATGTTCGTAAATAAACAAAATAGGGGTGTACTGAGGACTCTATGCCTGTCCGTATTGTTCGTAAGCAAGTTGAAACTGTTCTAAGAACACACGCAGTGTTCTGAAATGTTCGTTAATAAACAAAATGGAAATGACCTAAGGACACTACACTTGTCCGTACTGTTCGTAGGCAAGTTGAAACTGTTTCTAAGAACACTCATATTGTTCGCTGACATGAAAAGTGCCCATATGGCATAGTTAAAATGTTTGATTCTATGGGTGTGATCTATGGGTGTGATATGCTGCGGTGGTTGTGGCCAGGGCCTAGAGTCTTGGGTGCATGGTCAATACCCAATTTATAAACACCAAAGTTATAAGTCACTATGGGTATGATATGCTGCAGTGGCTGTGGCTAGGGCCTAGAGTCTTGGATGCATGGCCAAGACCAAATTTATAAGCACCAAAGTTATAAGCCAATATGGGTGTGATTTGCTTCTATGGTTGTACTTATTATAATATACTTACTGTTTGGTTTGGTAACGGGAGTACATATATTCCCTGTCAATTACTGTGATAAAAGAAAAGATCATGTTAGTATTGGTAGTTTGAAATGACTTATAACATTGAATAATAGATATTTTTTATTTATTTTGACCCTCATATTTAGTAGATTACAAACCAGTGTACTGTGCAATTTGCTCAGTTTCTGTGTTTGTTGCTAAAATCATTGGGTCTGTGGGAAAATAAATCCATGTCGGATTAAAAAAAACCTTTTTTTCTTATGCTACAGTCTATTTGTTTGTTTGTTTGTTTTCAGTGTTCACTTGTTGTTTCTGGCTAATGTTCTATCTTTTGGCTTGTTGCAGATTGTTGGAGCAGTTAGATACCAGTGGCGTATTCTAACTGTCTATTTTTTGTTATTATGTAGTGGTATTGATTTGTCTGTTTGGTCATTGTAAAATCTTGGGGCAGTTAGATACCAGTTGGCGTATTCTAACTGTTTATTTTTTTATATAATTTAGTGGTATTCATTTATCTGTTTAGATGTTATAGAATCTTGGGGCAGTTAGATAGCTGTTGGCATATTCTAACAGTTTATGGTTTTTTCATTGAAGTTTTGTTAATGTTTAAGTACAGATTAGTTATTAAATTTTGGTTTTAAGAAGATTAAAAAAGCGTTTGTACGATTTGCTGGTAATCTCAGCTTTAGAGTAATGGTACTATCATTACATTCGAACCATCCACATTTTTTTATATATATGCAGTGTAGTGACCTGCATTAGTTGTGGCTCCTGTGTGGTAGATTATACCTATTGTTGTGAAAGTTGTCTTACCAAGTGATACTTGACCATGTGTGAATCCAGTCAGCTTTCAGTTGTTTTTGGTACCAGCTGCATTGTAACGTAGAAGTATTAGTATTATGTATTTACTATGTGTTTGTATTAGTAAGGTGGAGCGATTATCCGAATTACAGGTAGTGCATATTCTACGATGGTTTGCATTTTGTACAAGTTGCTGAAATGGATCAGATTCACAATTAGGTATGGACACATACAGAAAGTGCTCATTAGGGATTTTTTCCTGTGTCACATTGTTGCAGAGAGTGCATGTATGTTTCCACATGTATGAAATCTGGAAGATTTCATTTATAGCTATGTTTTTGTTTTCCAGTACTTGTAGTAAGTAGATGAGAAATTCTTGTGCATCTTCCTGTGGATTTATAGTGAATTTCACCATTCCAGCACAGTAGTCCAATTCTTGTCTTATTCCATGAACACTATACGTGTTGTCAGGATTGTTTGTTGCGTTTCTATGAAGTACTAAAATTTGCAAACACAATTGGTCTGTACTGTGTAAGTAAATGTTGTCAACAATTGGTGGCAATGAAATAGAATATTCATTGCTTCATTTGCATAGCAACTTACACCAGTTATATTTGAAAATTTAAATTGACCAGATAGGTCTGTGTCCAAGTCATTTTTTCAGAATGTGTGTTGTTTCTTTGAAGAAGTACCTGAGTTACTTTGAGTAATACGTTCTTCTTTGGTTGTTGTAATTGATGAATTATTAGCTTCTTTTACTCTCTTTGGAGGATTTGCATTGACATCCTGTTGCATTTCTGTTTGAATTAGTTTTGTATTACAACGTTTTACCTTTTATGGAACAGCTTATGTTTTTAGATGGGGGGTGTATAGTGAACATAGTCTATTGTATTCTAAAATGCAAGGAATATCAGCGTTTACTCTACTTGCATCAAAGATGATTAGAAATAGACCGTCAAGTGTACATAAGCGTGATAGAGCTAGGTAGCTCATGCCTTCTTTAAAGACTGTCTTACCAATATCTATCCATGCTTTGTCTAGGGTAAGACCTTGTGATTTATGAATGGTGACTGTGTATGCAAGAGTTAGAGAAAATTGTTCTCTGGGTACATACATGTCTTTGAAGAGAAGGAATCGAACTGTTGAGCGTCCTATCCTTTTCACTTCTGAAAGTGTATTAAAGAGAATATTGACAAACTGAATGTTGTTGTCATGTGGGTATGTTTGAAAGCCAACAACTGTACCCAGTGCTCCATTAACTAGTCATTGATCCATGTTAAGGTTATGTTTAAGCATTACTCTACAATTTAAGGATATGTATTATATTTTTTCCAACCCAGCTGTGTTGGAGATAGAATTTTCTAAACAATTTAGTCTTGTTGTGGCTTGCTCACACATGGGTAGTGGCATACCATGTACGTCTAGCTTGTCTGTGGTGCTAATTTCCATTATTGGTTGCATTTCTTTATTTAACATTGTTTCATTGAATTTGAAACAGCTTGCAAGAGTTGGCATTAAGGCCATACAATTGACATTTTTGTGCGCTAATTGTTCCATAACATCAGTAGCACATGCATTATCACCAAAAAGTGCATTAATGTGCCGGGTTTTCAATATTGCTTGTGCTTCTTGCGATAGTATACCAACTCTAATACTTTTAAGATGTTGGCATAAGTGAGATCTGCAGATTGCCGCATGTTTTCTGTTAATTCTCTTTATTGGAAATGTTGCCAAAGGTTGACATTTCCTATGCTGCCAACAGTTTTACGGCAGAGTTTGTGTGCTAAGGTTTTAATAATAGGTTCACCTTTCACTGGTGTGAATCGAAGAAGATCTCTGAAAACAATAATGTGTTTTCCTCCAAACAGCTCTTCATAGTTTGTTTTGAGTACTCCTTGTTATCTGAGGTGAATCAAAGCCAACATTAGGTTGGAGATAATGCTCTCTTCATCTATTAGTAGCATTTTCATTTGTTTTAACACTCTGCGTAGTTCCATTGCAGCTTCTGTAGAAAGTTTGTAATAGTCTAATTTGTTTTGGTGTTCTACTCGCAGGAGTAGTAATCGGTGTAAAGTGACACCGCCTATGTTGTGGGCAGCTAAACCTGTGGGGGCAGTTACAACAGCTGACAGTTTGTTGTTTGTCAATTGTTGAAAGAACTTGCTGATGATTTTGATTAAGAATGTTTTGCCTGAACCAGCTTCACCACTGACGTACAGTAGTATAGGTTTGTAATTTTGGCAGGTGCATTCTTTATTTTCATGTTGTACACCATGTGCAATTTCTTTTGTTACTTCTTGAAAAATGCTACGCTGCTCATTGTTTAGTTTTGATTGTAGTATAGTTAAGTCTTCTTTATCTTCATAATGACACATGGTGTTTTCTACTTCTGTCACGGCTAATTCTGCTATTAGTGGCTGTCCCAGTGGATCCTGGCTTCCTGTTACAGAAGGTTGACTACTGTCAGGAGTGTCCTTATCTAGTTGGGCCTGGAGTTCTTCTTCGTGTTGCTGTTCATTGTGCAACATTGTTTTGAAGTGTGTAAAGTTTACATCAGTTATAGTGTTTTCATTTGCTTTGAAAGCGTCTTCGTAGGAGTCATAGTTATCTAGTATTTGTTCTTCTTTTCTCCATGGTTTAAAGAGTGTAGAAGGGACATGTAATATAGTTCTTAATGTTGAGGAGTCTTTAATGACAATTTAATATGATTAATTAAACTTGGTTTGGTGAGATTTACTAAGCTGCCTTCACAATTTGTCACTCTGTATCTACCATTTTTTTCATCGGGTTTTATATTATTTTTGTTTGTGAAGTTTTGGGCTATGTGGTATAGACACATGGTTTCCAAAGTGGTACTTCTGTTTGGGTAGTATGTGTCCAGCAAATTGTTTTTCAAAATGTCTTGGCTGTTGGGATCATTTTTGGCTATTGTTTCTATGTCGTCGTATGATTTGAGAACTCATTTTCTAGATTTAGCAGGACCAAGACTTAGCCATACTATATTTTCAGATTGTCCATACAAAGCAGTACCGGTTAAATGATGTGCTGCTTCATAGGAGCCACATTCTCTATGATAGAGCATTTTTATGCCCAAGCTGTACAATTTCTGAGACAGTGTTTTGTCTGATGACAGGTCATTCCAGAGGTCTTGGAGCTCTGTTTTTTCTGCTTTGGTTAAGTATGCTGTAACATATCGTGCAACTGCAGTGGAATTGTCTGCAATATACTGCATACTGCACATCTATGTTTGCATTCAATAAGAGGGCAATGATTGCATTGTAATCATTGATATATTTTGCTTCTTCTGTTCTTTTTATGTAATATGTATTTTTAGGTGATTTACCTTTAAAACTATGTCTAACTGAAGACATGAAGTTGTTCACTTGACCTGTTTTGTAACCGGTCTAGGGAAACCAAAGCGGCATTTGGTGTAGTATTTCCCTTTGTTTTTGTATTTGCAACGACAATATTTGCCACATTCGTGTCTTTGAAATTGTAAAATTTGTGCATGAAGATCACTATTTGTTGCATCCGATCGACTTTCACAAGTGACATATTTGTCGATAAAGTCTAACACAGTGGCATCATTGTCTTGACCAAATTTAGGAGCATCTTTAACCCATAAAAGCATGTGGATATGTGGTGTTTCTCTGGCTTGGTATTCTTTTCTCCAAAAGAAGTGTTGCACTTCTCCAAGGGGGGGAACAGTTTTATTACAAATAAAGTGTAGCATAGCAATGAAGCGATGGTGAAAATATCTTGAAACATTAATAGGATCTAGAGAACAAAGTTCTACAGGTGTTAGTATATCTATGTTTGTTTTGTTTTTGTTTGATATGCATAGGAAATCAGGTAAATCTTCCCATGCATATTCTGCACAACTTAATGTAACAAACCAAGTGGGTGGGTCAAGGTTTCTTATCATACAACGTACATCTCCATGACGTCGGAACCAGTACTCTTTATTACCACGCATGTTTGCTAATAGATTTGTAATACTTGATTGTAAAACCTCATCTTTTTCTTGCACTTTTTGTAATAATTGCGTAGCTGACATATTTTGAAAGTGGGTTCCTGATTTTAATGTGTGTGCAACTCTGTAACATAGAGTTGCTAGTTCACTTTCAAAGAGTAGGTGGAATATGTATTCCACATTTTGTCTAAATCTGGGATCTTCAGAATACATCCGTAATGAGTGGTATTCTGATGCTGTTATTTGAATAGGTCTATCACCGTACCTTCCTCCTTTGCCAGTAGGAAAGAGTAGAGGAAAAGCATGTGCTTCTATACGTTTTTCCCATATGCTGATTGGTGATCCTTTCGTTTGTCGCATTTGGTATGTTTCTAGTGCATCTTATATGGTGTCATTAGAGTGCAATGGATAAATTGTATAACTGTCTAAAATATTGGATACTGTAGCAGGATCTAGAAGCTCAAATTGACCAGTTTCTGGTGACTTTGAATTATTTCAATGGTTTCCTTAAAGTTTTCTTCAATATTCATTTCTTTGTAGTATGTATTATTGTCTTTTAGATATTGCAAGGCTTGTCTAACTTTTTGTAAGTCTACCAGTTGTTGCCAAATTTATTTGTCTTTTGTAGGTACACCATTTACTAAGATAATTAAAGATTGCTCTATTGGACGTTGCACTCCCAGAGTGTGCAAATTTTGTTTTAGATCTAATGGTAAATACACTACTTTGCCACGAATGCCTTTCACCAATTCAGAGGGAGGTAATTTTGCTGTTTTTTGGTTGAAGGGGTATTATTGCTTGAAAGGGGTGCAATGTTTGAATTATGATGCTCTCATATAAATTGATTTGTTTTTGGGGTTTTGGTAGTGGGAATAATTCCAAATTATTTGTGATAGCACGTGAAGGAGTTTGGTTATTGTCAAGTTTTATAGTGCAGTAACTGAAAAGTATTAAGGGGTCAGTTATTTCATATTTGTTTTCTGCGATAAGGTAGAGAGCTAATTCAAACCATTAGAGTCTTCATTGTCTTCTATTTTGTATGATAGGTCTACAGTTTTTGTGTTACTTTTATAAAACGTTTTGCGGCAACACACACACACATGGTTTGGTACTTCAGCAGATGTACTTTTAAATTTCAGTTTTTCTTTTTTGTATGTGTGTACTAGAAGGTTGCCATGCGTAGAATTGTTGCTAGTCTGTTGTAAAGCTATTGCATTTTGTAATTGGCTTTCACTTCCAAAATATTTTTTCTGGATATAGTCAATTTCTTCGAGTAGGTCTTTGGCTCTACCATGTAGAAGAATGTTATTTAAATTGGCAAGTGCTAAAGCAGGACTTCTAGCATAGAACAGTTTATAGACTAGATTTCCTATAGTTGAATGATGTGTTGATATCATTTTGATATGATGGAAGGTGGTTTTGCAAATAGGTCCTGAAATGCAGGCTAATGAATGTCCTTGTAGTCCTGTGTATTTGCGCACTGGACAGGTATCCATATTTTGCATTAGTTTCATTTGGATTTTGTCTCTGCCTTTCACATACTGATTAAGGAATTGGTGTAAAGACTTGAAAGATTTTTTGGGAATGTTACACATTGGCGTGCATGGCCATTTGTATACTGGACGTTCTGGTTCAGTCGAATGGAGAGGTAAATCTGAGTTTTCTGGGGATATTTTTGTAAGCAGTATTTCTTGTTCCATTATGGTATTATTAACTTTTTCATAACCTTGTCCACTGCTATGTATGACAATTGTATTTGTTTGCTTTTGTTTGTATGCTTCTTCATTAAAATAAGGTTCTGTGCTTGTGGTGTAACTCCATTCACCTCCACAGATATTTAAGAAGTTATTTTTGTTGACATGTCGTTTATTGACAAGTCTTTTTTGTAATTTAGTCATTCATTTTGTTAGTGGTTTCATTTTGTTTAACTCTAACATAAATAACTTTCTTTTGAGAAGGATTGAACTGTCTATCAATGCTTCTAAGTTTATTTTTCTAAGGGTTGTGCATGATTTCTCTTCTGTTTTTATTAGATTTTGAAGGACTCTCTGGCAGAACATTTTTGCTAAAATACTTTTTTTGGTTTGCTTACTTGGCACTATATCAAGATTTATAGGACCAGTTTTATCAATAGTGGTAGCTGAATTCTTGTTAATTGTTTTCTGTTTCGTTTTACATTTTGTTAGAGGAGGCAAAGTTTATGTACTTAAAGCTTGTTTTGTTTCACTAAATGTCTGTATTAGCTGTTTTCTTTGATCTTTTTTTACAAATTCTGCTAGAGATGGATGCTTATTTTGAGCACTTCTATTTTCATTTGCTCTACTTCTCGTTGCTGTCTACGGACTTGCTTTTTGGTAGGCATTCTTTGGGGTCTGTTGAAAAAAATAAAGAAGGTATGGATTGGGCTGATCTGCAATGTATGTTTGCTTTGTGCATGAGTGTCTGAGTATGATGGTAAAGATGTATGTGATGGTGTGTGATTGTGCATTGGGCAACTACAATTAGTAGGGATGGCTATTCTTGAATTTGTGTGTTACTATACTGGGGTTCAGATGACAGTAGAAATTAAGCTAGTGGTGAGGAGAAGCACAAATAGTAAATCTAATGGTATAGAAATAAAACAGTTCTTTGTTCTACAATACTAACATTTTAGGGGCTGAGTTATGTCATTTGTGTTCCAAAAAACTTGGATTTGTGTGCCATTCTGCCTGCAAATCCCTATTTAACAAATTGGGATTTGTGGGCAGAATGGTGCACAATCTCTGTTTTTTGGCGCAGAAATACAATGAATGAACCCTACAGTGTGTTTGAGTAACAGTAAAAATATTATGGTGGTATTTAACTTACTTTTTTGTGTGGAATGAGCAGGTTTCTTCTGAGTTGTTGTTTGTACTTCAGATTCTGCTGCTGCTTTTCAGAAGAGTGGTCTTCACTGCAATTGTAAAGGAAAGATGTTAATAATTTTGTGTGTTTATAGCACTATGTTAATTTAGACATAGTGTGTGCATGCAATTTTGTTTGACCATATGCAGTCTTTATATTTTACTTTAAATATGTTAGCTCAACATGCTTTGCAAATGTGTGTAAAAAGAAATTAAATAGCAGATAGGTTTGGAAGTGACAGTTGATTATAGCAGATGGGAAAAATGACGGTAAATTAATTTTGTAGGTTATACAGGTTAAAAGGCAGTTAATCTGTTTATATGCATTTATAAGAATTGTACATGTACTATACAGAAAATATGCATACCTGTAGTTTGTATTCATGCATATGGATATGCATGCAGCTGCAAGTAGAAATCTTGGAGACTTGTACAGTAGTTCTTGTAGTAGGTGCTTTCCAGTGATGTGACACTTGTACTCAGAGTGATTAACAGTACATTTGAAGTGCTGATCTATGATGATTGAGTTAGATGTAGAGGTCTTGGATCTGATTGGTTGTGTGACTGTTTAGCTGTATCCAATCAGGGAATGGCACAGAGAGTGAAGTGGAATTGGTAGGAAGGCCGTCCATGTTACGATATGTCCGCGGAGATGGCGGTAGTCTACGGACATCGCGTGTTACATATGGGGATTTTGGGGTGGGGAGGTATGTACATGAGAATGAGTAGAGCAAGGGATTGGTCAGTAAAGTTTAGTGGGTGTGTTGTGTCAGGAGAGAGTTTGTCAGAAAGTCTTTTTCCTGAGAGAAGAACAGATAGCTATGGCTGTATGTTTCAGAAAACAGATTGTCTGGATTTTGGGAGATTCTTGGATACATTTGTTGAAGGTGCATGCAGAAAGCTGTGGAGTAGCTGTAGATCTTGGATTCCCACATGTGGAAGTGCACTGGCATGGAGGGCCTAGAATGAAGTGGCTGGACTTGGTACCTCTATGTGCTACTTTGGAGACAGAGCATCATCCAGACATAAGGATAATTAATTGTGGAGGGAATAGTTTAGGACATGTGTCTGGAATTTCATTGAAATTTGCAATGGAAGAAGGACTTGGGAAGGTCATGGACATGTTTCCAAACTCTCAAGTAATGTTTTCTCGAATTGCACAGAGACAAATTTTGCTGCATTCTTCTTCATTTGGTCCTGAAATGGAGAAGCGAGGCGCAATGTCAATAAGGCTGTTTGCACCTTTCTAAGAGATGTTGGCATGTCCTCTTTTCACAATGAAAATTGTATGTTTCGTAGCACATACATATTTCGCAGAGATGGAGTCCATCTTACTTATGCTGGCAATCAGATTTTTCTGAGAAATGTACAAAATGCATTGCAACCTTTTTTGAAATTACAGCCATCCATTTTGCAGTAGGTGTTGACCATTTCAAGTTTTTCAAACACAAACAAACACCACCAAAAGGCTCTTTACAGAGCCACCACTTCCTCCCAGAGAAAAGTGCAATGGTTATGATAGGGCAGCACCCCAAAATTTTAGATGTCCGCGAATTGTCCGCGGACTTCTAAAAAATACACACGGCCCTGCTCCATTTATTTGCCACTTCTATTTTTCAACTGTGAAAGGCGGCTCTGAAAAGAGGCTTTTTTAAATTTATTTTTGTTGTTTTATATTTGTTTTTGTTTTTTACACACAACATACTAGGAGAGGAGGGGAAAGGAGGGTAAGGAGGGGACACCAACCACGGGGATAAGAAAGGGCGGGTGGAGAGAGGAAGATGTAGGGTGGGCCTTACTTAGGTAGTGGGCAGGTCTTCTCCTGCTCTGAGACCATAGTTTTGAAAGCACTACGAAGTCTCTCCCCCCTGCAGAGTACTGTGCCACAGTACATACACACAACTGTGACCCTCGAAAGATAAGGGTCACCAGAATTGCGAATGGCCTGTGAGGCAGCAGGAGGAATACGCTCTCCCACAGGAGTGTTCCTTGTGGTGACAGGATCGGAAACGGAGGATGTAGTAGAGGAAGTCAATCTACTACGCTCCTCGCAAGGTACAACCTTGCGAATGGCCCCACCGTGGAATGACCTTAGGTGTCGCTTCATAGTTGTCGTACCAAAGCTGTACGAACCAAGCCTCCCACGACTAAGCACCATTTTGCACTCTTTGCAGGTGACTTTGTCCGCACGCGCCTTCGGTACGTTACCATGAATGGTAAATAACCGCCACACCCAAGAGTCACGGTGAGTGCTGGTAGTAGGGACTTCCACTACCTCATCCTCTTCATCCTCTTCATCCTCCTCTACATCCTCACTCATGTTCCCCTCTTCACGCCCTTGAGGAGGTGGTGGTGGTGGAGGGGCTGGGGGAGGTGCTGCGGCAGATGTAGCACCAGGTGGAAGCAGAGGATCCATAGTTGCCATCAGGTTTCTGAAAAATCAGGAAGATTGGCAGCCAAAGTACAGTGTTCTGTCAGGTAGCCAGAATCACCATGAGAATGAGCTCTGGGGTGTGGCCTTTTATAGTGGTGCTGGTGCGCACTTTGCGGACACCCACGCTGTCCGCAGACAGATCGAACACCAAAAAAAATGGCTCAAAAAGTCCCAAAAAGTATGTAGAAAGTCAGGATCATTGTCTGGGAAATGTGCTATGGTAATTTATTATTATAAAATATTGTGGATTGCCTGAAAAGGTACTTTTAAATTGTTTGGGGACACAAACAGTGTCCGCAATCAGAACACACGCTTAGCGTGGGCGCGGTCACATGATGGTGTCGCGAACATGTCCACGAAGAGAACGGGTGTCCGCAGGCACCAAATGCAGGGGAACTGTTTTGCACATGCGCGTTGGTGTTCTACGGACAGGGTTCGGGTCCTCAAAGTAATTAAAAGTGTGACACAAGTGTGCCGGACAGCTACGGACAGGCGCGGTGTTCGTAGGACTTATGGGTGTGGTGCGCATGTGCGTAGATAGTCTAGTAGATGAGCCCTGAAACTAATTAAAAGTGCGACACAAGTGAAACAAACAGTTACGGACAGGCGGTTGTTCTTAGAACAGTTTCAACTTGTCTATGAACAATACGGACAGTCATAGCATCCTCAGGACACCACCATTTTGTTTATTTACGAACATCCCAGGACACTTGATGTGTTCTTGGAATAGTTTCAACCTGCCTACGAACAGTACGGACAGGTATAGTGTCCTCAGGACACCCACATTTCGTTTACATACGAAAATTTCAGGACACCGCGTGTGTTCTTAGAACAGTTTCAACTTGCCTACGAACAATGCGGACATAGTGTCCTCAGGACATCCCCATTTTGTTTATTTACGCACATCCCAGGACACTTGATGCGTTCTTAGAACAGTTTCAACCTGCCTATGAACAGTACGGACAGGTATAGTGTCCTCAGGACACCCCCATTTCATTTACTGAACATTTCAGGACACCGTGTTGTTCGCGGACACCAAAACTGACTTGTTTTTAAAAAAGCATAAAGGACTAAATTAACACAAACATAAGATTTCTTTTTCATTATATTATATATATGTACAATATATGATAGAGAAGGCGAAGCAGACACTGACACAAACACAGGGGAACTGGGGTTTTCAAGAGGATGGACAGGAGAAGATGAAGGGATGGAAGTCTCATCAAAACGTTTTTCTATGTGGGGAGGGTTTGGGGATAATTGACTGGGATGTGGAGAGGGGGGACATGTACATGTTACACAATGTTATCTAATTTTTTTCTTTTATATGGTCCTCCACAAAATCTTTCAAAAGGTGGAAATTTGTCATGAGCTTGTTCATTTTTTCTTCCATGCGCGGGAGAGTTTGTTCTAAAGTATCTTGTTGTGTATTGTTTTCAATGTTTGTATGGTTTGTTAAAAATTAAAAAAAAAAAAAATATATATATATATATATATATATATATATATATATATATATATATATATATATATATATATATATATATATATATATGGGAAAACATTTGTCTGCCCCTAAACTGCGCTCTGCCTCATTATTGAACTGGTGCTATTGGGCTAGAGCGGACAGGGCTCTAAAATGTGCAGAAGAATGTCAGCAAAAAGATACAGGTAGGCAGATAAACAACACCTCCAACTTAATACCAAACTTGCCCAAGCACTCACGACCATTTACTAAGTTTAAAAAAAAATGTCTTTAATTAATCAAAAGTTGTGCAAAATGTTATAAAAAGCATACATGGCAATACCTGGTCAGACCAGGCACAAGGCACCACTCACCCCAACGGGTGAAAAGACGCCACGCGTTCTGCTCGACTCGCGAGCTTCCTCAGGCTTGTAGTTGTTCCCAACATGTGTATTCTCGTTTTTATAATGGCTCATGGGCTAAGTCATGTGCTTCACCCACCTGCTACTTCACGCGTCACGTGATGCACTACTACAATCTGGCTAAAAAAGAACTCTATGGTTCTACATGACGGAGAATCCGCCATCTTGGAATGGCTCAGGTCTAATGGACCTTGAGTGTAGATCTAGGGAGGTAAAATACTCGGGAATCCTTTATAATTTAAATTCAGACTAGCGCGCGTGAATGACAAAGGCAGGGGGAGTCAGAAATGTCCCATTGAGAGAACAGTATATATAAAAACTTTGTAACGAGATTTCGCGCCAGTGCGCTATATCAATATTTGTTGCCTCACCATGCGAGAAACATTCTCCAAGGTGTGGCAAACTATCCGCATGAAGGGTGAGTGCAAAAAAACCAATGTCGCTGCTATGGCCCAATGTTGGTAAGGTCCACCCGCACAATACATGAGAAGGAGATAGCCTTAGTTTATACAGCAGGTGTGCTCAATCAATGACTGGTTTTGGCGCAATGCATGTTGGACCGACTAGTCCCTAATTCGCCAAAATCACAAATGCTAGTGCATATTTTTAGAAATGAAGGCGAATTTAAACAAATATGCAAGCACCTATCATCCCATACCTCAATACATTGATAAAGTGCTAGTGCATGATAGGAGCAGCATTAGGTTAGGGATTAAGGTGAATTCAGACAAAAATGAAAACGCCTGTCGTCCCATATAGAGTAATAAAAGGCTATCCGTGGATAATACCTCAATGCATTGGATGGATGCTCGTGCAAGTTAAAACAGCATGATTTAATGTATCCGGACAAATGTCCATCTCTTTCTATCTCCCTACATTGTGCATATGGCGTACCAAAACTCGGCCACATTTTCCTGAATGATCTATTTTACCATCTTTAAAAAGTGAGTGAACATTCTGCCTGTCATATAAAGTGACATGTGCAGTTGGTTCATTCATAAAGTGCAAAGTGATACATGTATGTATAAATTCATAGAAACATGACTTTAAAAAGGAAAAAGAGAAAGAAAAAGAGATATTAGATCACTACACATTTACCCGAATTAGAGTCAGTGTTAAGTCACTCTCTATGTGTTTTGTCTACATCAGAGACTAGCCTAAACACACTATGATGTTACTTTCTAAGTTGTAAAGTATACAGGATGAGTGTGTAACACTAAAACAAGCATTGTACTGGAATATGGGACATTCATTAATGAAAATGGCTTCTAGCCCCTGATTAATCATATAGGGAGACATATAGCTCTGGGTCCACATTTAAACCATAAGGCTTTAGTGTATCAAACCTACAGATTAGTTTGGCTTCTAGTTGGCGCAGTTTGAGTTCCCTATTGCCCAACCTCTTATGTTGTGGTATGTGTGCTAAACCCACAAAGCTCATTTCTGATGTATTTTTATTATGCTTCTCACCAAAGTGTAAAGCTAGGGGGTATGTCAAATCTCCATTTTTTATGGATCTGTAATGCTGTAAAATACGCAATTTTAGCAGGCCAATAGTTGATCCTATATAATGTAACCCACAGCTGCATGTTATTGCATAAACCACAAACTTTGTAAGGCAAGCTATTTTATGCTTGTACTTCCATTCTTGCCCATTAGTACTGATTGGAGGTTTTCTCGAGACATAATTGCACATTTTGCATTTACCACATTTTTTAAAACCTGTATGTTCATGTTTGTTAGGAAACCAGCTCGGTGAAGAAGCCTCGGTAATTACAGTACTGGGTGCTAGTATATTTTTCAGTGTTGGAGCTTTACGAAAAGTTACACTAGGTTTCTCTTCCAAAACTTTACACAAGTCTCTGTCAGTGGTTAGTATTTTCCAGTGTCTATGCATAATAGCCCTGATATGTTGAGCTTGCTGATTGTAGCTCGTTATGAATCTTATCGTTTCATTTTTCAATTTAGGATGTGGTCTAAACAGATCTCCTCTCAATTGTTTTTCAGCTTTGGTGAAGCAATCCGTCAGTGTACTTTTTGAGTATCCTCTATTCACAAATCTGTTGCCAATATTTTTTGCTTATTTTTGGAAATTTGCCTCATTACTGCATATTCTTTTCACCCTAAGGAATTCTCCATAAGGTATAGACTTTTTGAGAGCTGTGGGATGATGACTACTAGCATGGAGCGTAGAGTTGGAACTTGTGTCCTTCCTGTGCAAGGTAGTGATTAGTCGGTTTTGGTCAACTTGCAAGGAAACATCCAGAAATACCAGTGCATTCTTACTTATAGTGCTAGTTAACTTCAAATTAAGGGCATTGGAATTCAAAATAGTGATGTATTCTTCTAGTTCCTTCTTTGTTCCATCCCATATCAGGAACAGGTCATCAATAAATCAATGCCACGTAACTATATGTTTGGTAAACTGTTCCAGCTCCTCACTCCATGCCACTGTCGTTTCCCACCAACCCATATCGAGATTGGCGTAAGTTGGCGCCATACAGGACCCCATTGCTGTGCCCTCTAATGCTGTAATTATAAAGAGAAAGCTATTTTTCTTCGCTATTCTCTTTTACATTATTGAGGGGCAGACCACCTGGGCGAGCCACCACAGAAGTCTGTGTGTAGAGCAGGATAAGACAAAGACATTTTTTCAATTATCATCTGTCTTTCCACCCAGTTGTTTACTAAGTTTTTAGTGCAATACCATAGCATACACTTTGAGCACCACTAATCATTAGTGGAACTCAAGTTATGGCAGACCAGGTAGAGGCAAAATGGATGGCAGCAGCGCTAATTCTGTTTGATCAAGATAAGACTACAACTGGCACCATTAATGATAACAGCTTACCAGCAAGTCTTACAGTGCAGCAGAAACTTGACAAATTGGAAAGAATAAAGAAAAAGGAGATCTCCAAGTGGTGGGAAGCCATGACTCTGCAGATGTATCTAGAAGCACAGCGGATACCGAGGGGATTAAGAATTCTTACAATACCTACATTCGAAGATATGGATCCGCAATCAATAGAAGAATGGACAACCCATACAAACACTTGCTCATTCCGAATGATTGAAAGCCTGATTAAATACGCCAAACTAGACAGAATCAAACTAATGAAAGAGATAGAAACTATGGAAGAACTACTATTCACCTCAGAAGATGGAGATGAATCTAAAAAGCATATGACGAGACTAGAGGAGAATCTAGAAAGATTTGAAGGAGAGCTAAGAACAAGGAAACAGCTCAAATTCAAAAGAGACAGGATAGACTATGAGCAAGGAAGAATATACACCTTTGCAAAGAGATTTGATGGGCCCATAAAAGCAAGAATGGAACAGAAAAATCCCCCCACTAAACAAAATGAAATTACTGCAGAGGATCCCAGCAGTTCAGATATTGACTTTTCAGATTCTGAAGGAGCTCACTCATCAAAAAAGCTGAACTTTTTAGACAACTTCAAGCTGCTCCACATGGAAAGCAGAATGGACAAAAGAGGATGAGGCCAATCAGCCGGTCGAGGAAGAGGACCAAGAGGAAAGACGGGAAGAGGGCAACCAGGCGGGGCAGTCGTGCAAAGCGGGGAAGATCAAATTGGAAGGGTCACAAGATCTGGGAACAAACCGAGGGGGAGACCGAGAGGCAAGAACATGAACAATTAAAAATATTCAATATATCAGCTAGAAGCCTCACCCAGAAGGAAACATCAGTCCTATCTTTAGGACTATCCTATAGCCCAACCTACGCCTACGACTACACATCTGCCAGAATAGATCTTTTCAAATTCACACGCAAACTGAAGCTCATTAAATTCTTTGCTACACAAGTTGGGCATGAAACACAGAAAATAGATTCAGATACAGAAATCGCCTCCATTCTATCAGAGAAAGATCTGGCCACTTTATTCTATATAGATGAACTGCATTCCAACCCCAGTTCTGTGAATACATACACAGAAACAATGGACGACAGCATGCTGGCAGAACGATATGGGATCAATACCAACATGAGCTGTTTCAGCAAATTCAAGCCAAAATCAGCCTTCTGCCCGAATATAGAATGCAGCCCTATAGATGTTTTTGAACAACATGTAATGAAAGATCTCAAAGGCCTGTCCAGCTCTATTAACATGAAATCAAAAAATCTCAGTCCTATACAGATAGAAGCATTAAATACTTTGAAAAATGATCATAACATAGTCATCCGACCCTCGGACAAAGGAGGAAGTATAGTTGTCATGAACAGCACCAGCTATGTCAAAGAAGCAAACAGACAACTTGATGACACTTCTTGCTATGAATTAGCGGATAAATCAATTTTGGGAAACACCAATAGAGAATATTATGAATTGCTGTTCCATTGGTGTGAAGAAGAATTGCTAAATGATGATGAATATCACTTCTTGAAAAATGCACACCCAATAACTCCGCTTATTTACTTCAATCCTAAAATCCATAAGACTCTAATAGATCCTCCAGGACGCCCAAGAGTGTCCTCAATTGGTAGTCTTCTGGAAAACACCTCTAAATTTCTTGATCATTTCCTTCAGCCATTTGTGCTAAGCCTTAATTCATACATTCGGGACACATCAGATCTTCTGTTAAAATTAGATGAAGTTAATTGGGAGCCTAATTATTTTCTGGTCTCCCTGGATATAGTGTCCCTTTATACGTCTATTAAGCACCAGCATGGCTTAAATGCATGCCGTCACTTTCTGAACAGCAGATCTGTTAGCTACCGCCAGCACAACAATATGTTGCTGGAAATGTTGAAATTTTGCCTGGAACATAATTTTTTCCTTTACAATGATGCGATTTACAGACAAACCCAGGGCACAGCAATGGGGTCCTGTATGGCGCCAACTTATGCCAATCTATATGGGTTGGTGGGAAACGACAGTGGTATGGAGTGAGGAGCTGGAACAGTTTACCAAACATATAGTTACGTAGCATCGATTTATTGATGACCTGTTCCTGATAAGGGATGGAACAAAGAAGGAACTAGAAGAATACATCACTATTTTGAATTCCAATGCCCTTAATTTGAAGTTAACTAGCACTATAAGTAAGAATGCACTGGTATTTCTGGATGTTTCCTTGCAAGTTGACCAAAACCGACTAATCACTACCTTGCACACGAAGGACACAAGTTCCAACTCTACGCTCCATGCTAGTATTCATCATCCCACAGCTCTCAAAAAGTCTATACCTTATGGAGAATTCCTTAGGGCGAAAAGAATATGCAGTAATGAGGCAAATTTCCAAAAAGAAGCGAAAAATATTGGCAACAGATTTGTGAATAGAGGATACTCAAAAAGTACAGTGACGGATTGCTTCACCAAAGCTGAAAAACAGCCGAGAGGAGATCTTTTTAGACCACATCCTAAATTTAAAAATGAAACGATAAGATTCATAACGAGCTACAATCAGCAAGCTAAACATATCAGGGCTATTATGCATAGACACTGGAAAATACTAACCACTGACAGAGACTTGTGTAAAGTTTTGGAAGAGAAACCTAGTGTAACTTTTCGTAAAGCTCCAACACTGAAAAATATACTAGCACCCAGTACTGTAATTACTGAGGCTTCTTCATCAAGCTGGTTTCCTAACAAACATGAACATACAGGTTTTAAAAAATTTGGTAAATGCAAAATGTGCAGTTATGTCTCGAGAAAACCTCCAATCAGTACTAATGGGCAAGAATGGAAGTACAAGCATAAAATAACTTGCCTTACAAAGTTTGTGGTTTATGCAATAACATGCAGCTGTGGGTTACATTATATAGGATCAACTATTGGCCCGCTAAAATTGCGTATTTTACAGCATTACAGAGCCATAAAAAATGTAGATTTGACATACTCTCTAGCTTTACACTTTGGTGAGAAACATAATAAAAATACATCAGAAATGAGCTTTGTGGGTTTAGCACACATACCACAACATAAGAGGTTGGGCAATAGGGAACTCAAACTGCGCCAACTAGAAGCCAAACTAATCTGTAGGTTTGATACACTAAAGCCTAATGGTTTAAATGTGGACCCAGAGCTATATCTCTTCCTATATGATTAATCAGGGGCTAGAAGCCATTTTCATTAATGAATGTCCCATATTCCAGTAAAATGCTTGTTTTAGTGTTACACACTCATCCTGTATACTTTACAACTTAGAAAGAAACATCATAGTGTGTTTAGGCTTGTCTCTGATGTAGACAAAACACATAGAGAGTCACTTAACACTGACTCTAATTCGGGTAAATGTGTAGTGATCTAATATCTCTTTTTCTTTCTATTTTTCCTTTTTAAAGTCATGTTTCTATGAATTTATACATACATGTATCACTTTGCACTTCATGAATGAACCAACTGCACATGTCACTTTATGTGACAGGCAGAATGTTCACTCACTTTTTAAAGATGGTAAAATAGATCATTCAGGAAAATATGGCCGAGTTTTGGTACGCCATATGCACAATGTAGGGAGATAGAAAGAGATGGACATTTGTCCGGATACATTAAATCATGCTGTTTTAACTTGCACGAGCATCCATCCAATGCATTGAGGTATTATCCACGGATAGCCTTTTATTACTCTATATGGGACGACAGGCGTTTTCATTTTTGTCTGAATTCACCTTAATCCCTAACCTAATGCTGCTCCTATCATGCACTAGCACTTTATCAATGTATTGAGGTATGGGATGATAGGTGCTTGCATATTTGTTTAAATTCGCCTTCATTTCTAAAAATATGCACTAGCATTTGTGATTTTGGCGAATTAGGGACTAGTCGGTCCAACATGCATTGCGCCAAAACCAGTCATTGATTGAGCACACCTGCTGTATAAACTAAGGCTATCTCCTTCTCATGTATTGTGCGGGTGGACATTACCAACATTGGGCCATAGCAGCGACATTGGTTTTTTTGCACTCACCCTTCATGCGGATAGTTTGCCACACCTTGGAGAATGTTTCTCGCACGGTGAGGCAACAAATATTGATATAGCGCACTGGCGCGAAATCTCGTTACAAAGTTTTTATATATACTGTTCTCTCAATGGGACATTTCTGACTCCCCCTGCCTTTGTCATTCACGCGCGCTAGTCTGAATTTAAATTATAAAGGATTCCCGAGTATTTTACCTCCCTACATCTACACTCAAGGTCCATTAGACCTGAGCCATTCCAAGATGGCGGATTCACCGTCATGTAGAACCATAGAGTTCTTTTTTAGCCAGATTGTAGTAGTGCATCACATGACGCGTGAAGTAGCAGGTGGGGGAAGCACATGACATAGCCCATGAGCCATTATAAAAACGAGAATACACATGTTGGGAACAACTACAAGCCTGAGGAAGCTTGCGAGTCGAGCGGAACGTGTGGCGTCTTTCCACCCATTGGGGTGAGTGGTGCCTTGTGCCTGGTCTGACCAGGTATTGCCATGTATGCTTTTTATAACATTTTGCACAACTTTTGATTAATTAAAGACATTTTTTTTTAAACTTAGTAAATGGTCGTGAGTGCTTGGGCAAGTTTGGTATTAAGTTGGAGGTGTTGTTTATCTGCCTACCTGTATCTTTTTGCTGACATTCTTCTGCATATATATATATATATATATATATATATATATATATATATATATATATATATATATTAAGTGCATATAAAGTAATGCTTATTAATTTGGGTATATAGAGAAATGTCTACCATTAGTTTCACTATCATCAGACATTTCACCATGTGGGAAATTCTCCTCAAGCCATTCTTAAGTATTTGACATTTCTGTGAGGAAAAATATATATATATATATATTACTTTTATTGTATGTAATATAGACATTTTAGAAATATATAAGAAAAAAGAAGTTTACTCACTAAATTGTGATAAGTTTTCTTCTCACTGTTCTATAGGTCTGCTGTTGCTCCTAATTGTGCAGTTTCTGTGAGGTAATTATGTTAGAAGCACATCTTTCTTGTTTTGGTATATTCCATTTTAGTATATATGGTATTTAAATGGATGGTTGATGATATATATATATATATATATATATATATATATATATATATATATATATATATATATATATTCTACTTCTTATTTATTACTACATATAATGTGTTTGTGTATTGGTGTTTCAACTTGTGCAGTGTTCATATGGCATGCTGTAACAATTAAAGATATCCCTGAGTTTTTGGGTAGTGTTGCTGTTGTCCGCGTCAGTCCGCGTCCGTCCGCGGACATTCGCACAGTCGGCGGACATCAAAATCTCTAGCTGGCGGTTCAGTATGTTCTATGTCACATATATATATATAAAGTCAGGGATATTATGGTTAAGTTGCACTTCTAAAAACCTATGAAATTCAGTAAAAACACTTTGTTAAAGGGACGTTATGGTTAAGTTGCGCTACAAAAAACGTATCAAATTCAGTAAGAAAACTTTGTTAAAAGGACGTTATGGTTCAAAGTAAAACCGAAAAAACCCTTGAAATGCGCCAGTTATGGTAAGCTAAGCAACCATAACTCGCGCCACCGTGCACTGCTAAGACTAACACCCAGGACATCAAAGATGACATCACAAATGTCATTGATGACATCACTGATGATATCACATGTCTAGCACCTTCCTTTTTTGCAAAGTTTGGTGAGGTTTGGTCCAAGGAGGACAAATTTATAGGGGGGGTCCCAAAACTTATTTTTTTCCACAGACTGAATGGTGAAAAAACTTTGCTCACACCTACAGCCCAAACCGCTGGACGGATTTTCACCAAATTTGGACCAGGAGCAGCGGCTTTGTCCTAAAGGCGTGATTTTGAAATTTTTGGTGAAAATCTGTCCAGTACTTTTTTAAAAAAGTGACCAAAAAGTAGGTCACAAAAAATTAGTGATATCTATGTTCGGTCACACTTCCCTGTTCGCTCTGTGGACAGTGTCCTGATTGGCCAATCGGCTTGCGTCATGTCCGCGGACATGCAACGTGTTCACTGATTGGACGGTGAAGAGCGTGAAGTGCGTCAGATTTTTGGAAGCGCCCGCCAGCTTCGATTCGCGGATGTCCGCGGACAGCACAGTGAACTTGGTGGAAAAATACTATTTAGTAAAGTGTTTTGGTGTGTAAGACTGTTTTGGAAGGGTGGGGGAGTAAGAGATGGGTTAAATGTTGTATTTATTTAGGTGGCACGCACCCCTTTTGTGTTCGTTCTGACCGAGGACAATACAGGTGTCCTGAAATGTTTGTAAATAAATTAAATGGGGTGCCCTGAGGACACTAAGCCTGTCCGTATGGTTCGTAGGCAAGTTGAAACTGTTATATGAACACATCAAGTGTCCTGGGATGTTCATAAATAAACAAAATGGGGGTGTTCTGAGTATGCTAGAACTGTCCGAATTGTTCACAAGCGCGCTGAAACTGTCCTAAGAACAAACGCGGTGTCCTGAAATGTTCGTAAATAAATGAAATGGGTGTGTCCTGAGGATGCTATGACTGTCTGTATTATTCGCAGGCAAGTTGAAACTGTTCTAAGAATAGAGATGATGTGCTGAAATGTTCGTAAATCAACAGAAATGGGTGTGTCCTGAGGACGCTGTCCGTATTGTCCATAGGCAAGTTGAAATTGTTCTAAGAACATGTGTCCTGGGATGTTCGTGGATAAACAAAATGGGGGTGTCCTGAGGACACTAAGCCTGTCCGTATGGTTCGTAGGCAAGATGGAACTGTTGGGATGTTCATAAATAAACAAAATGGTGGTGTTTTGAGGACGCTAGAACTGTCTGAATTGTTCGAATGGGCGTTGAAACTGTCCCAAGAACACACGCGGTGTCCTGAAATGTTCGTAAATAAACTAAATGGGTGTGTCCTGAGGATGCTATGACTGTCCGTGTTGTTCGCAGGCAAGTTGAAACTGTTCTAAGAATACAGACAATGTCCTGAAATGTTTGTAAATAAACGAAATGGGGGTGTCCTGAGGATGCTGTCCGTATTGTCCGTAGGCAAGTTGAAATTGTTCTAAGAACACATCAAGTGTCCGGGGATGTTCATAAATAAACAAAATAGGTGTGTCCTGAGGACGTTATGCCTGTCCGTACTGTTCGCAGGCAAGTTGAAACTGTTCTAAGAACACTTGTCATGTTCGCGGACATTAAAAGTGCCCACATGGCATAGTTAAAATGTTTGACTCTATGGGTGTGATATGCTGTGGTGGTTGTGGCCAGGGCATAGAGTCTTGGGAGCATGGTTGTATGGCAGTATGGCCATGCTCCCAAGACTCTATGCCCTGGCCACAAACACCACAGCATATCACAACAATAGTGGCTTATCCAGTCTTGGGTGCATGGACAAGACCAAATTTATAAGCACCGAAGTTAAAAGCTATTATGGGTGTGGTATGCTGTGGTGGTTGTGGCCAGGGCCTAGAGTCTTGGGTGCATGGTCAAGACCAAATTTATAAACACTGAAGTTACAAGTCACTATGGGTGTGATTTGCTGCGATGGTTATACTTATTATAATATATTTATTGTTTGGTTTAGTAACTGGAGTACATGTATCCCTTGTTAATTTCTGTGATAAAAGAAAAGATCATGTTAGTATTGGTATTTTGTAATGACTTATAACATGGAAAAATCAACATTTTTTTTTTACCCTCATATTTAGTAGATTACAAACCAGTGTACTGTGCAATTTGCTCAGTTTCTGTGTCTGTTGCTAAAATCATTGGGTCTGTGAAAAAAAAATCCATGTTGGATTTAAAAACCATCCACATTTTTTAAATATATGCAGTATAGTGACCTCCATGGGTTGTGGCTCCTGTGTGGTAGATTATACCTATTGTTGTGAAGGTTTTCTTAACCGGTGATACTTGACCATGTGTGAATCCAGTCAGCTTACAGTTGTTTTTGGTACCATCTGCACTGTAACGTAGAATCATTTGTATTACGTATTTACTATGTGTTTGTATTAGTAAGGTGGAGCGATTATCCGAATTGCAGGTATTACATAATCTACCATGGTTTGCATTTTGTACAAGTTGCTGAAATGGAACGGATTCACAATTAGGTATTGATACATACAGAAAGCGCTCATTGGGGATTTGTTCTTGTGTCACATTGTTGCAGAGAGTGCATGTATGTTTCCACATGTATGAAATCTGGAAGATTTCATTTATAGGTATGTTTTGTTTTCCAGTACTTGTAGTAAGTACATTAGACAATCTTGTGGATCTTCCTGTGAGTTTATAGTGAATTTCACCATTCCAGCACATAAGTCCAATTGTTGTCTTATTCCATAAACACTATACGTGTTGTCAGCATTGTTTGTTGCGTTTCTATGAAATACTAACTTTTGCAAACACAATTGGTCTGTACTGTGTAAGTAAATGTTGCCAACAATTGGTGGTAATTGAAATAGAATATTGATTGCTACATTTGCGTAGCAACTTACACCGATTACATTTGAAAGTTTAAATGGACCAGGTGGTTCTGTATCTGAGTGCTTTTTTTTGAGTTTGTCTTCCTTTTTTGAAGAAGTACCTGGTTTACTTTCCCTAATAGTTTCTTTTTTGTTTGTGGTACTTGATGAAGTATTAGTCTTTTTCTACTCTCTTTGGAGGATTTGCAGTTACATCCTGTTGCATTTCTGTTTGATTTAGTTTTCTTTCACAACATTTTACTTTTCGTGGAACAGGATATGTTTTTAGATGGGGGTGTATAGTGAACGAAGTCTATTGTATTCTAAAATGCACGGAATATCAGTGTTTACTTTACTTGCATCAAAGTTGATTAGAAATAGACCGTCAAGTGTACGTAAGCGTGATAGTGCTACGTAGCTCATGCCTTCTTTAAAGACTGTGTTACCAATGTCTATCAATGCTTTGTCTAGGGTAAGACCTTGTGATTTATGAATGATGACTGCAGAAAATTGTTCTCTGTGTACATACATGTCTTTGAAGAGAAGGAATCGAACTGTTGAGCGTCCTATCCTTTTCACTTCTGAAAGTTTGTCAAAGAGAATATTGACAAACTGAATGTTGTTGTCACGTGGGTATGTTTGAAAGCCAACAACTGTACCCAGTGCTCCATTAACTAGTCCTTGATCCACGTCAAGGTTACGTTTAAGCATTACTCTGCAATTTAAGGATCATTTTAATATTTTTACCAATCCAGCTGTGTTGAAGATTTAATTTTCTAAACTATTTACTCTTGTTGTGGCTTGTTCACACATGGGTAGTGTCATACCATGTATGTCTAGTTTGTCTGTGGCGCTAATTTCAATTATTGGTTGCATTTATTTTTTTAACATTGTTTCATTGAATTTGAAACAGCTTGCAAGAGTTGGCATTAAGGCCATAAAATTGACATTTTTGTGGGCTAATTGTTCCATAACATCCATAGACATGCATTATCGCCATAACGTGCATGAATGTGCCGGGTTTTCAATATTGCTTGTGCTTCTTGAGATAGTATACCAACTCTAATACTTTTTAAGAGGTTGGAATAAGTGAGATCTGCAGATTACCGCATGTTTTCTGTTAATTCTCTATATTGGAAATGTTCCAAAGGTTGACATTTCCTATGCTGCCAACAGTTTTAGGGCAGAGTTTGTTCCTAAGGTTTTAAAAATAGGCTCATCTTTCACTGGTGTCAATTGAAGAAGATCTCCGAAAACAATAATGTGTTTTCCTCCAAAGAGCTCTTCATAGTTTGTTTTGAGTACTTCTTGTAATCGGAGGTGAATCAAAGCCAACATTAGGTTGGAGGCCATGCTCACTTCATCTATTAGTAGCATTTCCATTTGTTTTAATACTCTGCGTAGTTCCATTGCAGCTTCTGTAGAAAGTTTGTAATAGTCTAATTTGTTTTGGTGTTCTACTTGCAGGAGTAGTAATTGGTGTAAAGTGACACCGCCTATGTTGTAGGCAGCTAAACCTGTCGGGGCAGTCACAACAGCTGACAGTTGTTGTGTGTCAATTGTTGAAGGAATTTACTGATGATTTTGATTAAGAATGTTTTGCCATAACCAGCTTCACCACTGACGTACAGTAGTATAGGTTTGTAATTTTGGCAGGTGCATTCTTTGTTTTCATGTTGTACACCATGTGCAATTTCTTTTGTTACTTCTTGAAAAATGCTACGTTGCTCATTGTTTAGTATTGATTGTAGTATAGTTAAGTCTTCGTTATCTTCATACTGACACATGGTGTTTTCTACTTCCGTCATAGCTAATTCTACCTCATTTGTTATTAGTTGGCTTCCTGTTACAGAAGGTTGACTACTGTCAGGAGTGTCCTTATCTAGTTGGGCCTGTAGTTCTTCTTCGTGGTGCTGTTCATTGTGCAACATTGTTTTGTACTGTGTAAAGTTTACATCGGTTATAGTGCTTTCATTTGCTTTGAAAGCGTCTTCGTAGGAGTCATAGTTATGTAGTATTTCTTCTTCTTTTCTCCATGGTTTAAAGAGTTGTAGCAAGGACATGTAATATAGTTCTTTATGTTGAGGAGTCTTTAATGACAATTTGATATGATTAATTAAATTTGGTTTGGAGAGTTTTACTAAGCTGCCTTCACAATTTGATACTCTGTATCTACCTTTTTTTTCATCAGGTTTTATATTATTTTTGTATGTGAAGTTTTGGCTATGTGGTATAGACACATGTGGTACTTCTGTTTGGGTAGTATGTGTCCAGCAAATTGTTTTTTAAAATGTCTTGGCTATTGGGATCATGTTTAGCTATTGTTTCTATATCATCATATGATTTCAGAACTCTTTTTCTAGATTTAGCAGGACCAAGACTTAGCCATACTATATTTTCAGATTTTCCATACAAAGCAGTACCGGTTAAAAGATCTGCTGCTTCATAGGAGCCACATTCTCTATGGGAGAGCATTTTTATGACCAAGCTGTATAATTTCTGAGACACAGTTTTGTCTGATGACAGGTCATTGCAGAGGTCTTGGAGCTCTGTTTTTTCTGCTTTGGTTAAGTATGCTGTAACATATCGTGCAATTGCAGTGGAATTGTCTGCAATGTACTGCACATCTATGTTTGCATTCCATAAGTGGGCAATGATTGCATTGTAATCATTGATATATTTTTCTTCTCCTGTTCTTTTTATGTAATATGTATTTTTAGGTGATTTAGCTTTAACACTACGGCCCTCATTACAACACCAGTGCTAAACCATGGCGCTATTAGCACCATGGTTGCTGCCGGTATTGTAACGAGTCCACCATGGCGAAATGGGGAAGTACCATCCCATTCCAAGGTTGGCACGGCAGTACTTCCCCATTTCAACATGGGCCTTCCCCATTCCCATTTTTGCCCCATAGGGCATAATGGCAATGGGGAAAGGCGGTAATTACAGTACCGCAAATTGCGGTATCGTAAATATCGCCAGGGTCCCTTTGCAGATCCCTGCAATAACGGCAGGTTACAGCCGCTGTTATGGGAATTGGGCGCTAAGGGATTACCGGTACCTTTACCGGTACCAGTAATCCCTTAGCATCAGGGTCGTAATGACCCCCTATATCTAACTGAAGACATGAAGTTGTCTACTTGACCTGTTTTTGTAACTAGTCTAGGGAAACCAAAGCGGCATTTGGTGTAGTATTGCCCTTTGCTTTTATATGTGCGACGACAATATTTGCCACATTTGTGTCTTTGAAATTGTAAAATTTGTGCATGAAGATCATTATTTGTTGCTTCCGATGGAATTTCACGAGTGACATATTTTTCGATAAACTGTAACACAGTGGCATCATTGTCTTGGCCTCTGGCTTGGTATTCTTTTCTCCAAAAGAAGTGTTGCACTTCTCCGAGGGGAGGAACACTTTTATTACAAATAAACAGGCCGATTCATGGAATTAATGTGCGCTGAAATTTTCAGTGCAAGCATGCGAAAGAGTGCGAATTGCAGTGCCAGTGCAAAATTTGCAGCAAAACCCGCGCACAGAGATTCATGGAAGTCCGTGCGCGTGGAAATCCATGGATGTGCGCTGAAATCCTGTTCAGCGCACGCTGGCGCACATGCCTTCAAACAGCGTGCGCTAAGCGCTCAGCGAAAGCGCACATAGCGTGGCGCACACAATAAAAGTAGGCGTAACACGGGGCGTGACACACGGAATGGGGAACAAGGCGTGAAAATGTGGGCATCACAGGGGAAGTACAGGAGGCAAGTGCATGGAACGCCCACACGCTCACCGACAACACGTATTCATGGAATCGAATAGGGCAAACCAGCGCACGGGCAAAGACGCGCACAGACCTAAACACATCTGCCACATGAAGGCAGGCAGTAGCGTCCCAGCGCATGAAAAAAATGTGCGCTAACAAAAAGCACGTACATACAGCTATGATGAATGTCCCATACTGTGTCCCTCTAGGACAAATGATGTGCAAAGGGGTACGCGACAAACACGGACACCCGCTGTATGAAAAATATTGTATGCGTGTATTTTGGGGGTGCGCGGGAAGTTTCACACGCGATAGGCCTTGGGCGAGCGGGGTACTTGTATAACTGGGGTTCGCGTGAAGTCTCACACGCGATTGGATCCGGGTATGTGTATTTCTGGGGTTCGCGTGAAGTTTCACACGCAAATGGCCCTGTGCGAGTGGGCAACGTGTATTTCTGGGGTTCGCATGAAGTTTCACACGCGATAGGCCTTGGGCGAGTGGGGTACGTGTATTACTGGGGTTCGTGGGAAGTTTCACATGCGAAAGGGCCTGTGCGAGTGGGGTATATGTATTTCTGGGGTGTGCAGAAAGTTTCACATGGAAACGGCCTGTGCGAGTGGGGTACGTGTATTTCTGGGGTGCGCGGGAAGTTTCACACGCGAAAGGGCCTGTGCAAGTGGGGTATGTGTATTTTTGGGGTGTGCAGAAAGTTTCACACGGAAAGGGCCTGTGCGAGTGGGGTACGTGTATTTCTGGGGTGCGCGGGAAGTTTGACACGCGAAAGGGTCTGTGTGAGTGGGGTACGTGTATTTCTGGGGTACGCGTGGAGTTACACAAGCGATAGGCCCTGTGCGAGTGGGGTACGTGTATAACTGGGGTTCGTGTGGAGTTTCATACGCGATTGGCCCTGTGCGAGTGGGGTACATGTATTCCTGGGGTTCGTGGGAAGTCTCACACGCAATTTCAGCAGGGTACGTGTATTCCAGGGGTGCCGGGGAGTCCTACACGTGAATTGGCAGTGTGGGTTCTCCCAGGTGTTCCCTCTATACCCTCCACGGCTCCTGCAGGCAGCCCACACCACAGGGGACTACCCTGCACCCCTGGTCATGTCCTGCAGGCAGCCCATCCACCATGGGCATGCCCCCCAGCCAAGCCACATGTCACCTTGCACTACTGATCACCAACACATGACCTCTGCACCCCCAACCTACAGCAGTCAATGGCACCTGCCAGCAGGCCCCAACACATGTCCCCCAGCACCCCAACCCCCAGCAGTGCATGGCACCTGCCAGCAGGTCCCCACTCATGTCCCACTCATGTCCCCCAGCACCCCCACCCCCCAGCAGTCAGGGGCACCTGCCAGCAGGCCCCCCACACATGTCCCCCAGCACCCCACCCCCCAGCAGTGTAAGGGCACCAGTCAGCAGGCCCCCACACATGTCCCCCTGCATCCCAACCCCCCAGCATTCAGGGGCACCTGCCAGCAGGCCCCCGCACATGTCCCCCTGCACCCCCACCCCCCAGCAGTCAGCGGTACCTGCCAGCAGGCCCCCACTCATGTCTCACTCATGTCCCCCTGCACTCCCACCCCCCAGCAGTCAGGGGCACCTGCCAGCAGGCCCCCACACATGTCCCCCTGCACCCCAACCCCCCAGCAGTCAGGGGCACCTGCCAGCAGGCCCCCACACATGTCCCTCTGCACCCCCACCCCACAGCAGACAGGGGCACCTGCCAGCAGGCCCCCACACATGTCCCCCCGACAGGTCACAACACTCCAGACCCATGCCCCTCATGGACACCCAAATCCCACCCCAGTCCAAACACCCCACATTGAGTTCCCAAAGTCATGATAGAAAATACATAACCAGCATGGCCATGAATCAATGTCCCTCAGACCCACGCAATGGTGACACATGACTGTGAAAAGAGCAACATTGTGACATGCACAAAATAAATGATATAAGACCACATCAGTAAAGTATATAATAAATGTGTATTCAATAATTAACCAAATGAATAAAATAAAATCACACAATAATGGAAATTATGAAGAAAAAGCTGCATGTCCAAAATATTAAAAAAAAATGTGTGAAAGCAGAATCCAAATCAATCCAAAAGCAAATGGGTCCAAAGAGTCTGTCCGTCCAACCAAATCCAAAGTGTAAAAATAAGACACATCCATTGATCCATCGTAAAAAAGAAACTTAAATGAAGTGAAATCCAGTGTTGAACTATATACAAAGTACAAATCCAGGGTCCATGAGCTCAACCATTGAAAGGAAACCTACAAAAACCCTACCTAATGAACAACTATATACAAAAAGGTGGGGCATTGTCCAAGCACCCCAAATGAAATGAAAACCAAAAGGAAACCTAACACTAATTAACTATATACAATGGCAGCGGGCTAGTCCGGCGGCTCACTTCCTGATTTCCCGGGCCAGGGCATCATCGAACTCCTGCTCGATGTCCCGGAGGCGGTCCTCTTCCATGGCCCCGAGGGTTCGCAGGGACGATGACATCTGGACCTCCAGGTCCCTGCGAATTGCCTCGAGGCACTCGGCCCGCCTCAGAGCCCTTTGCATGGAGTTCTCTGCCCTGACCATCGTGAGTTGTGCCTCTTCCGCCCGCTGCCGCTCCGCATCTATAGCATGGCCTATCCGCTGCCACACGGAAGTCACTTCCCGTCCTGGGTCCTCCTGCTCTCCGGCCAATGCCTGCCCCCCCGATGTCGAAGGCCCCGAGCCATCATGGCTCCCACCTTGTTGCTGCTGCTGCTGTGCCTGTGCCCGTGCCCTGGCTCCTGCTGCCTGCACATCCTCCGCTGGCTGGGGTGCAGTTGTTGAGGTGGCCACCCCTGCTGGACGTCTGACTCCCGACTGTGGCAGGGATGTGTCCTCCACTAGCCTGGCCGCACGGTCAGAGGCAGCTCAACAGGGTACCCAGGTGATATATGGGTGGGAAGATGGCACGGAGGATGCATAGAGGGTTCAGGTGAGGAGGGGATCGAAGCAAGGGTCAGCAAACGGAGGAATCCGGCCTGGGGGACCTGTCCCAGTAGGCTGACGTGGTCAACGAGCCATTCGAGATGACGTACAGTCTCCCCATGAAAAGCTGCAGGTCACCTCGCATGGCCCATTGACGTAACGCCACCCCACCCAGGACAGGCTCAACCCGTCCCGGATAGCCACATCCGCAGGGAGAGGAAGGCCAGTTGTTGTAAGCTGATCCCTTCCCTGAAAATGAGTCTGGACGTAGGCATCCCTGCTGGTGCAGGATGATGCAGTCACAGGATCGGGGACAGGATTTCACACAGGCACCTCTGCGGCGGCCTGTGCTGCCTCCTATCCCTGCCCCTGCACGGCACCACTGGCACCAGTGGAATCCCCACCTCCAGACCCCATCTCTGTCCCTTGTGTGGCCTCCTCCTCCACCAAACCCCCCACCAACCTGGATGACTCCATGCCATCTTCCTTCGTCGGACCCTGTGGGGTCTCAGCTGCCCCTTCTGCTGCCGAGGAGTCCAACTCCGACCTCCGCCTCTTGTACCTACCCTCAGCAGCTGCAGCCTGGGACGCGGCACCGGACTCCTCACTCCCTGACAAGATCACAACCTGGGAGGGGAGCCAGGCCTTGCGTCTCCGGCTGGTGGTGTGATCCCGCCGCTGTGCTCCACAGCACCCTCTCCGCCCTCTTCATCAGTTGACACTGCAGACAGGGAGAGATAGGAGACAGGCATCAGGTCACTGTACAATGGACTGATACACACATGCCAGTTGCACATGAGTGGCAGTGTCAAACTTCAGACATGGCATCACAATCCCCAACACACATGGCATGTCAACTCACACACATGAGCAATTCCACAGCCATATGGCAACAGCCAGCACCATCCATACACATACAACAGCATGAGCAGCCAAAGGTGAGCCAGGCATCACATGAAACACAGGGAGTGCACTAGACATGCACACAAGCCACCACACTTACATGCATGTGTACACCTCCACCATCTGTCGCAGTGATGAGATCGGCATCCATGTCACATCTGGCAATCACTCTTCTACATATCAGTGTCCCAAGCATCCATGTTGCTTCACTGTTGCACCCTTGTGAAATACACACACATGCACATGTACACGGTGCAGATGCATGCAGCTGGAACCGACATCCATGTGTGACACCACAACCATGCCAACTTACATACACAGTCATTCAAACATGTGTGCTCACACATCTGCATTTGGCATGCAAGCTTACACACACATGCACCATCCATGTGTCTTACACATGAGAGGACTCGCATGTGTTAGCCTCACGGCCCTGTACATACACATCCATACATGGCCCTACAAAACCACCTGTGCAACCTGCACACTACTGGCACACCACCACACGCACAGCTTACAATCAGTATGCATGTACACTTACCGCTCGACTCCATACGGGTCTGCCTCTCAAGGACCTGGATGTGGAGCGCTGGGGATATGCGTTCCAGGACCCTCATTTGATGTTCCGACAGGTGGCCCTGGCGCCCATTAGCATCCGCTACCTTCAAGAGGCGCCAGGCCCTGTTGAGGGTCCTGGACCTGAAGTCCTCCAAGTGCTTCTTGACATGTTTTAATTTACGACTGCCACCCCCTCCGTGTTGATGGCAGTCACGATGTCCGTCCAGATCCTGGTCTGTCCTTCCTTGTCGGCACGCAAACTTCCGAAGAGGGCATCATACTGCCCCAGGACTTGCTCCACCAGGACACCAACTTCGGTGGCAGTGAAGCTGGTGGCCCTCTTCTTCTCTGGCTGGGGGTTGCCAGTGGTGTCAGATGGTGGTGTGCCCGACATGACAACCCCAGAGGCAGGTGTGGGTGGGCAACTGGGTCCTGGGGCTGGACTGTGGAGCGATGTTATCCCAGTCGGGAGTCTTCAGTTCCAGCAGGTGTGGTCACAGCAACTGCACCCCTGGCTGATGTGCAGGTAGCAAATAGCAGGGCACGTGGGCAGCAGGCAGGCAGGCAGCAGCAGATGGCAGGTGGAGGAGTGATTTGGCACGTGAAAAAAGTGCATGTCAGCATGTAATTCGAGGAAAGGGCCTTAGCGCGTGAGCACATCAGCACACGCACGCGATTCCATTGGACCAAAGGCCTTTAGCGCGTAAGCGCCTCTGTGACGTATCGCGCACGGGTGTTGGCCTGGCAGGGCTTGAAGATCCCACGTGGATTTCCGTTGCTCTGTACGTGCTTTTCGTGGGGTGTGGTGCGTGTGTTTTCCAGGCGTTGGGGTTCACACGCTATTACTTCACAGCAGGTGGGTGTTGGCTACGCGTTCTTCTACACGCAAGGCAGACGGTGAGTGGTAGCCTGCTCGCCCAGGCCCAATCGCGTGTAAAACTTCCAGCGCACCCCAGAAATACACGTACCCCGCACGCCCACTCGCTCTCCACGAAAAGCACGTACAAGAAAATGGCATCCTACACATACCTTTTAAACCGGCCCACACGTACACTTCACTTACGTGTGTACGCGCCCTTTCATCCAATTACATGCGATGCCACTCGGACGTGCAGTTTTTCCATGTGTGCTCTGTCATCACGTGCTATGAGGGAAATGCCCGCGTGCGTAATGCAACTTACGTGCTTACGCGCTAAGGGCCTTTGGTCCAATGGTGCTGGGGGACATATGTGGGGGCCTGCTGGCAGGTGCCCTGCCCTGCTGGGGAGTGGGGGTGCAGGAGGACATGTATGTGACATGAGTTGGGGCCTGCTGGCAGGTTCCCCTGACTGCTGGGGGGTGGGGGTGCAGGGAGACATGTGTGGGGGCCTGCTGGCAGGTGCCCCTGACTGCTGGGGGTGGGGGTGAAGGGGGACATGTGTGGGGGCCTGCTGGCAGGTGCCCCTGACTGCTGGGGGGTGGAGGTGCAGGGGGACATGTGTGGGGGCCTGCTGGCAGGTGCCCCTGACTGCTGGGGGGTTGGGGTGCAGGGGGACATGTGTGGGGGCCTGCTGACAGGTGCCCCTGACTGCTGGGTGGTGGGAGTGCAGGGGGACATGTGTGGGACATGAGTGGGGGCCTGCTGGCAGGTGCCCCTGACTGCTGGGTGGTGGGGCTGCTGGTGGGACTGCTGGGGGACATGTGTGGGGGCCTGCTGGCAGGTACCCTGCACTGCTGGGGGTGGGAGTGCAGGGGGACATGTGTGGGACATCAGTGGGTGTCTGCTGGCAGGTGCCCCTGACTGTTGTGGGCTGGGCGTTCAGGGGGACATGTTTGGGCACCTGCTGGCAGATGCCCCTGACTGCTGGGGGGTGGGAGTGCAGGTGGACATGTGTGGGGGCCTGCTGGCAGGTGCCCCTGACTGCTGGGGGGTGGGGGTGCAGGGGGACATGTGTGGGGGCCTGCTGGCAGGTGCCCCTGACTGCTGGGGGGTGGGGTTGCAGGGGGACATGTGTGGGACATGAGTGGGGGCCTGATGGCAGGTGCCCCTGACTGCTGGGTGGTGGGGCTGCTGGGGGACATGTGTGGGGGCCTGCTGGCAGGTGCCCTGCACTGCTGGGGGTGCGGGTGCAGGGGGACATGTGTGGGACATGAGTGGGGTCCTGCTGGCAGGTGCCCCTGACTGCTGGGGGGTGGGGGTGCAGGGGGACATGTGTGGGGGCCTGCTGGCAGGTGCCTCTGACTGCTGGGGGTGGGGGTGCAGGGGGACATGTGTGGGGGCCTGCTGGCAGGTGCCCCTGACTGCAGGGGGTGGGGGTGCAGGGGGACATGTGTGGGGGCCTGCTGGCAGGTCCCCCTGACTGCTGGGGGGTGGGGGTGCAGGGGGACATGTGTGGGACATGAGTGGGGGCCTGCTGGCAGGTGCCCCTGACTGCTGGGGGGTGGGGGTGCAGGGGGACATGTGTGGGACATGAGTGGGGGCCTGCTGGCAGATGCCCCTCACTGCTGGGGGTGCTGGGAGACATGAGTTGGTGATCATATTGCAACGTGACATGTGGCTGAGCTGGGGGGCATGCCCATGGTGGATGGGCTGCCTGTGGGACATGACCAGGGGTGCAGGGTAGTCCCCTGTGGTGTGGGCTGCCTGCAGGGGCTGTGGAGGGGGTAGAGGGGACACCTGGGAGGACCCACACTGCCAATTCACGTGCAGAACTCCCCGTACACCCCCGAAATACGCGTTCCCCGCTCTGACAGCAAAATGTGAAATGTGAAACTTCATGCGCAGCCCAGTAATACACGTACCCTACTCCAATCGCGTGTGAAACTTCCCGCACACCCCTGAAATACACGTACCCAGGCCAATCACGTGTGAAACTTCCTGCGCACCCCTGAAATACACGTACCCAGGCCAATCGTGTGTGAAACTTCCCGCGCACCCCTGAAATACACATACCCATGCCAATCGCGTGTGAAACTTCCCGCGCACCCCCGAATACACGTACCCAGGCCAATCGCGTGTTAAACTTCCCGCACACCCCAGTAATACACGTACCCTACTCCAAACGTGTGTGAAACTTCCCGTGCACCCCTGAAATACACGTACCCAGGCCAATCGCATGTGAAACTTCCCGCGCACCCCAGAAATACATGTAACTAGGCAAATTGCATGTGAAACTTTCCACGCACCCCTGAAATACACGGCCCAGGCCATTCGCGTGTGAAACTTCCCGCACACCCCAGTGATAAACGTACCCTACTCCAAACGCGTGTGAAACTGCCCGCGCACCCCTGAAATACACGTACCCAGGCCAATCGCGTGTGAAACTTCCTGCACACCCCCGAAATACACGTACCCAGGCCAATCGCATGTGAAACTTTCTGCACACCCATGAAATACACGTACCCAGGCCAATCGCATGTGAAACTTCCCATGCACCCCTGAAATACACGTACCCAGCCCAATCGCGTGTGAAACTTCCAGCGCACCCCCAAAATACAGGTACCCAGGCCAATCGCATGTGAAACTTCCTGCGCACCCGAGTAATACATGTACCCTACTCCAAATGCATGTGAAACTTCACGTACACCCCTGAAATACACGTACCCAGGCCAATCACGTGTGAAACTTCCCGCGCACCCCTGAAATACACGTACCCAGTCCAATAGCGTGTGAAACTTCCTGCGCACCGCTGAAATACACGTACCCAGGCCAATCGCATGTTTGCTAATAGATTTGTAATACTTGATTGTAAAACCTCATCTTTTTGTTCCACTTTTTGTAATAATTGTGTAGCTGACATATTTTGAAAGTGGGTTCCTGATTTTAATGTGTGTGCAACTCCGTAACATAGAGTTGCTAGTTCACTTTCAAAGAGTAGGTGGAATATGTATTCCACATTTTGTCTAAATCTGGGATCTTCAGAATACATCCATAACGAGCAGTATTGTGATGGTTTTATTTGAATAGGTCTATCATCGTACCTTCCTCCTTTGCCAGTAGGAAAGAGTAGAGGAAAAGCACATGCTTCTATACTTTTTTCCCATATGCTGATTGGTGATCCTTTTGTTTGTCGCATTTGGTACGTTTCTATTGCATCTTCTACGGTGTCATTAGAGTGCAATGGATGAATTGTATAATGGTCTAAAGTATTGGATACTGTAGCAGGATCTAGAAGTTCAAATTGACCAGCTTCTGGTGACTCTTGAATGATTTCAGTGGTTTCCTTCAAGTTTTCTTCAATATTAATTTCTTTGTAGTATTCATTATTGTCTTTTAGATATTTCAATGCTTGTCTAACTTTATGTAAGTCTACCAGTTGTTGCCAAATTCTTTTGTCTTTTGTAGCTACACCATTTACTAAGATAATTAAAGATTGCTCCATTGGATGTTGCACTCCCAGAGTGTGCACATTTTGTTTTAGATCTAATGGTAAATACACTACTTTGAATGCCCTTCCCCAATTCAGAGGGAGGTAATTTTGCTGTTTTTGGTTGAAGGCGTATTATTGCTTGAAAGGGGTGCACTGTTTGAATGATGATCCTCTCATATAAAAACTTTGTTAAAGGGACGTTATGGTTCAAAGTAAAACCAAAAAAACCCTGAAATTCGGCAGTTATGGTAAGATAAGCAACCATAACTCTCGCCACTGTCCACTGCTAACACTAACACCCAGGACATCAAAGAACACATCACAAATGTCATTGATGACATTACTGATGACATCACATGTGCATTTACTTTTCATGAAAACTCTGCAGGAGGGATTCTTATAATGTTGACCAAAAAGTGTCAAGGATCATTTGAATAAATATCATGAGCTAATTAGTACATTAAGCAATGCATTGATATAAATAGCATTCTATTATGAAGTTCTGTCCAGTATACTAAGCAACTCAAGCAGAAACTTAGGCAGTGTGTGCAGTATACATGATGAAGGTGCAATATTCATAATCTTGCCAGGTAGAATAATGAAATGATAACTGTTTTCTTATTAGAGTTTTGCGTACTGTGAAACATGTAATAAGTAGCTAATAAAACCCACTTAATACATAATTACACTTAATACAGACAAAACACAAAGAGAAAACAACACATACAAATATGAGTACATATAGGGACAGATAAGTAAGCAAAAAAGCAGAAGTAGTAGCAGAAAGAGTTCATAACCTAACTGATTATCTTTATGCAGAGAAATGATTGCTCTGTTTCAAAGCTGCTACTTACTGTATGTATGTGTATCACATGATGTCAGTGAACCCTAAGGAAAGGAGTGTGAGTACAATGTATACAAATATGAGCATATACAGGGAAGGTAGAGTAATAAAAATAAAACTATGAGAAAATGCTGATAACTCTAATGATTATCTTCATGCACAGAAAGGATTGCTCTCTTTCAAGCCTGTGTCTTCCGCTATATATATATATGTTTAATATGATATGACTTGACCCTAAGTCTACAAATATAGTACCTTTTCAATTTTTACTTCCTGTGACTGTTCCTGAAGAAAACTATGTGGCTTAGATATGTCAGTAAAGGAAAAAAAGGGAGAGCCAGCCATGTGATATCATCAGTGATGTCATCAATGACATTTGTGATGTCATCTTTGATGTCGTGGGTGTTAGTGTTAGCAGTGCACGGTGGCACAAGTTATGGTTGCTTATCTTACCATAACTGCCAAATTTCAGGGGTTTTTCGGTTTTACTTTGAACCATAACATCCCTTTAACAAAAAATTTTTACTGAATTTGATAGGTTTTTAGTAGCGCAACTTAACCATAACGTCCCTTTTAACAAAGTTTTTTCACTGAATTTCATAGGTTTTTAGTAGTGCAACTTAACCATAACGTCCCTTTAACAAAGTTTTTTTTACTGAATTTCATATGTTTTAGTAGCACAACTTAACCATAATATCCCTGACTTTATATACATGTAACATAGAACATACCGAACCCCTAGCTAGTGATTTCGATGTCCGCGGACTACCGCCATGTCCGCGGACACATCGAAAATCTGAGCGTGGTGAATGTAAATTTAAATAGTGTGCCCCATTTCCCATTTGAGGTTGGCTCTGAAAAGAGCGTTTTTGGGGGGGGGGGCGGTGAGGGGTTTGCAGATGCTTGACATACACCTGTTATTTTGTATTTTTTTTTCTTACTTTACTCCTAAAATCTTCACATAACCTTCTCCAAAGCCACCCTTACATTTCAAAACAGAATGGCAGTTCCCATAAAAGATAAGGAAATGCCATCTCCTTTAAAATAAACAGCATTACTGGAATCAATATTCTCATTATTACAGAAGAACATACCCGCTCTAAGCATGAAGGCACACATGCCTCGGTTTATTACACACCTAACATTGTTTTGCTGAGGAAAAAAAAGTGAACTATTGGCCCATATTGCCCTAGGTACTAATCCAGAAAAAAATAGTTTGGCATTTGGAAGGATGTTCATTACTGCTTGAACCAAGTGTTCCAAATATGCCAACAAAGTAGGGGCACTGACATAGCCCAAAACTACCACAAGGGGACTGTTGATCCTGCCCATATCTTCACAAACTTGTACAATTCCCTGTACATTGCAATCAGGCACAGTGCTCCACACCACCTCCACTCCTTTAACATCAAAATTCTTTGCAACATGCATGCACAAACATATCTCCAAGCACCAACACCCTGACTTTCTCCACTTCTGCCATATTCACTACACACAGGCTCTTTCAACACAAATCCACAACCTCAACATCTGATTGGCTGATCCCTACAGTCTTCTTTCCATGCTGGATTTGCTGGAAAACCCCGGATGTAGCACACGCTGCCCGCGGACCGCATAACTCTTAGACAGTCCTTCTACCATTTCCACTTCATTCCCTCATTGGATACAGCTAAGCAGGCACACAATACGGAGAACATCCTCAGAACACCCCCATTTTGTTTATTTTCGAACATTTCAGGACACCGCAAGTGTCCTTAGAACACATTCAACTTGCCAGCGAACAATACGGACAACGTCCTCAGAACACCCCATTTTCTTTATGTACGAACATTTCAGGACACTGCGAGTGTTCTTAGAACACTTTCAACTTGACAACGAACAATACAGACAACATCTGCAGGACACCCCCTGCGAACATTCCAGGACCCCACGAGTCTTCTTAGAACACTTTCAACTTGACACCGAATCCATTCTGTTTATTTACGAACATTTCAGAACAGCCGTGTTGTCCGCAGAAAAATCGAACACAACAAAAAGTGTCTAGCACATAAAAAAACAGAACATTGAACCTATCTCATACTCCCCCACCCTCCCCAAACACTCTTACACACCAATACACTCCACTAAATACAATTTTTAATCCAAGTTTCACCGCGCTGTCCGCGGTCATCCGCGAATGCAAGATGGCGGGCGCCAGAGAAAATCTGACGCGCTTCACGCACCACGCCGTCCAATCAGCGAACATGTCGCATGTCCGCAGACATCACGCAAGCCGCTCGGCCAATCAGGGCACTGTCCGCGGAGCGAACCGCGAAGTCCGTCCGCAGAGCGAACAGAGATATCACTAATTTTTTTGCCTTACATTTTGGTCATTTTAAAAAAAACTACTGGACGGATTTACACCAAATTTGCAAAAGCATGCTTTCGGGACCAAGCCCCCGCTCCTGCCGCAAATTTGGTGTAAATCCGTCCAGCAATTTGGACTGTAGGCGTGCGCAAAGTTTTTTCCCATTATGTTTATGGGAAAAACAAAAGTTTTGGGACCCACCCTATAACTTTCCCAACCCTGGACCAAACCTCTCCATACTTTGCAAAACAATTCAAAGTGGGCCACATACTTTTTTTTGCAAAGTTTGGTGAGGATTCGTCCAGAGGGAGCGAAGTAATAAGCCACCCAAAAAATGCTCTTCCTATTGAAACACCAACTTAACCATAACTTCATGGACGCTACCGCGGGCAGGGCGTGCTGCATCCGGGGTTTTCCAGCAAATCCAACATGGAAAGAAGACTGTAGGGATCAAATATATATATATATATATATATATATATATATATATATATATATATATATATATATATATTTGAGGAAAACATTTTAGTCGCAGGGAAGTTAAGGTGAGAACTTAATGCCAAAAAACCCTTGCAATTCAGCTAAAACCACATTAAAGGTGTGCCCCCTGGTGTGCAGCCTATGACCACAATCATTACATCACAGATCACATCACTGATGACATCACAAATGACATGTTGTATGAGAACACTGATGACATTACAAATCACATCACTGATGCCATCACTGGTGATAACACTAACTAACGCTGTGTCCTTGAATTTCAAAGGTTTTGTTACAAAGTATTGCTCTATAAAGCACAAGGGACTGTTTAGGGTTTGCCGGCTGTGAGTTTCCCAATACGATAGTCACACTTAAAGAACACACAGCTTCTTTACTGGGGTAAACTTGAGAAAGGCACACATCTCTGGCATGGCTTTCAAGCTTGTGTTAATGCACTGTGTCATGCTAAAAGGCACATGTTTGCCCACTATGGGCTGGACACGTGTCTGCTGCTCTTCGGATGAAAGAACTGAAATATTTTTAATGGATTTTCTCCGTCAGGCAGGTGCAGATGTATATAAAAACAGGGAAGAGAAGGTTCTTCGGTGGGTTCCTCTCTTAGAACTTATTGGTATTACTGGATCCTTAGAAATAATTTCCAAGAAGGATCCTTATCAGAGACAAGCTGACTCTGTGCAGTCTATGTTGAGTACTAGATCAGGTTATTCTTTAAGCCGACCGGTTTCTAAGGTGCAAGGTAGCTAAGCCACATTCCTCAGGGCTATATAGAGGGCATCAGATTATATGCCTTCTTGGTTTAAATGGCAGCATTGTCTGCACTATTTGGAATCCTCTAACTGTAGGAGTGTCAGAAAGGGGGGGGGAGAGAAAAAAGAACAGCTTAACGTCCCTGCAACTAAAGTTTTTTCCTTGAATGCCAAGGGTTTGCTATTCTTTAGATTTTAGAATGCTTCCAGACAACTAGCATGGTCTTCAGCCATGGTCAGGGGGCATGGCTTTTGGCCATGTCCACTGTCCATTTTAGAACACTACCAGACCACTAGCCGTGGTGTTTGGATTGCAGACTTTGAGAACTCACATGTTTTTAGGCAATGTGCAGTGAGATTAAATTATTTGACATGGAGCAAACACTTTTGTTAAGCAGTGTTCGCCAAGCGGTACACCCCTTTTTGGCACCATAATTTTGGTATCGGCCAATTAGGCACATTCATTTCACTGCAGCACCCCTTTCAGCACTTCCTTTTCAGCACAAAAGCCATTCCGGCGCTGTTATTTTGGTGAAAGGGATGTTCGGACGTTGCTGATATTGAAGCCACATCTAAATGCCCTCATTCTAAATAAGATCACAGGACTTCACTGCAACAAACCTCGCCGCCTCCCACTTGCATTGCTTTTCTCTTAATTAAATTTGAAAAACATATAGCCTTCAACCCTGGTTTGTCAGAGTTCAAGGTCCAGCATTTAACCACTAGGCCACAATCAAGCGGCATTCATTTAATACTTAGCCTAGTGCTGAGCCTCAAACTCATTAAGGCCAGGTTCTCTGATAGCAGCATCCAGCATAAATGTGTTTTTTTTTAATTAAATGTTTTTCTGTTTTATAATGTTGCCCAGAGACGGTGTAGTCCTCTTTCTTGAGTATATGTGTAGCGCAAGGGGGAATTTGTGTTGTGAGGGTCTGCATGTCATCTGAGAGGGTGTGCATTCAATGTGTGTGTTTCATGAGAGCGTGTGTGTGTTTATGTGTACATGGTGTAAAGTTTTTTGGGAGGGATAATTGCATGCAGTTTATAATGTTGCAATAAATAAATGTGTTCCTTGTTTAATACGTGATCAATTCTGCAACAACAGTGTAATACATGTACCATCTTGTTTTATAATGTTGCAGTAAATAAATCTTTTTCACGTTTCATCCATATTAGAAAAGGCAAAGTGCCTGCAGGTTCATGCCAAATGCGACCTCTTGCGCCAAAACTTCCTTGGTGCAGAGAGGTACAAAATGCAAAGTGGCTGCAGGTTCATGCCACGCCAATTGCGAGTTCTCACGCCAAAACACCCTTGCACTGAGATGTCCATGCCCAAACTAGCTGCGTCTAAGTGGGCATGCCCAAAAAGAAACAGCAGCGAAAAGGTCACACCAAAATGGCGTGCACCTAACTGGCCAATGCTGAAATGTCATGTCCCGTGCTCCAAGCCCCTTGTTGTATGGCCTGTCTCTTGATGACTGTTGTTATACACTGCACAACCCCAACTAACCACATTTAAGCAGCACGGAAACAGGAAAAAATGTACCAGCTCCAAGAATAACATATGCCCAGGTACTTTCTGCACGCATAGCAAAAATCAAAAGCTGGCACCCATGAATATACACACAGTACTGCTTAGCTTCAAAGTGAAGAAGGAGCCAGCCCCCTCAGGCCATGTTTCTCTAAGTGGTCATGTAACGTTGGCTCTTTAATTAGGGACCATGACTTGAGGGGCCAGGGCTTATTTCTCATTTTGAATCTAAGCAGGGTCAGTCCTGGTAACTGCATGGATGGGAGACCTGGGTCACCAGTGAATTTTCAACCTCAATATCACTGTAGCTGTAAAAAGATCTCTTTTTTTATTATGTATAAAACATTGCAAGTTTTGAGAACTCCCAATGTTTTTAATTAATGCCCTGTGTGATAAAAATGATTTGCCAAGGATCACTCACTTTGGTTAAGCAGCATGCCACAAGCCCCTTATTTTATGGCCGGTCTCTTGGTGACTTTTGAGATACATTGCAGGACCCCAACTACTCGCATTTAAGCAGCACAGAAAAGGGTACAAAATGATCAGCTTCAAGAATAACATAAACCCAGGTACTTTTGCCACCATAGTGAAAATCAAAAAGCTGGCACTTATGAATATACACACAGTAAGTGGCCACATATTTTGAAGTGGAATATACTAATGCAGTTCAATTGACCTTCTCCTTTGAAGAAAGGGCATTAGATAAAATAGAATTGGACGTTTAAATAAAGTAATGCACCAGAAAAATAATCTGAGAGAGGAAGTTGTCTTGGGTGGATAGCTCAGGGGCAACATGCTCGCCTTAGATGCAAGATGACATGGAATACCACAGGGTCGATCCGTGGAACCATGCTTAGAAACCTCTATGTATTAAGTATGTTATAAATATCCTTCCTATGCCGGTGAAGTATAAAAGGTGCTCAGCTTTTAAACCCAACAATCTGTAGTGAAATATTCCATGGAAAACTAAATCCCAATATCCCAATAAGAAACAGGTGCTTGTGGTCTTGTGGGTAAGTATCTACACTGGGGATATAACAACCTGAGTAAAATCCTAGTATCCAAATACTTGAGCAAGCTTACCAACCTCAAAAATACCCGCCCTCTGAAAAAAGGTTATGCTGTCCACCCACACGTGTCCTTTACTGATGCCCTGAAAAGCAACCGAAATCAGGGGGAAATAACTGCACCAGTGTCCAGGATTGCAAACACTCTTGCCACATTGTGGGCAAATACTCATGAGTTACTTGCCCTCTCACCATTTCCCCTCTGCACCACCATATTTGTCTTTCAAGTATACTCTGCTTTATAAAGCTAACTTCAAAAGTACACATGCCCTGCCATAGTATCACTCAAATATATAAATCCTTATAGATCAATGTTAGGAAAAAGTGTGCATTTATGGCATTATTCCACCCATCTTGACTGTAAGACTACAAATACTGAAATGCAATTCAGCAAAAGGCAAACAAATTGTCTCGGAGTGCAAAACGCTCGAGGACTGACAGTGGCACGGTTTAAAAAAAATAATGTGGATGCAGTGTGTTATGAGATATTTAAAACTTTGAGAACTCACAGTTTTTTTAGGCAATGCGCATTGAGATAAAATGATTTGCCATGGAGCACACACTTTGGTTAAGCACTGTTCTCCAAGCGGTACAATTTTGGCACACCCCTTTTGGCGCAAAAGCCATTCCAGTGCCATTATTTTGGCGCAAGGGGTGTTTGGACATGTCTCACTTTGCAGCCACGTCTAAATGCCCTCATGCTAAATAAGATAAGATCACCTGACTGCACTGCAACAAACCTTGCCACCTTGCACTCGCGTTGCTTTTCTTTAAATAAATTAAATTAGTTAAATAAAAAATACAGCCTTTAATCCTGGTCTGGCAGAGTTTGAGGGCCAGCATTTAACCACTAAGCCACAATGGCTTGCAGCTTCATGCGGCATACATTTCATACTTAGCCCATAATTTAATATGTTAAATGATAATTGGCTAGGTATGAACCTTGTGAAAACCCAAACATTAACTTCATTGTAGCATAATGGTTAAGTGTTGTGTCTTGAGCACCTTAAGAGCAGGGTTCTCTGATAGTAGTGTTTAGCATAAACATGATTTTTTAAATTTCATTTTTTCTGTTTTATAGAAATGTGGATGCTGTGTTTTATGACATATTTAAAACTAAGGAAACACACAGCATTCAGGACAGTGGACTGTCTGCCATCCATGCAGTAACCCGAACCAACCCTGCGTAGTTTCAAAGCAAGGAAGGATCCAGCCCCCTTAGGCCATGTTTCTCTAAGTGTTCTTATGAGGGTGGGCCAATGTGTTAGGCAACATGGCCTTAGTGGGCCGACCCCTTCCTCACTTTGAAACTAAGTAGGATTTGTCCCAGTTCCTGCAGGAATCGGAAAAACACTGTTGCTGTAAAAATACCTGTTATTGCATTATTGACTGGGAGACTACAAATTCCAGAATGCAATTCAGCAAAAGGCAAAACATTTTCTCTGAGTGCAAAACCTTCAAGAACTGACAGTAGCATGGTTTAAAAAAAATAAAATAATTAATTTGGTCGTCCATCCATGCAGGAACCAGGACTGACCCTGCATAGCTTCAAAGTGGGGCTGACCCTGCTTAGATTCAAAGCAAGAACAGGGCTAGACCATTACTCTAAATGGTCTTGTAAAGTTATATTATTTATCAGGCAAAATGGCCTGAGGAGGCTGGCCCATTCCACAATTTAAAGCTAAGCAGACACTGCTGTGGTTACTACATGAATGGGAGATCTGGATGGTAATTGAATCGCCGGCCATGACCAGTGTTTTTTTTCCCCTAATGTCACTATAGGTATAAAAATATCTTTCAAACATTTTAAAAAAATGTAACTGTGGGTACCGAACTACACATACCAACGGTTATCTGTAGTCCTTTGTAACCATGGATAATGCAGCGAATATCAGCAAAACAGACAAAAAGAAATGCTTCCCTGCCCACCAGGCCCTCATCAGTGCCAGATCCCCACTTTCCCCAGACGGCTTCCTCCCCTGCTCTCACCCTTTCATCCCAGAGCATATGCTGCTTCTGTGTGGCAGTTTGCTGTCAGATGTCGGCTATTCGCAGCTATAGCCGATGCTACAGAAAGCTTTATGTTGTAAACTCGGTCCCTGGAACCCCTCCAATTCCCAGATTTCACTGAGTGCTTTCTAGCCACCCCTACCTCTACCCTAATGGCATGTGTATGTTTTTTGACCTCCATATTGCTTTTTACTGCATTTAATTTCCCCATAACCTCGGATATAGCCTTCATATTGCTCACAATGAGAGAAAAGCAAATTGGCAGTGGTTTCATTTCTGAAAACCATGATCCTGCAATGCACCATGGAAGATATAACTATAATTTTTGGAGTCGGGGGCACCCACTTCTACGTCAAATTTAGAAAAAACCATAGCACGGAATAACCCCAAACCATGTATAGTGTGCGAGTTAACACTATGTGCCAAAGTTGTTTTGGACCTGCTCCAAATCCGTCGCGCAGTTTGGGCTGTGCACTTTGGCAAAAATGTACTTTTTTTGTCTATGGAAAATAAATGGGAAGTAGGCTCCACTCTTAGAAAAAATGTTTTTTGACGCTTAATAACTTTTCAATTTATTAAATCTTTACGAAACTTTGCAGTCTGGGGGGTCTGCAGACTTTTAATCACTTACGAAATTTCGACCAAATCCATTACTCATATCAAAAGTTATTAACAATAGAATTTTGAGGGGTTCATATCTGTCTCCAACTTACCTTAAATGCAGGGCGTCAAAAAAGGAGAAAAATGCCAGAGACCGGCAAGGACAACACTCCAAGCTCTGGTGGCCTGAAAGATCGAGGCAACAGCGTGTTTGAGTCAATACAAGGATCTTTAATAAAAAAATTATTATAGTACTGACACAAAGGGCACAAGTAAGGAAAGATGCGTTTCACACTCCATGAGTGCTTGTTCAGAACAAAGATTCAGACATCTCACACAGCATTTAAACAAATCTCACAGTCCTACTTTGCTGTCAATTTTGTATTGTGCTAGAAGGTGGTCACAGACATACATCCCATGCAGACGGCCATATTGGAAAGGCCTGTTCCGTATGGTGCTGAAGCCAAATAACATATGTCGGATTATGTGGACCCCTGGTCTGACAAGTAGGACAATCATCAGCATGCTGCATTATGAAACTGTCAATTGCAAATTGCAAATTGCAAGCACGTAGAAAATGCGTGTAATAAAATGCAACTGCATTAATATTTGCTATGTGCTCTAAAGCTTAATGCAGAGTAATGGCACACCTAAATACCCAACAAATATGGCCCAAAGTGGGCAAATCTTTCTGATACATCAGCACCAACTGTAAAGCTATATCAAACTCATAATGTGTGTGTAAATGCGATAAATGCCCATGAATCACAATGTACTTAAATTGGAGCCTCTCAAATATCCTTCCTCCGTGCAATGGAAACATTTCCAGTTGAAACAACTGGTTGCCAAAAGAAGACAACACATGGTGATAAACAACTTGGAAGCAAACAATCAAAGTGCAAATGCATTGAAAAAATAAAACGGTAAAAAACAGTCCATACTTTACACTGTAAAATACTAAAATGCTCACAAAAACTCTATGCAATCAAAATGTCCACTGAATGTAGCAACTTTATAAAGTACAAATGCATAAAGTGTACATGCTTAAAGTGCAAGTGCTTAAAATGCAAATACATCAAGTGCCAATTGGACCCCTAGCTGACTGTGCTCAGGGAGGCAGAGCTCCACCTCACTGATTAGGCCTAACAAGGCTGAAACACGTGTATGGGGTTGCTGTTGGTACTCTTGTTCAAAGGAGGTTTTCCTGGCATTTCGGTGCTGGACTGCCCTTGTGGGCGGGATAAAGACTGATATGCAAATGGTAGTCCTCCTTTGTGAAAAGTATAGTGAGCAAAAAGTGATGGCTGCAGACTCTCAAAGTGCAGAAAAACCACAGAACAGGTTATGCCATGTTCTTCCTAGAGAGGGGTGCCTGCTACTTTTTTTTATTTTTGCAAGGAATTTGGGATTGGTCACCCTAGGTTTGCTGGGAAACACAGACGTGGACCCCTTGCTCACTGTGCTCAGAGAAACACAGCTCCACCTCACTGATGAGGCCCAAAAAGGCTGACACACATATATGGGGTTGCTGTTAGTACTCTTGTTCAAAGGAGGTTTGCCTAGCATTTCAGTGCTGAATTGCCCTTGTGGTAAGGACTAAGACTGACATGCAAATGGATATTCCTCCTCAGTGAAAAGTACAGTGTGCAAAAAGCGATAGCTGCAGACTCTCAAAGTGGGAACAACACCAAAGAACATGTTATCATGCCATGTTCTTTCTAGAGAGGGGCTCCTGCAACCTTTTTTGTATTTTTTCAAGGAACTTGGTGTTGGTAACCCTAGGTTACCTGGGAGAACCCAGATGTGGACCCCTTGCACACTGTGTTCAGAGAGGCACAGCTCCACCTCAGTGATGAGGCCCAACAAGGCTGAAACACGTGTATGAGGTTGCTGTTGATACTCTTGTTCAAATGAGGTTTGCCTGCCATTTCGGTGCTGGATTGCCCTTGTAGTCGGGACACAGACTTATATGCAAATGGATATTCCTCCTTTGTGAAAAGTACAGTGAGCAAAAAGCGATATCTGTGGACTCTCAAAGTTGGAAAAACACCACAGAGCAGGTTATCATGCAACATTCTTTGTAGGGACTGGCGCCTGCTACCTTTTTTATATTTTTGCCAGGAACTTGGGGTTGGTCACCCTAAGTTACCTGGGGGGGACCCAAATGTGGACCCCTTGCTCACTGTGCTCAGAGGCACAGCTCCACCTCACTGATGAGGCCCAACAAGGCTAATACACGTGTAAGGGGTTGCTGTTGGCACTCTTGTTCAAAGGAGCTTTGCATGGCGTTTTGGTGCTGGACTGTCCTTGTGGGTTGCACGAAGACTCATATGCAAAAGAATATTCCACCTGTGTGAAAATTACAGTGCAAAAAGTGATGGCTGTGGAATGTCAAAGTGGGAAACAACAACAGAACAGGTTATCATGCCATGTTCTTTCGAGAGATTGGCACCTGCTACCTTTTTTTTATTTTTGCAAGAAACTTGGGGTTCTTCACCCTAAGTTACCTGGGGAAAACCAGACGTGGACCCCTTGCTCACTATGCCCAGAGAGACACAGCTATTGTTGGTTCTCTTGTCAAAGGAGGTTTGCCTGGCATTTCGGTGATGGATTGCTCTTGTGGTCGGGACAAAGACTGATATGCAAATAGATATTCCTCCTTTGTGAACAGTATAGTGAGAAAAACGCGATAGCAGCAGACTCTCAAAGTGGGAAAAAACCACAGAGCAGGTTATCATGCCATATTCTTTCTAGAGAGGGGTGCCTGCCACCCTTTTTGTATTTTTGCAAGGAACTTTGGGGTTGGTCACCCTAAGTTACCTGTGGGAACCCAGACGTGCACCCTTTGCTCACTGTGCTCAGAGAGGCACATATCCACCTCACTAATGATGCCCAACAAGGCTGCAACACGTGTATGGGTTTGCTAATGGTACTCTTGTTCAAAGGAGGTTTGCCTGGCATTTCAGTGCTGGACCGCCCTTGTGGGCAGGACAAAGACTGATATGCAAATGGATGTTCCTTCTTTGTGAAAAGTACAGTGAGCAAAAAACAATGGCTGCAGACTCTCAAAGTGGGAAAAAAAAAACATGGAACAGTATATCATGCCACGTTCTTTCTATAGAGGGGCACCTGCTACCTTTTGTATTTTTGCAATTAACTTGGGGTTGGTCACCCTAAATTATCTGGGGGAACCCAGATGTGGACCCCTTGCTCACTGTGCTCAGAGAACCACAGCTGCTGTTGGTTCTCTTGTCAAAGGAGGTTTGCCTGGCATTTCGGTGATGGATTTTCCTTGTGTCAGGACAGACTGATATGCAAATGAATGTTCCTCCTTTGTGAACAGCATAGTGAGCAAAAAACAATGGATGCAGATTCTCAAAGTGGGAAAAAAACACAGAAAAGATTATCATGCCATGTTCTTTCTAGAGAGCCGTACCTGTGACCTTTTTTGTATTTTTGCAAGGAACTTGGGGTTGATCACCCTAAGTTACCTGGGGGAACCCAAATGTGGACCCCTTGCTCACTGTGTTCAGAGGCGCAGCTCCACCTCACTGATGAGGCCCAACAAGGCTGAAACACGTTTAAGGGTTTGCTGTTGGTACTCTTGTACAAAGGAGGTTTGCATGGCATTTTGGTGCTGGACTGTCATTGTGGGTTGCACGAAGACTGATATGCAAAAGAATATTCCTCCTGTGTGAAAATTACAGTGAGCAAAAAGTGATGGCTGTGGAATGTCAGCATGGGAAAAAAAACAGAACAGGTTATCATGCCGTGTTCTTTCTAGAGATTGGCACCTGCTACCTTTTTTTTATTTTTACCAGAAACTTGGGGTTGTTTACACTAAGTTACCTGGGGAAAACCAGACGTGGACCCCTTGCTCACTATGCCCAGAGAGGCACAGCGCCATCTCACTGAGGAGGCCCAACAAGGCTAAAACACATGTGTGGGATTGCTGCTGGTAATCTAGTTCAAAGGAGGTTTGCCTGGAATTTTGGTGCTGGACTGCCCTTGTGGGCGGGACAAAGAATGACATGCAAATGGATATTCCTCCTTTGTGAACAGTACAGTGAGCAAAAAGCGATGGCTGAAGACTCTCAAAGTGGGAAAAAACCACAGAACAGGATATCATGCAATGTTCTTTCTAGAGAGGGGTGACTGCAACTTTTTTTTTGTATTTTTGCAAATAACTTGGGATTGGTCACCCAAATTTACATGGGGGAACCCAGACGTGGACCCCTTGCTCAGTGTGCTCAGAGAGACACGGCTGTTGTTGGTACTCTTGTTCGAAGGAGGTTTGCCTGGCATTTCGGTGGTGGATTGCCCTTGTGGTCGGGACAAAGACTGATATGTAAATAGATATTCCTCCTTTGTGAACAGTATAGTGAGCAAAATGCGATAGCTGCAGTCTCTCAAAGTGGAAAAAAAACACAGAACAGGTTATCATGCCATATTCTTTCTAGAGAGGGGTGCCTGCTAACTTGTTTGTATTTTTGCAAGGAACTTGGGGTTGGTCACCCTAAGTTACCTGGGGGAACCCAGACGTGGACCCCATGCTCATTGTGCTCAGGGAGGCACAGATCCACCTCACTGATGATGCCCAACAAGGCTGCAACACGTGTATGGGTTGCTGCTGGTACTCTTGTTCAAAGGACGTTTGCCTGGCATTTCAGAACTGGACCGCCCTTGTGGGCGGGACAAAAACTGATATGCAAATGGATGTTCATCCTTTGTGAAAAGTACAGTGAGCAAAAAACAATGGCTGCAGACTCTCAAAGTGGGAAAAAAAACACAGAACAGGATATCATGCCTCGTTCTTTCTATAGAGGGGCACCTGCTAACATTTTTATATTTTTGCAATTAACTTGAGGTTGTTCACCCGAAATTATCTGGGGGAACCCATACGTGGACCCCTTGCTCACTGTGCTCAGAGAGCCAAAGCTGCTGTTGGTTCTCTTGTCAAAGGAGGTTTGCCTGGCATTTCGGTGGTGGATTGTCCTTGTGGTCGGAACAAAGACTGATATGCAAATGGATGTTCCTCCCTTCTGAACAGTATAGTGAGCAAAAAGCAATGGATGCAGACTCTCAAAGTGGGAAAAAAACACAGAAAAGGTTTTCATGCCATGTTCTTTCTAGAGAGCGGTACCTGCTACCTTTTTTGTATTTTTGCAAGGAACTTGGGGTTGGTCACCCTAAGTTACCTGGGGGAACCCAGACGTGGACCCCATGCTCATTGTGCTCAGGGAGGCACAGATCCACCTCACTGATGATGCCTAACAAGGCTGAAACACGTGTATAGGGTTGCTGCTGGTACTCTTGTTCAAAGGATGTTTGCCTGGAATTTCGGTGCTGGACTGGCCTTGTGGGCGGGGTAAACACTGATATGAAAATAGTTGTTCCTCCTTTGTGAAAAGTACAGTGAGCAAAAAGTGATGGCTGAGGACTCTCAAAGTGGGAAAAAAACACAGAACAGGATATCATGCCACGTTCTTTATATAGAGGGGCGTCTGTTACCATGTTATTTCTAGAGAGAGTCACCTGCTACCTCTTTGTATTTTTGCAAGGAACTTGGGGTTGGTCACCCTAAGTTGCCTGGGGGAACCCAGAAGTGGACTCCATGCTCACTCGGCTCAGAGAGACACAGCTCCACCTCACTTATGAGGTCCAACAAGGCTGAAACACGTGTATGGGGTTGCTGTTGGTACCCTTGTTCAAAGGAGGTTTGCCTGGAATTTCGGTGCTGGACTGACCTTGTGGGAGGGACACAGACTGATATGCAAATGGTAATTCCTCCTTTGTGAACAGTACAGTGAGCAAAAAGCGATGGATGCAGACTCTCAAAGTGGGGAAAAATCCACAGAACAGGTTATTATGCCATGTTCTTTCCAGAGAGGGGTGCCCGCTACCTCTTTATATTTTTGCAAGTAACTTGGGGTTGGTCACCCTATGTTACCTGGGGGAACCCAGACGTGTAACCCTAGCTCACTGTGCTTAGAGTGGCAAAGCACCACCTCACTGATGAGGCCCAACAAGGCTGAAACACGCGTATGGGGTTGCTGTTGGTACTCTTGTTCAGAGGAGGTTTGCCTGGCATTTCGGTGCTGGAATGCCCTTGTGGGCGGGACAAAGACTGATATGCAAATGGGTATTCCACCTTTGTGAAAAGTACAGTGAGCAAAAAGCAATGGCTGCAGACTCCACATTGGGAAAATAACACAGAACAGGTTGTCATGCCATGTTCTTTCCAGAGAGACGCGCCTGCTACCTTTATTTTATTTTTGCAAGGAACTTGGGGTTGGTCACCATACATTACCTGTTGAAACCCAGACGTGTACGCCTAGCTCACTGTGCTTAGAGAGGCAAAGCACCGCCACACTGATGAGGCCCAACAAGGCTGAAAAACGCGTATGGGGTTGATGTTCGTACTCTTGTTCAAAGGAGGTTTGCCTGGCATTTCGGTGCTGGACTGCCCTTGTGGGCGGGACAAAGATTGATATGCAAATATGCAAATCGGTATTCCTCCTTTGTGAAAAGTACAGTGATCAAAAAGCGATGGCTGCAGACTCTCAAAGTGGGAAAAAAACACAGAACAGGTTATCATGCCATTTACTTTCTGGAGGGGGGCCTGCTACCTTCTTTGAATATTTGGAACGTACTGTACATTCATTGTTGCCTATATAAAATGTCAACTCCCGGGGGAATCAGCAAAATGGAAGGTGCCTAAAATGTGGACATAATAAAAACCAAACGAGAACACAATAATCACATTTGTCTACTCATAAAATAAACACAATAATGCACTGGACTACTACGAAGGGAATCTACAAAGCATGTATCTGAATGTGGTCCAAGTCCTACCTAAACCTACTCTCATATAGGTCCATGTAAAAATAGACTAAACCAAAGGGGGAGATGACTAAGCTACAATGAGCTTATAAAAACAGAACAGCACTTAGATCCAAATCATAAAAAGCCACTAAATAGGTGTAAAAACAATCATTTCATGAAGAATAATGAATTCATATAAATTGCATATACATACACGAGGACTGCTAAACTCCAATAAAAGTATATAGCTCCTCATCAATGTTATGTCCAAGTGGGGCCTTCATATTGAAATCCAGAATAAACTTAGGGGCCGATTCATGGAATAAAAGTGCGCCGAAAATAAAGCCGCAAGCAGGCGCAAGCCTGCGCAAGTGTGAAAAAACAGGCGCGTGCGATTCATGGAAGTCCCTGCCCGTTTTTCCTCGGGATGTGCGCCAAACCTGTGCGTGGCACACACAGGTGCACACGTCATTGCAACATCCTGAACGCCGTGCACGATGCACACAGGGAAAGCGCACAACGTCCACGCACACACCAAAAAGGGTGCGGGACACGGGCGTAACACGCGGAATGGGGAACAATGCGAGAAAAAGGAGGTGTAACAGGGGAAGTACTGCAGGGAAATACACGGAACGCCCACACGCACATGAACAACCCGTATTCATGGATTGGAATACGGGAAACCCGCACAGCAAAAGATGCGCATAGGCGTCAACATGTCCGCCACACGAAGGCGCGCAAACAACAAACACGTATATACAGCTACGATGAATGCCCCATTTGTCGCAGCACTGATCGTGGGACACCGCAGGAGGAGGAGAATAGCCAGGGCCCGCATTTTTTTTCCACGGACCAGCCTTTTTTGGATGCCTGACGACCACGTCTATGGCAGGTATAGGTTTCCACCTCATATCATCCTCGACCTCATCAGGGAGTGGGAAGATGACCTTACATCACCCACTCTGTGCTCCCAAGCATTGAGCCCCTTGGAGAAGGTGCTCAATGTCCTGCATTTTTTGGCCACTGGGTCATTTGAGCGGACAACTGCCATAGTGGGGGGGTCTCACAGGCCACGCAGTCACTCTGCCTACACCAGGTGTTGGCAATCATCACTGCACGCCCCTCAGTCTGCAGGCACATATACATGCCCAGAACACCCGCAGAAAGGCAGGCCGTGGTCCAGGACTTTTACAGGGTGGCACACTTCCCCAAAGTGCTTGGTGCCATAGATTGCACCCATGTGGCCCTATGTCCACCTAGGTCCACTGAGCACATCTATCGGAACCACAAGCACTGGCATTCCATCAACATGCAGGTTGTATGCGATGCTAGAGGAATCATCACCTCTGTCTATGCAAACTACCCTGGCTCCAGCCATTACAGTTTCATATACAGAATGTCCACCCTGAGTCGGGCCCTGGAAGCTGGGCAGCATGGTGACACATGGCTCCTAGGTGAGTACAAATGCCCGTGCACATGCATGCATGTCACACACAGACAAATACCAAAACCCTAATAATCACAACTGTTATCACCTCCCCAGGGGACAGTGCTACCCTCTGAGCAACCACATGATGACGCCAATCCGGAACTCCACCACAGGTAAGATACAATGATAGGAGGGGACAGGGCACGTGGCAAGGCAGCCCGGACCCAGCTTGTGGCCACATTCTTCACCTAAACTCCCACCCCTGCAGAGTGCACACAGGCCTGGCACATAACATGGAAGTGCTACATTGTGTGCATCCCTAGCTACTTAAACATAACAAATCCTGTGTGACCAAAAAAGGAACACATGCAAGGTGTGTATCACACCCCCCCCCAAAACAGGCCATGACAATCCCTGGTATGTCACCCAAACCCTCCCAACCCACAACACCCTTGTCTGCCACACCATGACATGGCATGCAATAGCAAACGCCCAACACATGACCAATAAGATATAGAGTGACATGTGATAAATGGAAAGTGTCCCGAGACAATGACACCTGACATGGAATCAGATGAAATGACTGACCAACAGCCTCCCACACATACCAAGCCATACACAAATGCTATCCACCAGTCCTACCATGAACACAACACTGAATGCCTGTTCACATGCACATTGGGCAAGCCAAAATCCCTACTCCCGAACCTGTGTGCTGTGTGTGTCTCCTGCAACACACTGCACAGCACACAGCACTTTGAGCAGCCATTGTGTTGCAGATACACCTTGAGCATCACATGAAAAAAAATAATCAAATCTACAACCAAATGACGCATGTACAGGATACCCAAATGGTAATAGATCATGTGCTGCATGGACACAGCGGGCCTGAGAATGCAATCTGTGTGCACCTGTGGCCATGGAAGGGTGGTTGTACGTGTGGTGGATCATTGTGCAACTGTGTGTGTCATTAGGGACAGGCACTCAATATATGCATGTGAAATCAAATGACCCTCAGTGTCCTGTACACATCACATGTGAACATTGGCCATGTGAACACTCCAGCATGTAAAACCACACCAATCCCCTGACACCTGAAAATTAAACACAACACAGGAACAGGCATTGACCAGCACAACACATCATGTAAATAGTACCCCACAATTACAATATCAGAGTGCCCAAAACACTGTAGGCCAAGCCAACTGTCCAACAACAAAAGGCCCTCCCTTACACATCACCTTGACCTTCTGAACAACTGTCTCTGGGCATGTAGCCTTCTTCCTTCAAATCTACCTGGCTACAGGATCACCCTACCCCTTGGTCTCCATGTTCCAGCTTGCGTGTAAATAGGGTCCAGCCCCCTCAGAGGCCACCTTGACTGGTAAAAATACAAAATCGCAGAGAACTCCAAGTAGCCAAACCCCCAAACCAGGGAAAAAGCCTGTAGGCACCAAAACACCCAGGAAGCGTCTCCAGTAGATGACTTGAAGTAGCAGGAAATGTCAAAGCACATGTACAAGCATAATGATAGAACAACCAAGGTAGCACAGCTGAACAATGGTCCAACAGGATGGGTACCATTTACGGTACATAACATACAATGATTATGCAACAACTGATGGGTACTGTCACAGCTCTGGTGTCCAGACGCAGGAGGGGCACGAACCAACCACCCCTACGTGGTTTGTGCGCCGGCAAGGTCAAACTTACACAGGCCTCTGAGACCCCAGCGGGGAAGGAGGGTCAGGGATATATAGCATGGACAGGCATTGGTGGATGTGGATTTGCAAGGGAAAGTAGGCAAAATACAACTATTCACAAAAACACATACTCAATTTGAGAAAACACGTTCATCATGCACATTGTACCAAAATAGTCAAATACAAGCCAAAGAGAGATTTATCTCTGGGGTGAGTGCTGGCCTCCTGCCTGTGCACTCTCAGGTCTGGTAACAGGAGCACTTCAATGCTGCAAAGAGAGCGTGAGTTACTAATCTGAATGTGTGATGACAACACACACACAACCCCATCCATGCCCCAAAGTAAGTGACTTCTCCACAAACAAACACCCCTGTCTGCGGCTTTGTACCCATAAATTAGCTTGGCCCACCAATGGTTCATACACTGTCAATGCAGTAAGGCAGGCGCATGTGACTGTGCGGGAAATGGAAGACCAATGGGTCAAGAATCACACATGATACAATGGTCCCTGGGTGAGCTGCTAGACGCGTATAGCAAGGTGCAACTTCAGTACAAGTTCGGTTCTGGTAGCCGCATATTTCAATAGGTAGTGCACCTGGCAATTAGCACATGCAAATGATATGCACTGCCCAAGAGTCTGTGCCTCGCTGGGTGTCCATGTGCGTTGTATCAGTATCTGGCTAGGAATGCTACTACCCTAATAACTATGCCTCAATGGAGCAGGGGGTACTCCAGGATATTTTTGATGGCCCCTGTGTGTGCCCCTGACAACTTGTAAAGCCACTTGGCATTTGGCCCTTAATGCATGCCATCTTTACTGTGTGCTTCTCCAACAATGCCTGGTAAAGCTCCCCAGCACTGGTGCTACTTAGCATGCATGTGCAAGTGGCCTGGTGGAAGGTTGGCTGCGGTGTCGGCCCTTGTGCTGCTCACCTTGGCTGGAGATCCTGGAAACACGTCTGCTTCTGTTGGACGTCTTCGCACAAGCCCTGTGCCTCTGCTTGTGCACACATCCACACGTCTGCACCACCGAATGTGCCAAGTTCTCTGGATTAGTGGTCCCTGTGTCTGCTGGCAAAGGTAGTCTGGAGGCTCATCTTCCTGAAGAAAGGGATTAAAATAAATTAATAAGACATGAAAGTTCTCTGTGTGTGTCTTCATGCTGGTTGTCACTGGTCCAGGTCACAGACCTACATCCAAACTCCTCCCACCATCAGTGTCATTTTGACAGGCCAAAGGTGCAGGCTACTGTCTACAGCATGAAGTGCATCAAGCACATATACAGGCAAGAAAAGAACATACATCACAATCCACATCAATTCATGGAGACATCAATCACGTACTCACCCAAATTGATCACAGACATGGTGTGGATAAAACGCAACAAATCCCCACTAGGGATGTTAACACAAGTAGTACAGCAGCAGACAGGCCACAGTTATGAGGAAAGTCCAAAGCCCTTGTGTAATATTTTGTAACACCAAACCATCCTAGCAAGCCCATGGAGAAGGGAAGCAGGAGTGGCCTATGTGAGTCAGGATCCCAAGCTGCAAACACATACTCAAGACAAGCTTGAAGGGCCCAGCTGCAACAGACAGTGGATGCCTTCAAAAGCCACAAAGCACCACACTGTCACATGAATGCACAATAGACAAACAATATTTAACTATATTAACTAATTAAACTAACAATGAACAACCTACATAACATAATTAAAATAACTATCAAATAGTCAATATTAACTGATTAAACTAAAATCAAAAATCAAAAATGGCCACATACGACCCGGGGGGGGGGGGGGCACCCAGGAAGGGGGAGGTACAGGGTGCACCTCAACACCCACATGCGATGATGTTGAGACAAAAAAAAAACCTCCATGGGCTCAACGCCTGCACACCACGACCTGTGTGGAAGACAATTTGTTGTCCGAGTCTGCCTCATCCTGTAAAGGACGACGTGGCACAGGAGCCTGAACACGCCTAGGCGCAGCTTGCCCCTCATCGGCAGCAAGTCTGCCGGACTGGTGAGCCTGGGTCTGAGCGGCAATGACACGCAGGTCGGCATGGAGAACCTTCCGTGATACACGTGCTTCCTCTTGCAAGGTAACACGTGTAACACGGAGTTCTTCCTGCGTGGTCTGGCTGGACAACTGATGCGTCTCCCGTCAAGCACGTAGCTCAGCCGAGATGGTACGCTCAAGCTGCTCAAACCTCTCCTCTGACCGCTCCCTCGAGGACATCAAGAGGACACCCAGAGTGGATCGGAGGCAAGCATACTCACCTTCCATGGCCTTCATGTGTGCCTCTGCGTTAGCAGCAATTGCTTGACGCAGAGACAACATTTCAGCCTGGCGTGCCCTATCTGAGGCCGCCATGCCCAGCCTGAGCGAGCGGGCCGTGGACTGCGCTGCCTACCGCTGGAGAAGCTCCTGCCTAGCAGAGGGGAGCACGGATTGGGCCACACGTTCCATGCTCGCAGCGATGTTATCTAGTGCTGCCCCCTGACGTTCTGAATTGGCAGTCATGTCTTGCTCTCACTCAGTATACCTCGGCGGCGCGCTGCCACCGCATTGCTGGGCTTGACACCTGCGGGTCCCAAGGACTGGCCGTCCTCGTTGGGTTGGCACCGCCCGTGGCTGCACGACTACATGCCCCCGTCTACGTGATGGCCCAGGCACATCAGCGACTGGTGTGGAGGGTGACCCGGCGTCCCGATCCACCACAGGCGGAGGTCCCACCACTGTCTGGCCCCTCAGTGCAGGTGTCGCAGACAGAGGAGTGTCCACATCAGAATCACTCACCCCTGACGTATGGACCTGATGCACATCCATCTCGGCATGGCTGTCAGAGTGGTCATCTGGGCTGGACTCATTGCCAGCCAAAGACAAGATGGTCTGAAGCACACATGGGCTCCCGTGGTCTACCACCCCACGACCCCCACTTGTGCCGGGTTGTGGTTGTGATAACAACCCTGGGCCTGGCATGACAACACCATCCTCTGGCTCCATTGCGTCATCATCTGAAAAGTGGAGAGAAAAAAACATTAGTACACATGTTAGAAGCACATGACACACATACACATAGACATCACACAGACAGCCAACACATGAAGCAGACATGTCACACACAAAAGAGGACCTGCCATGCATGCTAGGTCAATTTGACATTGCATCAGTGAGTAGGCATGTAGAACAGTGTTACATGGCTCAGAAGCGGGTTGATGCAGTGAAGAACATGTTTACGTTACTCACTATCTACATGAACAACTACTTCATGATGTGTATCAAAAATGGTGAAGCCAGTGGAAAGGCCAGTTCAGGCATCACGTGCAATGTGCATGCAATGGGTTGCATGGCTACAAGCAAACCCCCCCCTCCTCAGTGAAAATGCAGAGATGCCTTGCATGGTAGCAAAAGGCTGACCAGAGACATGTGTATTGGCAGACAGTGTTGGCTAGCATCAATGGCATCATCTGAGTCAACTGACAACACAGCAGATGTTAATGGGACAGTAAGCAGGACACATGACGAACCCTCAGTAGTACACCCAAGTGTGCAAAAGCCACTACACCAGTTGAACAGTGTCAGTGGGCCTGAAATTGGGGGAGGACTGTGCCCCACACAGACTGTGACACCCTAAACATGTGTGTGATGCAGGAAAGGGCCAGAGTGGGCATGGGATGGCTGAAGAAATCCCATGAAATGTTGCTCATACAAGACACATACTACAATGATCATCCAGGCATGGACACATAGGGGCATGCATGGAATGCACATGGAGCATGAATGGGCACTCATGTCCCTGCGGAGCATCTGCCATCTGCACAGTCCAAGTGATACACCCTGCATGAAGGGCAGAGGATGTACCCCACTGCATGTGTCTGGCAGGTTGGCTGGTGGAAGATAGCATGTACACAGGAGGCTTGAACAGGCCATTGCAGTACTCCAAAATGATGCACAACAGTGCAATGGTGTAATTGGGGTGCGGGGGGGTGGAGGGACAAGGGGGCATGCTTACGTGGAGTACCCGCAGGCAGGCAGAGGACACATGCACGTCAGTCATGCAATGACATAGTCCCAGTGCTGAGAGGAAAACCACCACTGGCTATATGCAGAAGGGCCAGAGAGCAGGAACATGGACTGGAGGGGCATCAGGGTGACTACCATGTGAGTAGGGTGCAAGTGTGGTGATGAGGACAATCCCTGTCTGCTCTACATGTCCACCATCCTGCACAGCAAGCATGCATCAATGAAGTATTGCATGACTAGCACATGAGAACCATGTACACATAGCATGTGGTGGCAGTCAAGTACAACACATCACAAATGCAAAACACACATGGGCTGGACATACACGCAACAACACACACTGGACTGGGCATCAAAGTCCTTCATCTCTCCTTTGACCAATTCTTGAGGCACTCGTTGTGGAGTGAGGTCTTCCTCCTCAGGTAGTGACCCACCACCAGTCACCAGAGTCATGCTGTAATTAGAGACACGCTTGGCCTTAGCGCTGCGTTTGAGGTCATTCCAACACTTCCTGCACTCTGCAGCTGTGCACACCTCATGGCCGAATGCACTCACATTATCTGCAACATGCTTCCGGTGGGTATCTCGATGGGCAGCCATAGTTTGACAATTCGGCCCCACTAGCATGTCACGTCTGTGGGCCTGCACGTAGTCCACAAGGGAGTCCACTTCCTGCTTCCAGAAAGGCTTCTACCTTGATGTGCAGGAGGCCATGGCTGTGTCTGGGGTCCCAGCCTCTGCTGCAGATGCAACCTTCCTCCTCTTGGATGGTGGCGTGGACCCTGGATGGCGAATGCCGCCCTGATCAGTATGGCCAGTGGGACCGGTGGATTGAAACAAGGGAGTGGCAGGTTGAAGGACGACCGAAGGCCTGACTTGCGTCAGTGGCTGCTTGGTGCCCTGGACTGGACCCTGCTCAGCAACATCCGCTGTGCCAGGGTCGTTGACAGCGACTGTCCTGGTTGGTAGACTCACAACCGGGGTGTTTTTGGCTGCATCTGCCCCTGCACTTACCAACACCCGGCTGGTCGGGACAGCAGATGACATTGCTGCCCCAGGGACACGTATCTCGGTCAGGGCAGCCCTGCGTGCACCTACAGTGTTCCTCCTGACCTGCTGGAAATCTTCCAGGGACTCTTCAATTGCCAACGCAGCCTGCGCTGGCAGACCCTGAGCCTGGGTGGTGGTGTCCACAGCTGCACCTGCAGCTACCACTACCCTTGGGCTTGTGGCAGTCTATGAAATGGACTGCCTGGTCACATGGGCGCGAGTGCCAGATGCAAGAACTGCATCTCTCGGAGTCGCAGGGGGTAGTGGCATGACTGCACCAACACATAAATAACTACATAAATTTACTAAATAAAGCTTTCTCTCTTGAGAATAGTTTACTCCTTAGTGAGCATTATATTGGAAACATTATCTCAGGGTTTGTCTGCTCTGACTGTTTAATTTGCCAGAGAGAGAGATCCTTTGCATTGGAAATGTATCAGTACAGGTTTTACCAGTATTGATTGAAAGTTTTTTTGTATATGGTCACGTGGTCAGGTGTATCACGCGACGACGTAAATATTTACCTTTAACGCATCGCGGGATGGGAGGCTGTGATTGCAGCCAGCGCGCCATTCCCGCGGTGCGTTTTCACTATAATTTGACTTTGTTATTATGTCGGGCGGAATGAAAGGATAAGCAGTATATCTATTAATGGTCACGTGATCAGGTGAATCACGTGACCATGTAAAGATTTACCTTTTAAGCATCGCGGGACGGGAGGCTGTGATTACAGCCAGCATGCCGTTCCCGCGTTGCGTATGGGAAAAAAAGTCGATTGATAAGTACTTTTTTGGAGGTTTAGGTTGGGAAGATACGGACCTTAAGTCACGTGATCGGAATTGAGATCACGTGACCTATTTGTATTGTATTTAAAGAGCACCGCGGAACGGGAGGCTGTGGTTGCAGCCTTTTTGCCGTCATCGCATTGCGTTTGGGACATCATTGAAGTTTCAAGCAAGTTAGTTTGGGAAAAGGGGTTTGACCCTTTTTTAGATGTATTTATCTAGAGATGGATTGAGTGACTAGTAGGTGGGGGTTGTCAAGTAACTCACCACTATGATTACATCTTTTGTAGGGTGTCTGAAAATTTGGGTATACCTTTGGAATACCATTTAGAAAGCGAGAGGGTAGTCGGAAGAGACTAAAAGAGATCCTAGTTAATTCCAGGGTTAGTTAAATTTACATATTGGTGGCTGAAAGTTCATTTTTTGGGACATTGGCGCTCGCTGTACTTTAGAGACAACATTGACATAAATATTTGTTTTTGGTTAAATTCACTTTTAGGACATGAGAACATGGTTACAAACATCACATCACACCTGAAGAAGAGGTATAAATGACCCCGAAACGCGTAGTGGACTAACATCATGTGATTGGGATTTTGTGGGGAAATAAAACCCATTTTCTTGAAATTCAGTATAAAAAGTACATATTTAGCAAATGTCGTGAAATATTGTTGAAAAATATTTCCTTTTGAAATCTTCTATAAAAAGATTGCTCTTTGTTATAAGAAAAGTTTCTGCTCTTTTCTTTTGAAACACTTTTGATGTGTTTAGTGAATACTTTGAAATTGAAACTTTTGTAGAATACTGTGGGAATGATGAATATAATTACCTACTTCATGTTTTTTGAAATTTTGATTTAAAAGTGGAATTTTCTCGAATAATTGAAATATCTTGAAGAGATTTTTTCTCGATTAGAGTGACCAGGTATATGCCCCATAGATTCGGTGTGGCATACAATTGTATTTGCACCAACACATGGCACATCATTGTGCTCAAGTGGCGCACCCCTGCCTCTTCCTCCTCTGCAGCCACCCTGGACACGCTGGAGTCCCCCTATTCCCTGGTCACCCCGGCCACATCCCTGACCACGCCCACCATGAGGAGTATGCCCAGCTGAGGTGCCCCTCACCTTTGGTGGCCTCCCAACCATGGCACAGATGGAGTAGTGCCGGCACAGATGGAGAAGTGCCAATGGGAGGTGTAACCACAATTGTCCTGGGCAATTGGGGTGAAGGGGTTGGGATACAAGATGTTATAAGCACCCCTGCACCTGCAAGTCTGTATGTGACCCCAGTGATTAAATGACAGGTCACGCAATGCTCAGGCACCCCTAAACTGCAGAAAAACTGTGCACGCACCCTGGCAGCCCACGTGTGTGGAATTAACCTCCCGCAGTACGCGGTGGCACCCAGGGACACGAAAAAAAAACATGTACGCTTGGTACACGCAGGCTACTATGACCTTGAAAACGGACACCCGATACACAGGGGCACCCCCAGTGGGAAAAATAGCATGGACGACTCACCGTCAGACTAGCGTGATAATGAAAAACACGCGTAGCCAATACCCCCGCCAAAAGAAGAGATACTTCCTTGATAGCTGTGAGTAGTGATGGTGCGCAAAACAACACGAAGTAGCAACACACACGTCGGTCTCCACGAAAGGCACAAACAGCGAACTGCTGGGACCCGCTCACCTTTAACCCGTGCTGAGGGAAATGCCCGCGCACGTCACGTCACTTACGCGCTTAGGCCCTTTCCTCGGATTACATGCATTAACACGCGGACTGCTGTTTTTTCACATGCTGAATCACTATGCACCCGTCACAAGGGAAAAGCCCGCGCACGTAACGTCACAGACGCGCTTTAGCGCTAAGGGCCTTTCCTCGAATTACGTGCTGACCTGCACTTTTTTCATGTGCCAAATCACTCCGTATCAAGCTGGCCACGCGAAAACCCAGGGAAGACCACGCTCCTGCCCAAAAGGCCATTTTTCCTGTCCCCGAGAGCCCCGAGCACACTCCCACCTGCCATCTGCTGCTGCCTGCCTGCTGCCCATGTGCCCTGCTATTTGTTACCTGCACATCAGCCATCTGCAGGGGTCCAGTTGCTGTGTCCACCCCGGCTGGAACAGAATACTCCCGACTGGGATACCATCGCTCCACAGCCCAGCCCCAGGACCCAGTTGCCCACCCATACCTGCCTCGGGGGTCGCCATGTCGGGACAAACACCATCCGAGACCACTGGTGACCTCCAGCCAGAGAGGCAGAGGGCCACCAGCTTCAGTGAGAAGGAAGTTGGTGTCCTGGTGGAGCATGTCCTGGGGCATTATGATGCCCTCTTGACACCATTGTGCGCCGACAAGGAAGGATGGGAGAGGATCTGGGAGGACGTTGTGGTTGCCATCAACGAGAAGGGGGTGGCAACCCGCGACATCAAGCACGTCCGGAAGCGCTGGGAGGACCTTCAGGTCCAGGACCCTCAACCTCATGAAGGCAGAGGATGCAGAGGGGTGCCGGGTCCACCTGAGCAACATCCAGATGAGGGCCCTGGAACGCATAAGCCCAGCACTCCACGCCCAGATCCTTCGGAGGAAGACCCGTCTGGAGTCGAGAGGTAAGTGGCCCTGCATTACTGTGTGAAACAGGGCATGTTGCAGTGTGCTGGTAGTCAACTACTTGCCTGTATGTGTAACATAGGCCATGTATGGATGTGTGTGCGCCGGGACATCATGGTAATGCATGTGAGACCAGTAATGCGTGAACCACATGGATGGTGCATGTGTTCCAATGAGACATGGGGAGCTGCATACGGAATGCACACATGAATGCATGCCAGTTCCTGTTCTTGGAAATGGGTGGGGGGTGAGAGATGGGTGCTGCTCTCATGAACATGTATGGTGTGCATGTCTGTGTGTCCGAGAAGCGTGTGTGTGACTTTGAAATGCCATGGATGCATGACAAATGTCTTTGACAGTGTGTAGATTCACTCATGCAGTCTGGTCACTGTTGTATCCACTGTGTCTGTGGTATACGAGCCATGATGCATGACCCTCCGGTGATGTGTGTGCATGGGATCAGTATGAGCCATGATGCATGTGGGTTTTAAGGCAACATTTATGTTAATAGAGGCCCTTGTACATGGAGGCTGATGTTGATTGCATGCGCCGTGCCTGTTTCTGCATGTGTGTTGCCTTCATTGACCCATGTGTTGTGGAGGGACAGGATGGAAGTGACGTTTGACAGTGCCACTCATGTGTTATTGCTTCCTGTCTAGGGGACTATTGTACAGTGCCCTGATGCTTGTGTTCTATGTCTCCCTCTACGCAGCGTCGAGTGAAGAAGAGGGCAGAGACAGGGTTTTGGAGCTAAGCGGTGGGGATGCCTCCACCAGGTGGCGACGCAAGGCCCAGGCACCCTCCCAGGAATTGCCATCATCCGGGAGGGAGGGGACTGGTGCCCCGTCTGCCACTATGGCTGTAGCAGAAGGGCCGGGTGAGCCCCCACAGGGGCTTGCATTGGCGGAAGACGGTGCAGAGACATCAAAGTTGGTGGTCTCCACAGAGGAGGAGGAGCCCGCTACTGAGCCGCACATGGGGCCTGGTGGGGGTAGTACCACTGGTGCAAGTGGTGCTGTCCAGGGCCAGGGTCAGGAGGCAGCACAGATCGCTGCGGAGGGGCCTGTGCATGTCGCTGGCATTGACCCTGTGACTGCACCACCATGCACCAGCAGGGATGCCCCATCCCAGGCCCGTCCGCAGGTAGGGGGGAGGCCCACGTCATCTGGCTCTCCACTACCTGCGGACGAGGAGTCCCATTACCGTGTGGGCTCCGTCCTGATTGGTGTCGCATTGCGCAGGTGTGTCATTCGTGATGATGTGCGTGCTTCCTGGGGGTACCACGCACGCCATCACGAAGAGCTGGGTGGCAATGTGGCACAGTTGGGAGGGGCCATGGTCGGTGGGTTCCTACATGTGTCGCTCACTCTGGCAGACCTCTGCTCCTCTGTGGAGACTATGCGCCAGTCGTTCTCCCTGCCATCTTCCAGCCCAGATTCCACCAGGGCCCCCTGTGGACCTGGCCTGACCAACACAGCCAGCTTGGTGGGGATCCCATCCCTGCCACAGTCGGGAGTCGGCGGTCCAGCAGGGGTGGACATCCCAACAACTGGAGACCTGCAGATGGAGGATGTGCAGGCATCATCGGACAGGGCACATGGACAGAAGCAGCAGCAGGCTCTAGGTGGGAGCGATGATGGATCGGGGCCATCAGCATCAGAGGGGCAGGCATCGACCAGAGGGCAGGAGGACCCTGGAATGGGAGTGTCTTCCGTGTGGGTGCGGTTGGGCCAGCGGAAAGATGTGGAGCGGCGGCGGGCGGAAGAGGCGCAGCTCACCATGGTCAGGGTGGGGTTCTCCATGCATCGGGCGTTGAGGCAGGCTGAGTGCCTCGAGGCAACTCGCAGGGAGTTGGAACAGGCCATCAGTGCATCCCTGCAAGACCTCGGGTCCAGGACAGAGTCCCACCTCCAGGAGATAGACATGGAGTTCGATGATGCCCTGGCCCACAACATCACAGAGTGAGCCGCAGGATTTGCCTGCTACCATTGTATATAGTTAGTTAGTGTTCGGTTTCCTTTCTTTTTTTTTTTATTTTGGGACACTTGTACAATGCCCCACATTTTTGTATATAGTTGTAAATTAGGTAGGGTTTTGTATATAGGTTTCATTGCATTTGTTGGGCTCATGGACCCTTGTTGCAATATTTGTACATAGTTGGACAGTGGATTTTTTTTCTTACATCATTTACCCTCACCATGGATCAATGGATTCTTGGATTTTGGTTTCCTTTGGATTTACTTTGGTGGACAAGGATGTTTGACAAACTTTATTTTGGATTCATTTGGATTGTGTCATCATTATTATTATTTTTTTTAACATGTCTTTTCTTCTTGTTTATGATAATTTACATGCTTTGAATCATTTTTATTATTTTTGTGCACAATACATTTTGATTTCTTACTTCCATGTGTGGTATTTGCTCTTTGTTTTACTGCATGTCATAATGTGGGTTTACACAATCACTCGCACCCAGTGTGTGTGTGTGTGATGGACATGTGTTGATGTCCATATTTGACTTTTGGTTAGTGACAAGTAATAGGCCTTTCAGTGTGGGGTGGATGGGAAACTTGATTGTGTCTAAAGACTGGGGTGGCGTGCAGTGGGGTTTTGATGGACATGAGGCCCATGAATGTGCACCTTTATGACATGTTGGGTGGGGACCTGAGTCGGGGCCTGCTGGTAGGTGCCCGTCAATGCTGGGTGGATGGGGGTGCTGGGGACATGAGTCGGGGCCTGCTGGCAGGTGCCCGTCAATGCTGGGTGGATGGCGGTGCTGGGGGACATGAGTCGGGGCCTGCTGGCAGGTGCCCGTCAATGCTGGGGGGTGGAGGTGCTGGGTGACATGAGTCAGGGCCTGCTGGCAGGTGCCTGTCAATGCTGGGGTGTGGGGGTGCTGGGGGACTTGAATTGGGGCCTGCTGGCAGGTGCCGGTCAATGCTAGGGGAGTGGGGGTGCTGGGGGACATGAGTCGAGGCCTGCTGGCAGGTGCCCGTCAATGCTGCGGGGGTGTGGGTGCTGGGGGACATGAGTCAGGGCCTGCTGGCAGGTGACCGTCAATGCTGGGTTGATGGGGGTGCTGGGGGGCATGTGTCAGTGCTCACTTGTGCGTGGTGACATGTGGGCTGGCTGTGGGCCTTCGCCAGGGTGGATGGGCTGCCTGTGGGGCATGACCAGGGGTGCAGTGTGTTCCCCTGTGTTGTGGTCTGCATGCCCTCGGGAGGGGGGAGAGGGCATACCTGGGAGGGCACACACTGCCAATTCGTTGCGGCAACCCGTAATACACGTACCCCGCTCGCACAAGGCCAATCGCATGTAAAACTTCCTGCGCACCCCCGAAATACACGTACCCCGCTCACACAAGGCCAATTGCGTGTGAAATTTACCGCGCACCCCCGAAATACACGTACCCGCTCGCACAAGGCCAATCGCATGTAAGACTGCCCGCGCACCCCCGAAATACACATACCCCGCTCGCACAGGGCCTATCGCGTGTAAAACTTCCCGCGCACCCCCGAAATACACATACCCCGCTCGCAAAAGGCCAATCGCATGTAAGACTTCCCGCTCACCCCTGAAATACATGTAACCCACACGCACAGCACCTATCGCGTGGAAAACTTCCCGCGCACCCCCAAAATACATTTACCCCGCTCGCACAAGACCAATCACGTGTGAAACTTCCTGCGCACCCCCGAAATACACGTACCCCGCTCACACAAGACCAATCGTGTGTAAGACTTCCTGCGCATCCCTGAAATACATGTACCCTGCTCACACAGGGCCTATCACATATAAAACTTCCCACGCACCCATGAAATACACGTACCCCGCTCGCACAAGTCGAATCGCGTTTAAAAGTGCCCACGCACCCCCGAAATACACGTACCCCGCTCGCACAAGGCCAATCACGTGTAAAACTTCCCATGCACCCCCGAAATACACCTACCCCACTCGCACAAGGCCAATCACGTGTAAAACTTCCCACGCACCCCCGAAATACACGTACCCCGCTCGCCCAAGGCCAATCGCGTGTAAAACTTCCCGCGCACCCCCGAAATACACATACCCCGCTCGCACAAGGCCAATCGCATGTAAAACTTCCCGCACACCCCCGAAATAAATGTACCCCGCTCGCACAAGGCCAATTGCATGTAAAGCTTCCCACACACCCCCGAAATACACGTACCCCGCTCGCACAAGGCCAATCGCGTGTTAAACTTCCTCCGCACCCCCGAAAAACACGTACCCCGCTCGCAGAAGGCCAATCGCGTGTAATACTTCCCATGCACCCCCGCAATATACGTACCCCACTTGCACAGTGCCTATCGCGTGTGATTCTCACCATGTATTCGGAGGGGTGTACGGGGAGTTTTACAGACGCTTTCATGGTTGGGGGGCTGCATGCTGGTCCACTGGCCTGTGCACCATGTACGGGATTTGTGCGCTGTTCATGGCACACGGGGAGGTGTTAGGGGCGTAACTGGCGCTGCTGCAGGGTCGCTGCGCCTCTCTGCGCCACGGCTGGTTATGGATGTTAAAATCCATGAATATGCTGTGCGCGGAAATGGATTTTGGCGCACGTAGCTGATGCAGACTGCTGCACGTGCACACTGTGCGCCAGCCGCGTGCGCCACTTGTGCGCTGAATTCTATGAATTACCCCCTTAGTCTCAAGCTGTCGTAGTTTCAAGGTTCTATACCCCCTCTTGGATGAATGGGAACATGGGCTCCTCCGAATAAATGTGAGCGCTGGTGATTATTGTTATGAATTTCCTTGAAAATATTTAGCCATCGGATAAGAGGGATCCAAGGCCTTGATGGCTCTTAAATGTTGTAGGATCCTCATCTTTAATTTACACATACCACTTGTTGCAAGGAAAACATAATATTCATTAAAAAAAAACGTTGTTAAAGGAACGTTATGGTTAATTTGCACTAAGAAGAACCGATGAAATTCAGTGAAAAAATGGTGTTAAAGGGATGTTTTGGTTACAAGTAAAACCGAAACCCCCCCAGAAATTTGACAGTTATGGCAAGCTAAGCAACCATAATTTGCGTCACCACCGTGCACGCTAAAATTAACACTAAGGACATCAAAGATGACATCACAAATGTCATTGATGACATCACATATATGGCCCACTTGTTTTTGTTCACTGATATATCTAGTCCAGGTGTTTTTGTTCACTGATAGTCAGAATATGAAAATTCAAAAGATGGTATATATTACAGGGCCGGGGGCAGCTTCCCTCTAGCTATGGTTTGGTTGCTCAACCCATAGGAAGAGCAAATTTGGGCGGCTTATAACTTGCTCCCCCCGGATAAATCCGCACAAAACTTTGTAAACATAGTATATTGCCCGGTCAGATGGATTCTTCTGATTTTGGACAAATGTCGTGCAGGGGGTGCAAAGTAATAGGGGTTTTCCCAAAATGTGTGTTTTTCCCATAAACGTGATGGAAACAAATTGTTGCTCACGTCTACAGGCCAAACAACTGGATGGATATTTTCCAAATGTGTGCAAGGGGTGGTGGCTTGGTCCCGAAAGAATGCTTTTCTAAATTTGGCATAATTCTCTGTACTATTTAAAAAAAAAGTTGGTGAGAAAAGGAGAAAAGATGTATGATGTCTGGGTCGGTACCACGGACTCACTTCCATGTTCGGTCTGCAGACGGGCCTCTGATTGGCCAAGAGGGTGACGTGAGGTCCGCGGAGGTCGTACATGCCCACTGATTGGACGGTGAAGAGAAATGCATCCAATTTTTGGAAACATCTGCTATGTTGGATCCATGGACAGTCGCAGCTGTCCCAAGTGGGGAAAAAGTCTGAAAAACATTTTTGGTCATTTGGTGGTGGATAGAGGAGCTGGGAAGGGTGCAGGAGTAAAAAAAAGATGATATGGGGCTGTTTTTGTAGGTTGAAAAAGGGCAGGCAGGTTCCGTAGTTGTCAGCAGACACCACAGAAATGTGCAGGCTGAGTGGTGAACGGACATCCTGGGAAAGATATTTGTGGTTATTTGAGGTTTAGAAGAGGACTTAGAAATGGTAGGGAAGTGAAATTCAGGCAATTTAGAGCTGTTTTAATAGATGAAAAAGGGGTTTGGAAATGCCGCTGGACAGTCCATGTCAGTGTCCGCGGACAACATTTCAATTACAGGGGGTGGGGAAGAGTACTATTGATTGAGTTTGTCTGATACATTGTTGTTATAGTTAATTCTATGACAAGACCGGAGGCGAGCATTATGCTTATTCTTCTTTAATTACTGCTAACCACAGCTTTTAAAATCTTCTTTTGTTTTCATCTATAACATTTTTTTTTTTTTTTTTACTTGAATGACAAAGAAAAAAGGAAAATATGAAAACATCATCTTTCCAAAACATAATAAACTACTCTTCCCATGAGGCTTCTCTGTCTAGTAGTCCCCAGCCTCTTTTTCAATGTCCAATCAGTCCATCTTCCTCACTATAAACCCCTGAAACTCTGGGTCCCTTCCTCTTCTTTTTTGCTGCGGAGCCACAGATAAGTACACGCAGGAATAATCAATAATGCTGTTGTTTCTGTATTGACATAGACAGTTTTAACGTGTTAGGAGCGCGCGCGCATTAATGTCATAGCGCCGTAGCGTTCGTGCGTTTTCAATCTTGGCTGACGAGACGCGAATTCGCGTTCGTTTTGCCAAGGTGTTTCTTTGTCCGAGCGGCCGCCTGCCGAGCCCGCGAGTGATCTAGCGCTCGCTGCAGGGCGCAGGCAGCGGCCGCACGGCATCGCGTTTCGGGTGGTTGGGCTCGCGTAGCAGGCGAAGCAAGCCCAACCAGCCCTAAAAACAAACGCGGAGCGCGCATGCGCAGGAGCGCGAATTCGCGCTCAAATTTCCGTTCCGAATAAGAGAACTGCAGACCCTTTCCCCCACTCGTTTTCTAACCCAGATGTACGCGAATTTCGCTAGTTAACTAGCGTTTCGCCTGGGACCAGCAGAGGCATTTCTCATCTGGAGAATTTATAAAAAAAAAAAAAAAGGAAAGAAAGAGAAAGCATTTATTTTAACTTTCTGCAGACCCTCGGTGTCTTTACTTGAGAAGGCTGAGTGTCTCACCACGAGCCTTCATCGCGGCACATACAATTCCATGGCTTATAGCATGGAGAAGGAGGCTTTGAGTGAGGGGAGTGAAGGAGGTCTGGAAGAAGGTATGGAAGAGGACATTGACCTTTCCCAGAGCTTCAAAAGAGTACTGGGCGACTCATTGGTGCAAGCCGTGGCACTGGGAGTTAAGCCTCTGCAAGACAGGCTATCAGTCCTGGAAGAGATGCTGGGCAAGAAGGCTGGCACGCTCGATGATCCCGGAGAAGGGACCTCCACGCAAGATCCTCTGCGAAAAGGTGAGAAGGGGAAGAAAGTGGCCCGGAAGAGAAAATTCTCTTCTACTCCCCCGGGCGAAAGTATAGGGAAGAACAATTCCCTAGAGGTGGCTGATGCCTTCCACAGGCTTAAAAGTGCCTTCCTTACGAAGACAGCCCTGCCCAACCTCGTACCCCCTACCCCAGGGGCGAAAAACATAGGGGACGCCTATTCGTCATCCTCTGACTTCTCAGATCAAGAACAGCCAGAGGAGGATGTGCGCAGCATAGGCAGAGCGAGCATGGTCTCACCCAAAGCCAGCAATGTGGAGGCCCTTCCGGATGAGGAAGACATATCGGATATGTTCGACCCCGATACCATAAGGCACCCCAGATCGACAGACTGGACACCTTCTCCACGCGTAGCCCTATATATGTCCCACAAGATGAGGAAGCCTATGGAAAAGGACATTAGGTTCAGACTCAAAGCAGAATGTCCAAGGCCAGAGCTGAGCGGCAAAGTGGCAGATACGCCAGAGCTCGATACAAAAATGTTGACCTTCATCACTAAAGCGGGAAAGGATACTAGGAAAGGCATGGACAGGGCGTGGAAAACATGTCAAGATAAACTGCTCGACATTGCTGGCCCTATAGCCAAAATAATGGATCTGGCTGAGAGAGCCAGAGATACGGGAGAACCGGTCGACCCGTCTACCTTGGCGAGCTGGGCTCAGAGAGCAGTCTGCATGCTGGGCAACGCAAATTGCACCATATCTTCGGAGCGCCGCAGGTCAGCTTTATTGAAGATCGATAACAAGCTGGGGGACTTGGCCTCCTATGAAGCGGGGGAAAGCGCCCAAGGCCTTCTTTTCGGGGATACATTCATCAAGGAGATGAATAGGTTCGTTGGAACATACACAGCACTGGAAAAGGCGCAGGCTTCCATCAGGAAAGTATTCCCGGGGAGAGTTTTTTTCAGGGGCCGGTCGATATAGAGGCCGCTCGACCGGCCGCTTCAATCATAGAAGAGCACAAGGCCCCAGAGCCCAGTATTGGAAGACCCGGCAGCAAGACGCCTTCTTCCCGAACAGAGGCCGAGGCTCGCAAAGGCGCCGAGGGCGCGGATTCTACCGACATCAAAACAATAACTCAGGTGAGAGAACACGCAATGACCTACCCCCCAGTAGGGGGCAGGACAGCGCTTTATTTGCACAGCTGGCGCGAGCTATCATCAGACGCGTGGGTCCATCAGACAGTACAAGGCTTTGTACTAGATCTTCTAGATCACCCAGTTCAGAGTCAGGCCCCGCTCAGAATTCAGATGACCCAAGCGGAAGAATCTCTTTTAGATGCAGAGATTCAGACCTTAGCGCAAAAAGAAGCGATAGAGAGAGCGATAGGGAGCGATCCTTCCTTCCTGAGCAATATTTTCCTAGTGCACCGCAAGGACAAAGTTCGTCCAGTGATCAATCTGAAGGAGCTCAACAGCTGGCTAGTTTACAAACACTTCAAGATGGAGGGGATCCATCTACTAGGAGATCTGCTCAGGAAGGGGGACTGGCTTGCGCGCCTAGATCTAAAAGATGCTTATCTTACCGTGCCCATAGCGGCACCATTTCGACGCTTCCTAAGGTTCAGATGGAGAGGCGAACTCTGGCAATTCAAATGCCTGCCATTCGGCCTAGCATCCGCCCCATGGGCTTTCACCAAGCTTATGAGGCCCGTAGCAACAGCACTCAGAGAACAAGGGTGCCGGATGATTGTATACTTAGACGACATTCTGTTCATGGCCGAAGACAAGGACCGTTTAAGGCAACAGATCCGCTGGGCGATAGAGCTGATCTCCAATCTGGGATTCCTAGTAAACAGGAGCAAGTCGGAGCTAACGCCCACCAGACGTCTAGAATTCTTAGGCTTCACCATAGATACGAAGAAAGCTACGTTAGAATTGCCGACTCAGAAGATGAGAGCTATCAAGAAGGATCTGAAAGCAGCGCTCAAAAGACCGCTGATCTCGCTTCGTTACCTGGCCAGGATAGTGGGGCTGCTTGCAGCTTCCATTCAGGCAGTTTTTACCGGCCCATTACATTATCGAGCCCTTCAGAGGTTAAAGATCAAATACTTGAGGAAAGGCTGGAGATACCATCGGCTAGTGCCCCTAGACGAAGAAAGCAAGGCCGAGCTAAACTGGTGGTTACACAATATGGAAGCCTGGAACGGCAGAGCCATTTTCGGCGACGTGCCAGAGCTAATCATAGAGTCAGACGCCAGCAGGTCCGGCTGGGGAGCGCGATGTGGTACGCTAGAAACAGGGGGAAAATGGTCAGCAGGAGAATTAGAACTACATATCAATTGTCTAGAGCTTCTAGCAGGGTCTTTCGCAGTAAAAGCGTTTACCAGAGACAGAGCGCACTGCAGCATTCTCCTCAGAATGGACAACATATCTGCAGTGAGGTATATCAACAAACTAGGGGGCACCAAATCCAAAATGTTAGCGGAATTAGCGAAGAATTTCTGGCACGAATGCCTGCAGAGACATATCGCAGTGACGGCGGAATATCTACCAGGGGCCCTGAACGCAGTGGCAGACTGGAACTCGCGTCACCTAGTGGACTACAGCGATTGGAGACTACACAGGGACGTCTTCAAGAAACTGGAAGCGAAATGGGGCCCCCTACACATGGACCTGTTCGCCTCGAGACTGAATTCTCAGCTACCAAATTACTTCAGCTGGAGACTAGACCCGGAAGCCCAGGGCACCGATGCATTTCTGCACCACTGGGGGTCACAGAGACATTATGCGTTTCCCCCCTTCGCGATGCTGGCGAGGGTACTAGCAAAAGTGCGCAGGGACAAAGCTCAGATAGTGATAGTGACGCCAGAGTGGAAGTCGCAAGCCTGGTTTCCAGTTCTGATGGAACTTTCTACGGATTTTCCACAGAGGATTGCATTCAGACCAGACTTGCTGGTGGATCCGGCAGGAGCTCCCCATCCTCTGATAGAGGATCGATCTTTATATCTGATAGCGTGCAGAATTTCAGGCACAGATGGCGATTGCCGGGACTTTCAGAAGACGCTACAAGACTTATCAATATGTCATGGGCTCCATCTACAATCAGGAGCTATAATTCTGCATGGCAAGCCTGGGACTTATGGTGCAGGAGGAGGAGTATATCTCCCATTTCAGCACCTGTAGTACAAGTAGTGAATTTCCTAGCCACCCTTCCTGTAGCAGGTAGAGCTTTCAGGACAGTAGGGGTTTATAGATCTGCAATTTCGGCAGGGCACGAGCTAGTGGACGGCGCTCCGGTGGGGGAGCACCCAGCAGTATCCAGATTGCTGAAAGGTGTGAAGATGTCCAAACCCCCCGGAGCAAAGTATTCATCACTGTGGGATGTGCAGAAGGTGATACAGCTGTTTCAGATATGGCCGGATAATCATTTTTTATCAGGGAAACAGCTCTCGGGCAAACTGGCTACGCTTCTTTGCTTAGTTTCTTGCAGAAGAGTTTCAGATGTCAAAGCGCTGGAGATAGATAGGAAAATGTATTACCCAGATGGGATAGCGTTTACCATAGCGCAGCGTACTAAGTCTAATTCTAAAGTGATTTCATATCCATATTGGCCAAATAATGAGAAATTGTGCGTAGCGAATTGCATTAAGCGTTATGAAGCAGCGACAGCAGACGTTAGACCGCATGGAGTGAAGCAATTGCTTATAGCGCGTATAAGGCCATACAAAGCAGTCAAATCAGCTACTATAGCCAGATGGGTGAAGGAAATAATGGAACTGGCGGGCATAGACACGTCTAAATTTGGGGCTCATTCCACCAGAGGAGCAATGGCTTTGCGAGCTTTTGCAGTCGGAGTTCCACTGCAGGAGATCATGAAGGCAGCAGACTGGTCAAGCAAGTCGATCTTTAAGACTTTTTACTTCAAACCAGTATCCAATATAGCTGCTGCTGTGGTGGAAAGCTTTGAACAAGCATAATGCTCGCCTCCGGTCTTGTCATAGAATAAAGATTGCCTATGCGACTAGCGCAGGAAGTCTTGATTCTATTAAAGACACGGAGGCGAGCATTATCCCACCCTATGAAATACAGTGTTATGTTACGTTGTGGTCTGTATTGATTCAAATAGATTATGTATAAGTTTCATTATGACATAAGATGACTGTATTTCCCTTCCCTAACAAGTGTTTTTCTTTTTTGCATAGGAGAAGAGCAAAAGAATAGCAGAGATTAGAGTATGGAAGGAGTCAGTTCAGCAAATTTAGAGTTCAGCCAGTTGTCAAAAAAAAAAAAAAAAAAAAAGAGACTTTTCAGCTGGAGTTTGAGAATTTGATTGGAGTTGGACTTTGTTCAATTATTGGATACGCCGCAAAAGAAGAGGAAGGGACCCAGAGTTTCAGGGGTTTATAGCGAGGAAGATGGACTGATTGGACATTGAAAAAGAGGCTGGGGACAACTAGACAGAGAAGCCTCATGGGAAGAGTAGTTTATTATGTTTTGGAAAGATGATGTTTTCATATTTTCCTTTTTTCTTTGTCATTCAAGTAAAAAAAAAAAAAAAAAAATGTTATAGATGAAAACAAAAGAAGATTTTAAAAGCTGTGGTTAGCAGTAATTAAAGAAGAATAAGCATAATGCTCGCCTCCGTGTCTTTAATAGAATCAAGACTTCCTGCGCTAGTCGCATGGGCAATCTTTATTGTGTTGTGGTCAGTGGCCAGATTCTGGGAGCAAGGCTGCAGGCCATGCCCCCCAGAATGTGTGCACTGGGTAAAATCACCACTGTATTAATATGTGTATTGTAATTATAGGTAATAAGACTATGGCCACAATAACCATTGTAGGAATATGTGTACAGTAATTGTGTATAATGTAGTGGTGCTACAAAGTGTTTGAAATATGGAGGAATTATGTAAATGAATTGTGTATATTACTTATGATTGTAGCACACTGTAGGCTGGTTCTCACAGAATATGTAGTTCATTAAAATTGTTGTATCTACTTAGTGTTGTAGTGTCATGCAACTGCCTTCTATGGTTTGTTTTCTGTGGGAAAAAAGTACAATTGATTAAGCATGATAGTTTAAAAGCTGCACTGGTATACCGTTTTTAATATAGGTTGCCTTTTTAGACCCACATAAACAGTACATGTTGAGAACTATGATTGCTACTACATTAGTGTATGAAACACGACTGTTGTTTTTACTATATATAATCGACTTAGAATGTGTCGGAGGCGGCTTCAGTGACTGGTAACGAGTCTGCAGTACGAAGTGCGGCTTGACACGCAATCACGTTGGGAGATTCTTTCCTCTATTGTCCCCAGACTGTGCAGCAGAGAAGCTTCAGGAGAAAGCTGCACAGAAGTGGGCAGAAGAGGGCGGAAAATAACGGGCGGAAAATAACGGGCGGAAAATAATGGGGGTGAAACCACACCCCTCTCTGCCCCCCTTCCTCAGTCAGCTGAATTCCTGCTGAATCCCTGCTGTCCCGTTCTGCTGTTGCCTGCTGTCCTGCTGCCCGAGCAGAGACGGTAAGAGTGTAAGTTACAGTGTCATTCAGAGCACCCATCTGACGGCTGTTTTATATGGCTGTGTACGTCTTTACTTAAGGCGCTGTAACAGGGGCAGGGCAGGGAAAACCAGGGTTGAGGGCTGAGTGGCTTGTTGGAGCCTTTGCCACTCATTGCCCACTCATTGCCCACCCACTGCCCACTTGCAGCCCACTCCCTGCTATCAGAAGGTTTATTGCAAGGTGAGGCAAGCAGAGTCTATTACACATTTGGGGAGTTGGAGGGGGAGGTGGAGAGATCATGCCTCTAATGTCTCCAATGTCTCCTATGTCTCCTATGGAGGGAAGCCCCCAGTCCGTGCCCCAGGATTCCTTACTTACAACCCCCCACCAAGAAACTACTCTGGTTGGCAGCCAGGATGTGAGGGTTCCTCTGACTGGCGTTATTGTGGACAGATTTGACAACAATAAGTCCGACATCAGGACAACCCCTATGCCCCTTATGCCTAGGTCTAAACCTAAACCTAAATCTAAGCAAGTGTTTTACGAGATTAGTGCAGGACGTGGGGGGAGACCACCTGTGATACCTGTGACACCTGTGTTAACCCTATATGCACAATGAGCCTGCAGTGCCCGTTTATGTTTAAAGTGTTCTTAAATGCGAGCACGGCCTTGTAATATAGATAATATGGACAACATAAATAAAAACGTTAGTCAACTTGATTCCTCCACCCATTTCCTCACACAGCCGGACACAGTTTCGGACACCCTGGAACATTCTGATTGTCACGAGGCACACAAAACGGAAGGGGGCAGGGTTGCTGTAATAGTTCCCCCACAGTTTGTGGTGTGCAAAACAGAGCACCTAGATTCTAGTGGCCCAACAAGACCATTGAGACCAACTGTTACCCCCTGCTCGAAAGAGAGCGAAAAGACCCTCAAACACAGATTGACTATATGAGCAATATCAGCTAACCCAGGGTGTTACAACTGTGTGGCAAGCATAAAGGCAAATCATCCTCCGATTGAGCACAGCATTGAAGTTAGTAAGGTCCTAGCACATAGGGACTCTAGCTGTGTCCATAAAGATGGAGAGAGGGTAGCTAAATTTAGGCAACCACCCCCAATGGTAATGTATGATGGACAAAAAAAGCCTGTGGAAGCTCGCTATTTTTAGGGCCCCTCTAGGGGCAGCGAGCTTGGAAATATGTGGCTAACTATGAGTGGTGATAAAAACCCTTTCTTGGATGTTAGAATGAATAGAACTAATGGTGTTTCTAATGGTGTAAAGAACATTTGGAAGCCACTAGGGCTATTGGTGAATAGCCAATTTAAAGACCGCCATTTTTTTTTCAACGATCTACACAGAAAGCAACAAAGTGTTTGGGTCTACAGTCCCTACACAGCGACACAGAAAGGTCGGCAGAAATCTCAGACCAGTTGCTGATCGAGACCTCTTTGTTGGTGGAAAAATCTGGGCTGAGTCTTGGAGACTCCTGCAGACAGGACCTTAACAAAGGGGGATCAGTTCCTGATGCAATCAACAGTTTGATTATATGACAAGAGGGCCAAACAAGGGTAGCACTCCAACTGTACAAGCCATATACCTCCCCTGCTAATAAAGACACAGGTAGAAGTCTTAGACACAAGGGAAAGGCCTAAACTTTATGCCTCACTGACAACTCAGAGGGATGAAGAATTCCCAACACATCAGTCTCCCGACGTCAACCAAGGAAGTTCAAAACAATTGGACTTTTTGGTAATTTCGACACTCGCAGCAACAATGGCCCTGTTCATGAAATTGTATGAACATCTAGGTAACCAGCTGAAAGATCAGACAACTAGGCTGGCGATGCTCTGTTCAAAAATGATATTTGTGGAGGGTTTTATTTCTGCCATCCAGAGCAATCTGGACAACATTACAGCCAACGTCTTAGATCTGCTTCATGTCATACTTAACCCTATAATCAAGCAAAAGGAAAACAGAATAGCATCGCAAGTTTTTGACCCAAAAGATATACATCTACCTAATTTGGAGGAGGATGGAACACAGCCATCACAACCTGACCCATATGAGGTTCGCTGAAACAGGGAAAATTGGCTCGGAACCAAGGTGACTTGGATATTGAGGAAAACGTGAGCAACTCACTAGGAGAGAGATTGGCCACAATTGCACTGGCCGATTTGAGAGAGCCTGTGAAACTACAATCAGATCCGAACACCAACAGGGAAAAACCAAAGGGTTCTGCTACTACTAACGTAGAGGAAGATCGGAATGATATTGCTGTTCCTACACCACAGGAAGTGTAAAGGAATCCTACCAATTCTGAAAGTAATTTACTAAGGGGGGGAACCTAAGCAAAAATGTTTTTAAGACATTTTTGATAACCCCAAACTGCATGTGAAAACCTGTTCCATACAAACTATCAACACAGCCAAGAAATCTTTAAACTCCAAAGCTACTCTTGATAATTACTGCTTATTAAAGAAGATTCTGATCAAGAAATCTAATAATCAAAAAATGGTAGTGAAACATAAAACATATGTAAGCCGGTCTTTCATTAAAAATATAACTTTCCAGAAAATATTACTGTCCAAAAGCAATCGGGAAAACACTAACTTGAACTCAAAAATTGATTGCGGGAGAAATCAACCGCCACACACAACATCTGCCCTAAATGCTCTAGAATCAGCAACACTGACTGAGGACGACCCGGGGGAAACGGATTCAAAAGATCTTCTAGATCTATCGACATATTCAAAATCAAGTTCGGAAATGAAAGGTGATAACACCTCATATAATGAATTCCAACACTCGGATGTCGAGAGTGATGGCACCAAGGATCAAGAAATGGATGTGACCAGAATCCATAGAGGCTCAGACATTCAGAATGTAACCTCTATTGAAGTTGAGCGAATAAGAACTAGATCACCAACTAACTATAAAGATCACAGAAATCCATGTGTGAGCTGGCAGGATGACGACATATCAGCACTCAATAAGAGGCCCTGCATCCATCTGAAATCTGAAAGGATTCGTGCAAGCCCGGAAGATGATGCTACACACAAGAATGATAAAACATCACATCGCTCCAGAAAATGTATACCTAGATTGAAGACCTTGGAAGTGGAAGACAATGTTAACACAGGTTCACTAATAACAACGAAAGATAAGAGGGAAAATACGGCAATGGAGCTGATTAAATCAATTCAGCGACACAAAACAGCTCATTCTAAGGACCATTCACAAGGGGTGCCCAGACCTAAAGACACATATCCGGGATATCACAAAGAAAACCATAGTATTTCACCATTAAAAATATACAAAGCAAAGAAAAGTTCTAGAGATGACAATTGTGACAAGACCCGTGGGCAAACAATGGACGTTCAGAACAAGGATCAGACTAGTGACACAAGAAGAGAAAAAAAAAGTGTAACCAACTTGATGGCTTAATGCTAGAAACAATGATCTTGGCAAATGATGGTCTCATTTTGAATAGGGCAAACGTGATGTGGTTGTTACATCATGTACCTAGCTTGAGATTATTAACATCAAATAACCTGGAGATCATTGCATTTGTGGAAGAAATAAGGACAGACAGAGTAATTATTTACTGTGCGATGCCATTAATAAAATAATTACTCAAAGATGAGGCAACACGTCAGAGGCCTTTGGGTTTTGATTTAACAGGACCGGTGGTCCTGAGAACTGAGGTTAAAACTCTTACTAGACAGAAACAGGAAAAATCCCAGCAAAAGAGAACTGATTAAGGTAAAGACCACGATAGATCTTCAAGAAATTACAGAGACAAGTATCAGAAAAAGCATGATGACTTGCAAAAAAGCAAATGACAAATAATCTCATAGAAGATCAAAGGAACACAAGGGAACAGAGGAAAACTGGAAGTGACTAGCTGGCCTACTGGCAGACAAGGTCAAACCCCAATAATGCATGGTAAACTGGAATACCAGGGGTTTTGCCCATCTTTTTTCTAATCAAGATTTTACCAATGGGCAGTTTGATATTATTTGCCTCCAAAAGACATGGCTGAGAGAGCCGCCAGTCCTAGACGGCTGCACAATATATCTGAATCCGGCCATGAAAGGTCTATGAGGTCGGCCTATGTCAGGCCTGCTGATAGCAATTAAGGAGGATCCCATATCAAGATCTAAGAACAGATAAACCCAAACCAGTTTATTCAAGTGCTAGTGGGTAGGGTTCAGAGCAGAACATGGGCAAAAATTCAAAGAATGCTCGTCCTAGTGAATTTATATTGGAACCCGGCAAGTGATGTGACAACCAATTTCCCCGTGCAGGTGGCCGACCTTATTGACAAATTGAGAGCAAAATGGAAAGATCCATGGATCATGCTGTGTGTGTATATCAATTGTACTTGTCGAGGCAATAAAGGGCAAGTAATTGAAGTGAGTTTGGAATCATCAAATGAGACCCAAAAGCAAGGACAACAATGGAGGAGGATCATGTGTCCGAGAGACATAATAATCTTGAATGGCTCCACAAAGGGAGATATGGCGGGAAAACCAACAAGACAAGTTTGATTTGGGGGTCAAACCCTCAACTATGTTTGCACTTCAAAAAATGTGATTGAGGCAGTCAAGTCACTGAAGTTCCACAACACAATCTTCAGTGACCACATTCTGGTCATTCTGACTTATGTTTCCCCAAATAGGAAACCAGGGGATGCCTACAGCTACAAACTGGGCATTACTTCGGGAAGAAATAGACTGAAGATCCACACCAGGGCAATCCCAGACTGATGGAAGGTATATATACAAGCTTGCTGATCTCGGGTGGGAGCAGAGAATTGATCATCCAGGCCTCTTCAAAGCATTTATGATAACAAGTGGTTGGTGCAACAGACCAAACATTAAGCATCTACATGTTTTTGATCAACAAGTGACCTTAAAAAATAAATTGTTGAACAAATACATCCAATTTCACAGGAATAGACACACAACTGGGTACAAGACTGAAATACAAACATTGAGGCAACATTACAGCAATCGGCAAAAATTACACTAAAAAAATCTTCTGAGAAAAGATGCGGAAACAATGTTACAGCTGATCCGCACAAAAAATATAGGTGAAATATGGTCAACAATAAATAGTCTTGATACACCACAGGAGGCTCTGTTGCTGAACCCAATACGAGAAGAAAATTGGGGGGACGTACTCTGGTAAGTTCTTTGATCCAGGAACATCGGAAATCACTTTACCCCTGTTTAACAACAAATCATGGAACCATTCAGGTAATGACCATACTGACATTCTAATAACCATTAAAATGGCCAGTAACTCGAGGGCTCCTGGGGCAGATGGTATGAGCAACATCATGTTGAAACAGGCCCTGGCCGAATGGTCCGTCTTTCTCCTCAAGTTGTTTGAACATATTATGACATCAAGAAAAGTCCCTGCTACCTGGAAAAGAGCAAAAATCATCCCTATCTATAAAAAAGGGGCAAGGTATGACCCAAGCAATTATCGGCCTGTTGCATTACTTGATGTTTGGGGAAGATTTTTGTGACTTTGATCTTGCAAAATCTTTTGCAATGGATGGAGGCTTCCGGTCACCAGGATTTATGGCAAGCCGGTTTTGTGACGGGAGTTGGCACATCCCTCAACCCTTTCATCATAAACATTCTTAAGGTACAGATAGGCAGGAAGAAGGGACTGAAATTATACATCGCCTTTATAGACCACAGCGAAGTGTTCCATACAGTGAAACAACCAAACCTTTAGAAGAAACTATCAAAATGGGGTTGCCCAGCTGAAATCCTGGAACCCATCACGGATCTCTACTCTGACACGACAATCAGAATACGTTTGAACGGCGCAGGTCTATTAACAAGAGAGCTTCCATCTAACAAGGAGCTTAAACAAGGGTCCCCCTTAGCACCTGAACTGTTATATCTGTTTATTTCTGATATTGAGGAGGCTTTTACATCTACTCATTGCTTCCCCCCGAAAATTGCTGACACTAAGATTGGCCGTGTATTATATGCAGACAATGTGGTTCTCATGGATCAGACTCAAATAGGCCTAGAAAGACAATTTGATGCTTTGCAGAATTACATCAAAATCAATGGCCTAATGATACATCCTAGTAAATCGAAGATTAGGGTCTTTGATGATCAACCTGGACGCGGCCAGAAAAAACAACCTACGACAGTCTGTCTATTGGGTTAGAAGATACCAGTGGTAACATCTTTTACCTATCTTGGAATCTGGTTAAACACCTCAAAATCCGAGGCCCTTAGATTATGCTCACTTATAACCTGGTGGGGCAGGGAAGAATCTGGCTCAAACGATACTGCGGATTCTCAATAATGCCACTTATCACCTTTTATCACATGAAGGTGCAACCTGTTCTTAGCTTCGGAGTGGAAACTTTTTTCTCTTTTGATAGCACAAACTGGCCAAAATTAGCGGGTGCTTTCTGGAAGAAAGTTCTACGTCTTCCAATGCGCACACCCATACAAGCCATTCGGATGGCGATGGGACTTACATCACTCAGTGCGATCACCATGTGGAAATTGTTGGCCTTATACCGAAGATGTATTGAAGATCCCCCTAGAGCTGGTTTTGTGGTATTAAAGAAAGCCTTGGACAACAGTCTTGAATTAATGCTTTCAGAGTGGAAAGTTATTTGCCCTGCGATACTAGAAGATCTGGGTTTAAATGAGAAAGTCCTGATGGAGAACCCAGACAAAGTAAAAAATAAATAGTTTATGAAAGATTGGATCACCACGCAGGACGAAAGGCAACAATATACACTTTATGAAAACCACTGGAGGAATCAAGGAAACTAAACTGCCCACCTAAGTATTTAAGGCTCTTTCCAAATTGGTTCCTTACAGAGCAATTTATGAGGCTAGGTTTAAATCTTCTTCCCACGCGAGAAATGCTAAGACCCTGTTCAGAAAATGGAGAAATCTCTTGCAGATTATGCAAAGTTCCAAATTCAGCTGAGTCAACAAAGCATTTGATTATGTTCTGCACATAGACAATGGACCTAACAGTAAGATTTCTAAGGGATTATATCATAGATTATTCGAGCAGATCGGAAGAAGATTGGTGGCCAAGACTGTTGGAGGGTGAAAGAAACCGGTTGACTGTAGCTCTGACAGAACTCGTGATTGAAGCCTTTAAAAGACTTATATCAAAGGATGCAATACGGCTAGAAAAGCCATCAATTGACAAACTGGAATTAGTCAAGAATTGAATGATGATTTTTTCTTTTCTCTGTTATTGAAAGCAAATAATTCTGAATGTTGGCAAAAGGTATTTCTATTTTCGTGTTTAACCATTGCTTGCCAAATAATAAAAAAAAAAATATATATATAATCATTGGGTCTTTGGGAGAAAAAAAAATCTGTAATGGATAAAAAAAACGATTACAGTTAATGGAGTGTAAGAATGATAGTATGTTTGTTTGAAGTATGTTGTTATGGATGAAATGCATGAAATAGTTAGATATCTGTTGGCGTATTCTTAAGATATTAGAGGTTAGAAGATGTTTTGTTAAGTAGCAATTCAAATAGCGTATTTGAAGTGCTTTGCAAAGAAGGTTGTTTTTGAAGTAGTTAGATACCCGTTGACCTATTCTAACTTGATTCAGTTTGAAAAGTGTTTTTACAGTATTATGGATGTGGTTAGACATCTGCTGGCGTATTCTTTTTTTTTGTTTTTGTTTAATAAAATGAATTGGAATTAAATAACAAGATAACAATACAACAATGCAGAGATCCAATCAGACAAAATAGATACTGGCTCAGAATCAGCACATTCAAGTTGGATAATAATAAGAACTAGGAATGAATGATTTACCAAAAACAATAATCAGACAAAACAAAAGCATATATCATATCGACTGATGTATGCATTGTTAAAACAGATAGTTTTACCAATAGAAAAAAAGGCACAAGGGCAGAGAAGGGAGACAAACAAGAGAGCATAGGTTCAGAAGGGAAGGAAAGGACGGGTGGGGGGAATTTAAGCACCAATATAAATTGTAATGCATTAATAAATAAAACTATTAAAATTACTGAAAGTGGTAAGTACATTGAATACAAGAAAGTGTTTTTTATGAGCCACGTGATGTAACATTGAAACAGTTCAAATAGTGAATGAAAAATGACAATTTTACATTGTACCTTTGAATAGAATTTTTTTGAATTAGCCATGCATTGTTCCATTCTTTGTATATTGTCAAATATTGTTCCACCAACCTCTAATACATAGTGCACGTGAGTTTTTCCAATTTGCCGTTATAAGTTTTAAAGCAATGATAATGAATAAGTCATATAGTTTCCCTGAAACTAATGTATTACGGTCTTCAAAGGCGAGGCTGCCTAATACAATATTCAAAAAGGATAGAGGAACATTAATCATAAATATACGTTTAAGGTATTTCAAAACCTTTTGCCAGAACGTAAAAACAAAAGGACAGCTAAAAAACATATGTTCATAGGAAGTCAAGGTATAATCGCAGGTCCAACAACTGTTGCTTGATCCGTTTTTGGATTTGGATAGTTTGACAGGGGTAATAAATGCCCTATGTATGAAGAAAAGAAAGCGCTGCGTGATGTTAGCTGCTACTGAAATATTTTTGATTTTGGAGAAAATCAAAGACCATGCATGATCATCAAGTATCACACCAAAGTCAATTTCCCATGACAAATGAACGGGTTGAATAACAGATTTTTTGGTAAGGGCTTTGTAGAATTTTGAAGCATTGAAGTCAGAGGATGTGGTTAGCTGCCACAGCCTAAGAACATCAGGTGAGAGGATATTATTAGAGAAGTAATGAAGAGCATTGAGACAGAGTTGACAAGATTGTTGTAAAAGTTAAATCCAGTGTTAGATATAGACAATGGGCCTCATTACACGGTAGGCGGTAAGGGTTAACAATCACCGGTAAGGGTATCGGTGACCGTTAACCCTTACCGTCTTACTGCGAGGTCCCTTTGCGGGACCGGACCTTAACGGCTGGTGTAGACCAGCCGTTAAAGTTGGGACCCGCAAAGGGACCTTGGTGCTAATTACGGTACCGCAATTTGCTGTACCTTAATTAGCTCCTTCCCCATTCCCATTATGCCTTATGGGGCAAAAATGGGAATGGGGAAGGGCCATGGAGAAAGGGGGAATTACCGCCTGCCAACCTTGGAATGGGGTGGTAATTCCCCTTTCATCCATGGTGGTAACGGTATGGTACCGGCGGCAACCATGGTGCTAATAGCACCATGGTTTACCGCCTACCGTGTAATGAGGCCCAATAAGTGTCTCAATTGTTGGAAAGGAAAAATATCAGGGTCATTGATGATATGTTGAATAAATGTAATACCTTTTTTTAACCAAGATTTTTGATTCAAAGTTCTGTTATTAATGACAATGGGCATCATTACGGGTCGGTCGGTCCGGAAATAACAGTGGCAGTAAACCTGCCACCACTGTTAATTCCAGACCGCCCGATCTCGAGTCCTGCAGGCGGGAGGTGGCGTTCCCGCCAAGTCTGACCTGGCGGGTTTAACACCGCCCGCCTGCAGGCGGACGTGGAAACACCAGCACCATCACGAGATGGTGCCGGTGTTTCCACTTCCCCATTCCCATTGAGTCCTACAGGACTCAATGGGAATGGGGATTTACCGAATTCCGGCTTTGGAATTCCTGAGACACCTGGGTCGAAATGCCCCGGTAATTCTGGGAATCACGAGGCGGAATGGTAGGACGAGTCCGGCGGTAACCGAGCCGGAAGAATCGATGGGTTACCGCCGGACTAGTAATGAGGCCCATTGTTTTTGTTATGCCAAAGCATGGGGGATACGTTTTTGTTAAGAGTTGTATTATGTGGAAAAAAAAAGACCTTTAAGGCAGCAACAGAGGCTTTAATAGGGTCAGACAGGGCCAAGGAGGTATGGTTAAAAACATAAATGAGATCAGCTGGGTCATATGGGTAAACCAAGTTTTGCTCTAACTTAAGCCAAGAGGAAGTATCTGACAAATGAGAGGAATTAAACCGACATTAGGACTGTTTAATAGGGAAAGCCGAGTGATATAGTTTGAAATATGGAATTTTGACCCCCCCCCCCGGCCCTCATATCATAAGGATCTTTTAATTTGGCCACTGCAATTCTTTTACATTTGCCAGGGCCCAGGAGGAAATCAAGCAGGATGGAGTAGATTGGTTTGAAAAAAGAGAGAGGCAGAGGAATCAGAAGGAGCTGAAGGTAATAAAGAAAAATGGGGAAGAGCATCATTATAATAGTATCCAGCCTACCCCACCATGAAAGATAAAGGGGAGACCATTTGGAAGTGAGATCTTTAAGTTTATCTAGTAGAATGTGCTTGTTAAGTTTAATAGTATTATGTATCGTGGAAGCAAAACTAATACCTAGATATTCAATGGAGTCATTACACCATTTTAAACCAAAAGACTCCAATTCATGTTTAAAACAGAAGGGGCTAAGGGGTACAATTTCAGACTTTTCTTTATTAAGTTTATAACCAGAAACTAGACTAAATTGATGAAGGGTGTCGAGTAGGTGGTTAATTTGGAGTTTGGGATTTTTAATAAAAATGAGGACATCATCAGCGTAAGCTGCAATTTTAAAAGTAGCACTCTGGATTCTTGGTATGTTTTGTTAGATCTAATAAGTTCTAATAAAGGTTCCAATGACAGAATATAAAGAATAGGGGAAAAAGAACAACCTTTTCATGTACCTCTTAAAAGAGGAAAGTAGGAGGAGGTTAGACCGTTGATACAGATGGATGATGTAAGGCATGAGTAGAAAAGTTTAACTAAGGAGATACATTTTTCACTGCAACCATGCCACTGAAGGGAGTGAAACATGAAGTCGCAATTAACATGATCAAAAGCCTTTTGAGCATCGCAAGCAATGGCTGTGTATCCCATCTTTGGAAACAATATAAAGGACATCTAAAAAAAAGTCTGGCTTTAGAGGAGATGTTGCGTCCTTTAACATATATGACTTGATCAGATTTAATTAAGGTTGGAAGGAAAGATTTGATTTTATTAGCAAGAATTCTGGCAAATATTTTACTTTCTACGCTCATACGGGATATAGGACGATAGTTATTTGGGCATGTGGGATCTTTATCAGGCTTAGGGAATAATATAAGCAAGGCTTCAGAGAATGAACCAGAGGAGGATTTTTGTGAGGTAAAGTATGAGAATAATGACTTGAGTTTTGGTGCAATAGAATGTGCCAAAGAGTTGAAAAATTCAACCATCATGGCCTGGAGCCTTGTTCCTTCCCAAACCATTGATAGCATGGTTAATGAGGTGTAATATCACTATCTAGATGAGAGAGGTCAACTTGTGGATAGGACGATCTGTTAATTTTGTGAAGGAAAGACTGAATGTCCTTAGTTGGAATAGGGGTGTCAGGATTATATACATTTTCATATATTTTTTTTAAACAGTCAGGATGTCCCTCGGGTGATTAAGAATGGCACCCGAGGCATCTTTAATGTGAGACACATAGAATCGTTCCTTCCTAGTTTTCAAATATGAGGCTAGAGACTTTCTGGCCTTGTTAGAAGTTTGATATATTTTAGATTTATATTTGAGTATGGTACCAGCAACTAGATTGGTAAATTCATTATTAATTTGACACCATAGTGCCATGACCCGGTGGAGATTGGTGGTATTAGGGTTTTGATAGTATAGTTTCTCGACAGAAGTCAAGTGAGAGAAAAGCTTGTCCAGGTGTTTCTTACGCATTTTCTTCATCCTACCAGAATATACCATAATGTGATATCTGAGTGCAGCCTTAAATGCATCCCAGTTATTTACTACTGAGGGATCATCATCATGTTTATTGTCATGAAACTGTTGTAGGAAGGATTGGACAGATGGAATGAACTGTTGATCTTGTAATAAGTAATTATTAAATTTCCATCATGAGGAGGGTTTACTAATATTATCAAAAATAAAGGAAGTACTAACAGGGGCATGGTCAGAGATAATAATATTGGAGAAGGTAGAACAACAATAGTGCCCGTGAGTGTTTTAGAGGTGAAGATATAGTCAAGGCAGGATAGCGTATTGTGTGGAAGTGAGTGAAAAGTAAAATCGAGTTGTGTGGGGTACGACAGCCTCCAAGTAAGTGTCAATTAGACACGTTTCAGAGAGACAACCCATAAAAGACTTATATGTTTTTGAGGTTATGTGTACACAACTAGATTTTCTATCTAAAAATGGGTCGAGGACTTGATTGACCCTACCACACATAATAGGATTACAAAAATTATTGTTGAGTAGCATTTTTTAATAGCTATCCAAAACTGAGGGTCAGGCTTTGTAGGTGCATAAACATTCAGGATAGAGACTAAAACAGAATCAATCTGGAGTTTTACCCAAACTCAACATCCCTCTATATCAACATCGCTATACAGAATTTTAAAAGATAACTTTTGCTAAGCAGTATAGCCACAACATTCTTCTTGGCAACCGCTGGGCTGGCAACAACTTCCTTAACCGACAAATATTTCAATTTCATAGCCTCCTTCGAGGACAAATGTGTTTCTTGTAAGCATGCCACAAATGATTTTAGTTTGTTCAGATGAGATAGAACTTTACATCTTTTAATGGGGTTGCCCCAACCTTTAATGTTCCAAGTAACGCATTTAAAAGACATTTATACGAGTGTAAGATGTTAGAACCTTTTCATAATACCAAATTATAGGGAAAACAATAATGAACCAATGGAGGTGATATTTCAAGAAGGCAATCATTTAATAAAACTCAAAAGGCATTCACATTTCTCCAAATCAGGAGTAGGACACATGAGGAAACCACAAGAGGAATCCAGGAAAGAGAAGGGAAGCCTGATAATAAATACATCAAACTGAGGTAACCAGAAACGAAGAAACGTTAGAAATAGATAAAGTACACACCGCAGTTTATGAGAAAAAAAAGAAGAATCAGGCCAGGAAGTATGCAAAATGGAGAAGGAAGGAAAAATGTAATGGGAACCATTGACACCGCCGGTCCGTCAGAAGGAAAAAGACAGCAGACGACAGAAGAAGGGCGCCACAACAGCTATCATCTCACTGATGTTAGAACAAGAGATGATAATAATGGCATTATGAAAAAAAGTGAATTAACAAGTATATCAAAAAATTGAAAAACCAGAGAAGGGAAAAGTGAAAAGTCATGACTCAGGAGAGGTGGATGGAATCGTCGGAGAGGATGTGTCCATACTTTCAGTTTTGATGGTACGTTGGAAAGCTTTTAAGTCAGTCGGGCCATCAAACATAGCAGAACGACCATTGTGAGTAACCATGAAGGAACAAGGATGATATAAGCCATATTGAATGTTGAGCTGTTAAAAAGCTGGACGTAGTGAAAATAATTCCTTTCTGCGTTGAGCAGTGCTTTTAGCCACATCTTGTGTAATGTAAAGTTTACTGCCATGCCATTTTAGAGATTTTATTCTTTGACTGAGGTCATAATAAGTTGAGGGTGAGTAAATTCTAGTAAATTGAATATGAGTGTTCTGAAAGCAGGATGAGAAGAGGTGGAGGCTCTCGGTTGTCCTTCACAGTGAGCTCGTTGAATGTTGAGTGGAGTCACCAGAGGCAAATGAAGAATAGCGGGTAGCAGTTTTTGCAGGAAGGTAACGAGATCAGAACCCTCACAACCCTTGGGTAGACCTGAAACACAAAGATTATCGCGTCTGTTCCTGTTTTCCAAGTCCTCATTGTGGTTTTCTAACAGAGCCACCCTTGGTGATACATCTTTCACAAGTCCGACCCTTTTCTCCACCTCCTCCATTCGACCCTTGAAAACCCTCAATCTGTCGTCAAGTTGCTGAAGCTTTTGGTTTGTGGTTTCTATGAAAGGCTGTAGGGCTCTAATTGCAGATAGAATAGCTTCAATGACAGGGTCGGACAAAGCAAGCAGTGGTGGAGAGTCCCTTTTGGGTCTCTTCAATGTGGTGGAAGGAAGAGTAGAATCTTTGATTGCAGGTGTACCTTTTTGATTGTATTTAGAGGCAGCCATACGTTACTGATTTGTCAAGTAGGTTGGGCACTATGCAGCCAACATATTACAAATACACAGTAGACAGAAGGTAGTACTATGAACCCAGCACGTTGTCAATGTACTATATGATGGTATAGTGAGTTGCAGAAGCTTGATATTAAAGTTAGAGAGTACAAATGACATCTACCATGAGCAAGATACACCACATATTATAACTGTTGAATATTTTCAAATTATGCAGCTGCCTAAAACTTTTTTTTTGCCTTTATAGTGGAATGGCACAATATAATCGTCCAGGTGGCGGTGACCTCAAAAGAAAAACGAAGAGGCTACCCTATGAAAAAAACCTTTGTGCTATGATGAGGGCAGCGTAAAAAATGGATGGGCGACAATTAATCAAAGAAGAAACAGGCAGCTTTGTAGCACATTTTATATTATTGCGGTTGATTCAAAACAAAATTATGCGTGACTATTGAGGGACTTTTTGGTTTGACACCTTTCATTAGATGGTACCTTGCGACCTAATAGACATTATTGTAGAATATATTAGAGTTCTAAATTTGGATTGAATAGATATTTAAGATCCGTCGTCGCATTGAAGTAAGCTTCAACGGAGACCTAGAGACCCTCAACTCTGTTTGTTGAAACTGATTTTGTTTTGGGTGAGCTTACAGAGGACAATGCGCCATGAAATAACGAGATTAAGAAGTTTGTTTAAGTGGAAATTGTGTGTTCCTTTTATTTAGAGTTTCACCCTTTGCGGATGACATGTGTTTCGGCAGAATTCACATTTGCCTTTTTCAAATCCAGGCTAATTAGACATGTCACATAAAAGAAAAAGAAAGAAAAGAAAACTCAAAATGTGGCATAAAAATAGAAATATAAATACAGGAGCACACAAATTTTAACATTCCAAAACGTAGTATGCACTAAAAACACAAAAATATCACGTCAACATTGTATCCAGATAGGGTGCTCAAAACATTTATGGAAAGAGGGATGCGGAAAAGGATGGAAAAGGAAAGGGGAGGTAAAGTCCTTATAGTTGTGCCAGGGGGCAAGATATAATTGCTGGGATATAAACAGAGTGGCTGTGGTTAAGGCATTGATGAAAAATAAAAAGACCTAAATTCTTACCCTGATTCTGTTTCAGATAGATATCAGCATATTGCAAAGGAGAGCAGTATGTCATGGGGTTAATCCCACCTGTGTGAAATTTGTAAAGAAAGTTACTTGTGTTAGGTTTGAAACTGATGGTAATTACCAAACGCATACCCATCCACGCACATGTAAAAAAATCTATTGAATACAATTTGAGATTTTGGTTGGCATGAGTTATAAAGTCATGTGGCTTGTTATACACATCATTTTACAATAGGCTGCTAGGATGTTTAAGTTAAGTTGGCACGGTTCCGTGGCATACGTTCCAAGGGAAGGGAAATAATGTCACACATATGGCTGAATAGAAATACATTTTCTACCTAAACCCATATTTAAACTGGGTTTGGGTTCAAAACATCAAAGTGTCACAGTAAGATAATGATTAGAGGGCCTATAATAGCGCGTTTCACTGTCAACTAATAGATGCATTAAACTGGGTGAGATGAAAAGAAGAGAAAACACCTGTGGCAGTAAAAGCATACGGGAATGCTAAAAAAACAACAAACAGATTCCAAAAACACGTGTGCCACGTTCAGCAACACATGTGTGCCCGGAGTGGACTCAAGTTTAGTTCGATCCCCCCAAAGAAGGTGGGAACCGATGAGGATCCTACCTCATTCGGAACGGTCCTCCGTGTGCCGGGTGGTCTGCTACTGGAGCAATGGTTAGTGTAAACTAGTAAACAAATCCCTCTTTAGTTTCAATTGTTGGCAGCCATATTTAGGGAAGAAAATACGTACGGACACTGAAACACAGTAGGATGTGTCCATTCCGACATGTGCGGGATGAAAAAGGCAAGCAAGGTTTTGTTTGTCTGTTCTAGGAAGGCGAATAATTCGTCATGACTCTACTGATTACCATTGAGATAAGTTTTCATAAAAGTTACCTGATTGGTATGATATTTTGCACACTACATAGGCGACTAGTCCGAGAACCAGTAGAGGCCATCGCAGTGGGGCATTATGGTTAATGTAGTTGGAACCAACACCTAAGAAGGGGGAGGAAATGAAAGAGTTGGCCTGATGTATAGTGTGCTGGGCAAAGTATTGAGATGAGAGAGTGTTATTAAAATTAGAAAGAGAAACAGTTTCCAGATATTCATGAAAAGAATTATTAGTGCAAATTAGACATACAATGATAGCATGATCCAGGCAAACCTGAAAAATATTAAACAAACAATGCATCAAAGGAAATGTGCCATTTCATTATCAAAGTTCAATCCCCAATCTACTGTATGGTGATGCCAGATGAGTCTTGCTTCGGCTTGTCTGAGAAAAAGTTCTTGGTTGCCTCCTCTTATGTTACTCTGGATTTTCTGTAGACCAATGAATTGTATGTCCTTTTTTTCGTCCATTTGATGAAATATTTGCCAGTGTTGTCAGAGGGGCAAATTGCTGTCCTGACTACTTATTACTGAAAGGTGTTCCCTTATACGAGTTCGTAGTTCACCTATGGTAGATCCAATGTAAATAAGTTTACATATGCATTGAATTGCATAGACCACAAATTTCGAACGGCAATTAATTTGTTGTTTGATGGTGGTTTTAATCCCCTTGTTGTCTGTGAATATGGTACTTGCTGGAAAAGCATGCTTGCACATAGTACAAAAAACACATTTTCTGAAACCAAGTGCCGGTTGGTTTAGCCAGTTGCTCTTGATGGTTTCTTCCTGGTCTGGTAGTAGAGATGGACTGATGCTCATTTTATGAGTTTTAGCTTTTTTGAAAACTAACGTTGGTGTATCCTTAATGTTCTTGGAGATATGAGGATCAAGTTTGAGAAGGTACCAGTTTCTCTTGAGTGCTTTCCTAATTTCTTTGGTGTTTTCACAGTGGGTTATGATAAATTGTACCACATCTTGTTGAAGTTGAGGTTTGCTTTTAGGGGTCAGTGTTGTTATCCTTGTCATTTGTTTAGCTTTGGTTCTAGCATGTTTTATATCATTTCTGGGGTACCCCCTAGCAAGAAATCTCCTGGAAAGTAATTCACATTCTGATTAAAAAAATGAGGTGTTTGTACAATTTCTCTTGGCCCTAATGAATTCACCTTTGGGAATATTTTTGATGCCAGGTTTGTAGTGACAGCTGGTATCAAAAAGGGTTGAATTCACTTCTGTTTCCTTCCTGTAGGTCCTGGTTACTAATTTATTTCCGGAGACGGAAATTGCGAGGTCTAAGAAATTGATCTTTGAGTCACCTATGGTTCCTGAGAATTGTAAGCCAAATGTGTTATTGTTTGCTTGTTCCAAAAAGTCCATAAGACCAGTTTGAGTTCCATTCCATATCAATAGCACGTCTTTTTCTCAGACAAGCCGAAGCAAGACTAATCTGGCATCACCATGCAGTAGATTGGGGATTGAACTCTGATAATAAAATGACACATTTCCTTTGATGCATTGTTTGTTTAATATTTTTCAGGTTTTCCTGGATCATGCTATCATCGTATGTCTAATTTGCACTATTAATTCTTTTCATGAATATCTGGAAACTATTATTCTTTCTACTTTTAATAACGCTCTCTCATCTCAATACTTTGTCCAGCACACTATATATTAGGCCAACTCTTTCATTTCCTCCCCCTTCTTAGGCATTGGTTCCAACTACATTAACCATAATGCCCCACTCCGATGGCCTCTACTGGTTCTTGGACTAGTCGCCGATGTAGTGCGCAATATATCATACCAATCAGGTAATTTTTATGAAAACTTATCTCAATGGTAATCAGTAGAGTCAGGACGAATTGTTCGCCTTCCTAGAACAGAAAAACAAAACCTTAGCTTGTCTTTTTCATCCCGCACATGTCGGAATGGACACTTCCTACTGTGTTTCAGTGTTCGTACGCATTTTCTTCCCTAAATATGGCCGCCAACAATTGAAACTAAAGAGGGATTCCTTTACTAGTTTACACTAACGATTGCTCCAGTAGCGGACCACCCGGCACACGGAGGACCGTTCCGAATGAGGTAGGACCCTCATCAGTTCCCACCTACTTTGGGGGTATTGAACTAAACTTGAGTCCACTCCGAGCATACACGTGTTGCTGAATGCGGCACACGTGTTTTACGAATCTGTTTGATGTTTTTAGCATTCCAGTATGCTTTTACTGCCGTGGGTCTTTTCTCTTCTTTTCATCTCACCCAGTTTAATGCATCTATTAGTTGACAGTGAAATGCGCTATTATGGGCACTCTAATCATTTTCTTACTGTGACACTTTGATGTTTTGAACCCAAACCCAGTTTAAATATGGGTTTAGGTAGAAAATGTATTTCTATTCAGCCATATGTGTGACATTATTTTCCTTCCCTTGGAACGTATGCCACGGAACCGTGCCAAATTAACTTAAACATCCTAGCAGCCTATTCTAAAATGATGTTTATAACAAGCCACATGACTCTATAACTCATGCCAACCAAAATCTCAAATTTGATTCGATAGATGTTTTTACATGTGCGTGGATGGGTATGCGTTTGGTAATTACCATCACTTTCAAACCTAACACAAGTAATTTTCTTTACAAATTTGACACAGGCGTGATTAACCGATAACATCCTGCTCTCCTTTGCAATATGCTGATATCTATCTGAAACAGAATCAGGGTAAGAATTTAGGTCTTTTTATTTTTTCATCACTGCCTTAACCACAGTAACTCTGTTTATATGCCACCACTTCTATCTTACCTCCTGGCAAAACTATAAGGACTTTACCTCCCCTTTCCTTTTCCGCATCACTCTTTCCTTAAATGTTTTGAGCACACTATCTGGATACAATGCTGACATGATATTTTTGTGTTTTTAGTACATACTTCGTTTTGGAATGTTAAAATGTGTGTGCTCCTGTATTTTTATTTCTATTTTTATGCCACATTTTGAGTGTTCTTTACTTTCTTTTTCTTTTATGTGACATGTCTAATTAGCCTGGATTTGAAAAAGGCAAAAGTGAATTCTGCCGAAACACACGTCATCCGCAAAGGCTGAAACTCTAAATAAAAGGAACACACCATTTCCACTTAAACAAACTTCTTCATCTCGTTACTTCACAGCGCATTGTCCTCTGTAAACTCACCCAAAACAGAATCAGTCAAAACAAAATTAAGTGCCAGAGTGGAAAGTAGTGAAAAGTAGTGAAAAATATGGCTGTGCTCCTTCCAGTCAATATAATAAAATAATGTTTGTGAAAGGCTCCACAGCGTGTGTTGTGCCACTTATAGTTCATAATTAGTATAAGAAAGACTTCTCAGGCAGCACATATATAAATAGTCACATAAGAGTGCAGCTTGCTACACCGTTGAAGCAGAAGGTGGCATTGTGGAGAAGAAGGAGCGGGGAAGGCCAGACCCGGCACGTCACAGTGGGAGGGGAATGGCATCTACCTCATGAGATGCGGGCCAAAATCAAGGCTGCAGCCACACAGGTGATGCAGCTCCTCACCGTGGATGATAGAAGGCTTGGGCACGTCGGACTTCCTCAGCGGATGAAAGCTTGCTTTACGCTGTGCTCCGGTTAAAAAATGGTATGTCCAAAAGAATCAAATAGTATGAGAAATGCCTTATGTATGAATGTAAGTGTCCCCAGAAATGCACCCCCCTTAGTGAGAGGCAATAATGGACACACCCCAGAAGGGGAATGAGGCCAGGACCAAGTGCGGGTGAGATCAAAAGAGCTTTATATACTTCAATATAGGGCATGCAAAGGACTCTGCAAACTCCGAGAGCGCTCTGTCTGACAATAGCAAACACAGTCAGTTATATTACAAATACACGTCATGCATGAAGTAAGCTATAGGGGCCACAGACTCTTAGGGATTGGGTGGTGATGGCTAGGTGGTATACAATGTATACAGTTGCTTCTCCAGAATTGGCGGACGTTGGTGCTGCGCCACCTGGGGTGGGAGGTCAGCTGGGCTCATCGTGGTGTAGCGCCGGGCCGGACATGCCTTGTAACAACGATTGATAACTAAACTAACATTTGCCCTTTTGGCCACACATTCCCACACATTCGTCAAACTTCATCTGTCCTGTTGATTTGCAACTCTTGTAAGCGCTGATCTTGGATCAATACATGGCCAGGAACATTGATATGCGATCTGGAGTGTCTCAATACATCAGTTTGTGGGATACCTCAGGTTCAAACAATCAGGTCTCATGGGCATAGTCAGGGGCATGGGCGGGGGTGCTTGACTAACCATCCTTGGCAATTTCGGTGAGGGATGGTATTACGATCTGTTGGTACACGTGTGGGCGCTCCCCTTTCTAGGGTCATTAACTCGGGGTCGATGGAGGTACTACTGGCCCATGGGGGGCATGTGACTGGTGCCTGAAAGGCGGTGGGATTTAGGACCAGGTAGCTTGTAAGTCATGGAGTCAGGCTGTGGCGGCCTCTGACACGGGGGAGGCTGGCGGATGCTTGAATTGGGCCAACCACGATGAGCAGGATCGGCTCGAGAGGGCCTTGGCAGGAGGAGGGGGAAATGGCCTTGCAGCTTCGTGCGTGGCATCTTGCACAAGGCGGTTTACTGTTGTATGGGTGAGGGGTGACTAACACCACATCGGGTTTCTAAAAGCGCTCATATGTATTTGCATTAACATGGGATACTAGCTGGGGATCGTACTTTTTTACATAGCATTTCACATCTACAGTTGACATATGAACATGAGGTAGTGTCAGGCAGGTGTGTATAAAGAGAGCAACACAGGTTATTGCTCACTGTTATCAGCTGTCCAGTCTTTGTACATCTCTTCATTATATACAATATCGGTTGCATATTTTTCTCTTTACCCATTCTCCTTTACATTAGCAGCGAACATTAGTCAACAAGGCACATATTACATAAATGGTTTCTACTTATTGCAAGGGTTTTCGGGGTGGGTATAGGTGCGAGGTGTCACGCCGTCTATAGTTGTGGGGCTTGGTGCAGGGTCAGGGCCTGTAGGGTTTGGGCTGGTCTCAGTTACATCCTAATGTTTCCGTTCATGGCTGGGGCAATGATGTACTGCGGAAGGTTAACAGCTACAGTGTTTTATTTTGTTGTTTGCTCACGTCTGGTGACTCGTGAGAACGAGTCCTTAGCGGATCTGCCATGCAGTGGGAGGTGGGAGAAGTGTGGGCCTCTGTGAGCGTGGTCAAGTGGGGGTCACTCTGCAGCGTTCAGTGTCTCTGCCTTGGGTTAGATCTGCACATTTCTAGCAAGATGGGGATGGCTTAATACAAGATGGTGTCTATGCTCTGCCACATAATGTCGTGGTGCAGCCCCACGTGTCGGTCTGCAGCCGCCCTGCCGCCTGGGCCTGGGGGGCCGGTGGGCTGCCGACGAGTCATGGGTCTTAACCAGGGTGGGACATGCAGTGGGAGGAGGGTCCTATTGACCTACCCTTCCCTACATTTCCCCCTTTCGTTACTTAAGTAACTAATACCTTAGCTCCCCCAGTCGTTCGCGCTTTCTCAGCCAACACTGCCTCTTCCCAGGCTGGCGTTCCTTTTATTGGCATCCAGGCTCTGCACACCCCCGGAGGCTTTCCCCCCTTCTAGCATACTCATCTGGGGTGCAGGTCATATATATACATCCCATATCTCCCTCCAGGTCCACCCATACCTCTGTGTACCACTCTAGCTCCCGGGCTCCTTTATTGTGGTTGATATAACCTGTCCACTATATCCCCGTCATAATATTTGGGCACCATTCTATATTTGGATTCTGAAGCCTCTCCAGTTTGTACGTGTGCTTCCTGTTGCGTCCGTGCCCTTCCTCCGGCGCTGCCCATTATCACCATCATCATTGCTCCATTGGGGACTACATTGGCGCAGCATCGAAGACCCAACTGGCACACACAAAAAATCACAAGTAAAAACACGATGATGGGCATTAGTAGTTTCACAGCGAGCCCCATTCAGGAAGGTACCCATGAAAAAAGGTTATCGAACCACGTGCTTGGGTCGGTGCCATCTTCCGTCTTCATTCGTTCCCCTAGGTTGTGCACTGCAGCAATGACGTGTGATAGTGTTCCATTATCAGCATCTTCAGAAGGTACAAAAGTGCAACAGGCACTTCTGATTTCTTTCGGCAAACACCTCCATCCATCGCTGTCAACAGGTCTAGGACATACCTGTTTTGCATTTTCATGAGTCTCAGTGCCCTTAGTTCCACTTTGATCACGTTGAACCCTTCTTCAGTGTCGTTGGCCAATTGAATCAGCTCCCACCGCGTGATCTGCAGCCATTTTGCATTTGCTCGGACCTGAATGCTTGGAATGAGGGAGGCGAAGAAGCTTTCGGCTGAGCTGAATAACCTGTACCTGTCTTGGATCTGTGCCAAGAGTTCTGAGGAGGCCTTTGAGATATAATTTGATGACCTCTGTTTTCTGGACATGATTTTGTCGGTGTTTCCTTCTGATAGGGCGTAAAGTGATGGCTCTTCAGTGGGTGAGGCATTGATTGTATCTTGAGTCGTCTTCCGGCCCCCTTGGCCGAGGTGGCTGTCCGGTATTACCATTAAGGCTGAGTGCAGTGTCGCCAGGGAACATGTGCCCCTCCATGATGGTGGGAGGTGCATGTACGCCCGCTTGCCACAGACCCAGTAAGTGTCCATCAGGGCTGCTGTTCCTTTCTTCATATCTGGGATCATTAGCCTCTTGCTGCAGTTCGTGTTTCTTCCCATGTCAATTTCCCTTCTCCCAGGAAGCAAAGTTTGTTTGAGATTTCTTTCTGTAGTTCAATGCTTTTTCTGTAGCGCTCACCCAGGTCAATTTTGCCACATGTTCTGACCACACTATGGCACACGTCTTTGCAATCCATTGTAGTTTTTCGGTAGGCAGCCCTCGCAGTGCTTCAGCTTTGCCCGTTACCACATCATCTTTCCATTTGTTTTCTGAAAATAGTGTTCCTTTTATTACTAAGAATGGTTCTTTGAAGCATACCACTCCTTTTGTTCTTGAGTAGCACGTGTTCTCGTTCTGCAGCATTTCAAAAGATACTGTGTGTGCCTGGAAGGTGTTCTTAATTCTGCCCAGAGTGAGATGGAGGAGGCACTGGGCATCTGCAAGAGGCAATTCTTGCGGCATTAAAACTTTAGGTGTGCCTGAGGCATGGGGGATCAGGGAGCACACATAGCAACTTTCATTAGTTGTTCGTTTGGCTGTGGAGCTCATGTCTGCATACCATTTATTCGATTGGTGTGGGTGCCTGGGATCCTCTATCGTGTCTAGTTCCAGGCCATAGTATTCGTCATATCTCTTCCTACCTGTTTCCCTCTTCCTCCTGTTTTTTAAGGAATGTTTTAGCATGCCTGGCTGCTTGCAACAGGGACTCCCTCTCCCCGGCCCTCTCCTTCTCCCATTCCTCATACAGAGTAATGATCTTGTTAGCCATTTTAATATTTTCTTTCATTCTCTCTGTGGTGTAGTCATTTTCTCTGGGAGGACTGATTGTCGTTGTGGGCAAGGTAGCAGTGGTGCCATATAACCATGATCTAACAGATGGGTGTCGATCATTTAGTTAATGTACACTAAAATTTGTGGTGTGGCTTTGGGGCTTCAAATGGATGGTCGGCTTGTTGTTAGTATCGTTCTGACATTTTGCCTCGTCTGGATGTGGGCCATACCCCCATACCAGCTGAAAGCCATCGCATATTAAATAGTTACCCTCCTTAAACGGTTTGCTTATATTTTCCATGTTTGTTCCATTACCTCCCCCCTCATTTATCTCAATGCAGATAAATGCTATTATGTAATATGTTGTTAAGCCAAACATGAGTGTAAAAAATATAATGGCACAGACAGTCAACCCACATTCGTATGAGTATGTTCGCAAATCAAAAACATTTCTACTACCAGTGTCCCTATTGCTAATCGTTGCAGGCTGTCTGTTCATTGCCATGATTACTCCTATATGTTGAAACATAGAAAAGGGTGCATTAAGCATACAGTGCAATTATTTTTTGCTTTTTCCACTTTCCAGTAATTCTCTAGAGTGAGAGAGAGAGAGATCATTTTATGCTGCTTCACACTTTGTCATAAACATTGTCATAATACAGTTGTCAGTTCAATAAATTTAGCATTCTCTTGTTTTTACATTTCTTTTATTCATGCACATTTAACCCGTCGGGGCCCTCTGCACCTTCTACTGATCCCACGCTTTCATAGGCTTTTTGGACGTCTGTCAAATGTATCCAATATTTCAAGCCCTTCACTTTCACTGCTATGAGTGTGCAAAACACCACCTCGTATGGGCCATGAAATCTTGGAGCATTCCACCTACGCTCAAAGCTCCTGACATACATCATTTCCCCTGGTTCCAGCTGACCTGTCGGGCTTTCTTTCTCTGTAGTGTGTGTTTCATTCTCCCCATCACTTATGAATGGTGGTGCAAGTTGTCTCGCTATCATTCGTGCTGCCTTAGTAAGTTTTGTCAGGTAGTCATTAAATTCTTCTCCTAGTACAGTTGCACTTCTGTGTGCATCTGAATGTCTACAGAGGGGTGAGTGTGCTGTGTGCATTCGTCCCCTGTCACGATCTCATGGGGCGACAAATGGTGGTCCTTGCTTGGCTGATTCCTCAGCTCAAAAATGGGCCAAGGGGAGACAGTGCACCACATTTTTCTAAGGGTGAAACACAGTTTTGAGAGTCTGCCTTTTAGTAATCCGTTTATCTTTTCTACCATACCGTTACTTTGCGGGTTATAAATCGAGCATAATTTATGTTTGATTCCTAGCAATGATGTCACTTCTTTAAAGAGATCATTCACAAAATGTGTGCCGTTGTCAGAGTGAATTACGTCGCAAATTCCCCAGCGGGGGAATACTTCACACACGAGAAACTTTGCAGCGCATTTCGCATCTGGGTGGGCACAGGGACCTGCCTCTACCCACCGTGAAAACAGGCAAACTACCACTATCATGTACCTTGCTCTGTTGCATCTCTCACCCATATCTGCATAGTCGATATGCAGCTCTGTGAAAGGTCCTATCAGCTTGGGTATCGTTCCCCTTAGTGTTCTCAAAGTCATGCCGGCATTGTATATCTGGCACGTTGTGCATTCCATTGTTAGCTTGGAGAGTTGTTCCTGTAATCCTGGAATGAACCAGTTTTTTTGTATCTCGGCTGCGATGTGCTGCCTTGCGTTGTGTGCTGGGAAGTGTAGCTGCTGGCATGCCACTTCTAATAACTTAGTTGGCATCATTACTTTACCTGTGTTGTTTTGCCGCCATAATAAATTAGTTGCCGACTGGCTGCATCCTCTTTTTGTCCACAACTCTTTTTCGTCCTCAGCTGCCTCTTCCTGTAGCTCTAGTATTTGAGACACTGGCATGGCATTGTACCCGTCCGGGACACCTTCCTCCGCTTCTCTTCGCATTAAGTAGTCACCTGTGTTTTCCTTTCTTAAGTATGATGCCTCCTTGGCAGCCGCGTCTGCTGCCACGTTGCCCAAAGAGACAAAGTCAGTGTTATTGGTATGGGCCTGGCATTTCACTATTGTTACCATGGTGGGTTCTTTCAATGTGTCTATGAGTTCCCTTAACAATTCCGCATGTTGTACGGGTGAACCATCTGCCCTGTTGAACCCCCTTCTTACCCACCTGGCAAGCCCTCCGTGTACTGTTGTGGCCATATATGCTGAATCCGTGTAACTCATTACTGTGCATCCTTTTGCTGCTCGTAATGCTTCAATTAATGCTACCAGTTCTTCTGCCTGTGCTGAAAAATGAGCCGGCAGTCACTGCTGTATTAGGACCTCGTACTCACCTTCTTCCATTCGCATGACTGCCACCCCCACATGTTTTTCTCCAGTTTCTGAATTTATGGAAGCTGACCCATCTATGAAAAATACCTCTCCTTCCGCCAGTGTGTTCTCGCTCACCACAGTTGTGCCATTGTCCTCGCCCTGATATGTTGTGCAATCATGTGCCTGGATATCCTCTACAGTGCATGGTTCTGAGATGAATCTTGCGGGGTTAACCACCTTGCATCTTACCACGTGTATATTGGCGCTTGACAGTATTACCTCATACGCGGTGGCTCTCTGTGTGTTTAATGTGCTTTTTGATCGCTCGAGTATGGCAAACAATGAGTGTTCTACATACAGTGTCAGTGAGCACCCTATTACTATGGTGGTGCTTTTTTCAATAGCGAACGCGACGGCTGAGAGAGCCTGTTCGCATGCGAAATGTCCCTGCATTACGGCATCCAGTGTCCCACTGTAGTATGCCAGAGGCTTGTGACCTAGTGACGTTTTCTGGGTTAGAACTGCTGTCATGAGTGCTCCCTTGCAGTGCGAGAATAGGTAGAACACTAGTTCATAATCAGGGGTCGCGAGTACTGGTGCGCTTGAAATGAGTTCTTTGAGTGATGTGAATGCATCACACGTCTCTGAGTCCCACTGTATTTCTGTTTTTTCCTTTTGTGCCTCTTTGAGTGCCTGGAGCAATGGGCGTGTATATGCAGCATAGTCTAATATCCAGGCCCGACAATAGTTGCACATCCCTAGGAATTTTTGCATGTCTTTCATTGTCTTTGGTCTTCCCACGGCCGAGATAGCCGCTACTCTGTCTGGTATTATTTTCTTGCCATCCTTTGATATCAATTGCCCTAGGTATAGCACTTCACGTTGACAGTATTGTAACATTTCTTCGTCCACTTTGTACCCCTTTTGGGATAGTAATGTTAAAAGGGCTATGGAGTCTTTTCTACACTCTGCCTCATTTTTACTGCAAATTAATAAATCGTCCATGTACTGTATTAATGTGCTGTTGGCAGTCATGTTTCCAAGATATTCATGCAATATTCTATTGAATATGCTGGGGCTTTCACAATATCCCTGGGGCAATCTGCAGTGTTCGTACCTCCTCCCCCCTAGGGTCAGGTATCTGCACTCTTCTGCGAGTGGTATTGAGAAAAATGCGTTTTTTAAATCCACCACAGTGAAGTGATATGCGTCTTTTGGTATGCTGCATAGGATGGATGCCGGATTTGGGACCAAAGGGAACTCTTTCTGGATGACGTCATTTAGTGGGCGTAAGTCCTGGATCATCCTCCAGGTCCCTCCTTTCGCTTTTTGATTGGGTAAATACAGGTGTTACACGGGGAGTTCAAGGGTACTATTATCCCCTGTGCGAGAAGAGCATTTATTGTTTCTTTTATCCCTTCCTCTGCTTCCTGGGGCTGGGGTATTGTTTGACCCGGGGCAGAATTGCTCCATGCTTGAGATTGATCTTTACTGGTGTGACCCCATGTAGTAGCCCTACGTCATGGGACCGGTCATCCACAATTGCCATGGCACTGACTGCATGTCATCATTAAAGAACGAAGGTGGGGCGCCCACCACTGCCATCAGCTGTACTGGCACCTGCCTTTGCTGTATCATTATTTCACAAGCGATGGCTATTTCCATGATTATTTCTCTGTCACTCTCTGAATCTGTGAAAAGCTCCTCGTCTGACAGATCTTGGAGTGCAATGTCAACTTTTATGCATAATACTGTGTGTCACTTGCAGCCGTGCATATCCATTGCAATTACAACTATTCTTTTGGCTGTGATTTTTACTGCATGTATGTCCAATGACATCACTGTTCCTGGCACTATCTCGGGGCTGGCTATTGGGCGAAAGACAAATTCGGCTGGTACTCTCCATTCTAGCTTTTCCAACTCCGGGACCACTCTAGCTAATGTTGTTAGCCCATGAATGAACATATCTGGGTCCACGGGTATGCCACGCACCTCTGGGCATGTCGCTCTTGAATATATCACTAGCATTGCACGCATAGAACACATCCCTGGGGTTGAGCACACAATCCCTCCCCTTTTTGTTAATGAGATAGTCATGTTCAATTTGCTGAGGAGATCCCTTCCAGCAAGTTCACGGGGGATTGTTCATAATACAATAGGGGTGCCCTCACTGTTTTTCCCCCCACTGTAACGTCCAAATCTTCAGTGTAAGGAACTTCAACCACCGCCCCAGAGAACACCTGTGTCTCCAATTTGCGATTAGATAGCGGAAACCGACCTTCGCGTAAGCACGATTTTTCGGCTCCCGAATCTACCATAAAGATGAATCGTCTCTTTCCTATCTCTGCTCCTATCAATGGTTTCTCGCTTGCATTGAAGGTTGTCGATAGGATTGGACACGCAAGTGCTCTCTGTGGGCTGTCCTGTGCTGGATGCCTAGTTGTTCCCCCTTGGCTGAAAACGTTACCTGAAACTACTGCTACTCCTCCATATGGGGCAGGCGCACCGTTAGATGTCATAGTGAATGGGTTGTTTTGAGTGTATGTTATGTGTTCACTGCTTTGTGGATGTTGTTGAGTGTGGTGTGGTCTTTCCCTGTATTGCTCTTGGCCTCTTTGGTCTTGCTGTTCTCATCCTCCGTCCCGGGGCACCCCGTATGGGCTCCCCGATGGGGGTGCCCGTAATACTGATCATCGTGGTAACTCGGGTTAGGCCTGCTCCTGCATTCGCACGAGAAATGTCCCCACCTCCCACAATTCCAACAATTTCCTTGCCCCCCTCTCGGTCCTGGTCCCCCATTTCTGCCATTAGCTCCATATCCCTGTCCACCCCTTCTTCGCCCCCTGTACCCACCTCTTCTGTTGCTGGGGTGCCACACTTGCCACTGCAGTCCTCCGTACTCCTCCTGTCCATTCCACTGTCTTTGCCTGTTATCTGCCCAATTTGCAGCCATCCTCCCCTGTATCGCTACTAATCCCCCCTCCTCCTACTCTGGGTCTCTGTCATGTGGGAGTGCTGCTACAGATGCTGCAACCTTCACCAGTTTCGTTTGTACTAACTTGGCTTCGTCTGCCAACCTCTTTTGTGCCACCTCCTTTTCTCGTTCCTTAATTCTTTTGCAATGGTGCACTATTATGCTCTGTATCTCTGGCCATCCTTTCGCTTCGATCCCTGCTATTTTGCCAAGCGCTTTTTGCCCTTCTTTTGGGAGCCCTCTCTTTATTATGAAGTAAAATAACGATGTTGATTGGTCATATGGTGTACCCATTTCAGCTCTCCACATCTCCTGTACCCGAAAAATGTAATCCGTAACTTCTTCCCCATCATTCATAGTGCATTGCATTACTGACTGTAAATCTGGCGTGTCTGGGAATGTTTCCTTCAATGCGTCCCAAACGCGTGCGCGCACGCTATTGAAGGCAGGGCCATCATGTCTGTCACTATCCAGCGTTATTCCCGGGAAACCCACTTTTGCCCACACCCTGTCTGATTGGTCCCCTACTGCTGACACAAGTAAACCTTTGACATCTCCAATTGCCAGGGGCACCCCTGCAGTGCGTTTCTCAAAGGCATATATCCACTTGCTAGCTCCACCTGATAGCAGGGGCAGAACTTTTAATAAGTTTTCCTTATCCATCTGTGCCCAAGGTATATAATTTGGTCTCCCCGCCCCCTGTGTATTAGTGGGAGTTGTAGTCGTCCCTTACATCCTTTCCCAATACTCATCTTTGTTCCCTTTTTCCCCACCATGGCTATCCTTCCCGTCCTGTTTCTTAACCTCCCTGTCCACTCCTGTTCTAGTGTCCTCCCCAGTGGTGTTTCCCCTAACTCCTCTAAACTTCCACCTGCCACCATTCCCAATATCCCAGCTTCCTGCTCGTCTTCGTCTAGGTCACACCACAGCTCTTCTCTCCCATCACCTTCCACTCCTTCTCCCTCTACACTTCCTCCTATATTGTTCACTCCTACTTCTACTATCTGGCTGGGCTCCTCTTGTATTCTGAATAGTATCTCCCCTTTCTTCCACCCTTCCTCATTTGACTTATCTAAGGGGTGGGACCAGGACAATCGTTCTGACCTTGTTGTATTTGGCTCACCTTGTTCACATAGGCTTTGTATCCTTGACAACTCTTCCCTTGCTATTGAGAGTCTGGCGTCTAAATCTTCTGTCAACTTACATATGTTTACCGAGGGGGTACTCACCTGCCCATTTGATCGGGGGCACTCGTATGGTGGTGGTGCAGTTGGTCTTGCTGTCGGTGTGGGGGTGCTAGTGGGCACGTATGTGGGATCACTGTATCCTTCAGCGGGTGGGGGTTTATTTAGAAGTGGGTACAATCGAGTCACCTCTATGACTCCCTCTTTTCCCTCGTCCTCCTTGCTACCCTCTGCTCTCGCTGATGGGGTAGCCGTGAGGGCGGGTTGATCAAGTGTGGTGTCTATTTTCTTTGGTGGAGGTATTTCCTCGAATAATCGAATATCTCCCTCCTATTATGAAATTGTTTTCCCTTGTATTTTAGGAATATGCAGGTTGCACCATTCTACGACGACCCCCTCTGGGTAGAAATAAGGTCTTACATTTTTTTTTTTAAAAAAGGAGCTGTGTGAGGGTTGAGGGGGTCGTCGCAGAAGGCGAAGGGCAAGACAGGGAGGGTAAATGCTATATGTGTATGCTGAGATATGATGAATGTCTGTGGTGTGTTGTGCACATTGTATGGTTGTGATTTTCTGTAATTAAGTGACACTATATAAAAGCATTGTTTCAAGTACTTTTCTAGGGGGGTACGATCATTGTAAGTATGGCCTGGTAAGATTTGACAAACCAGCACTCTTTTTGAGTAAAAGTGCGAGTTGTTTATTATAACGTGAAAGGGGTTAAAGTCCCATGTACACAGTGACCCACACATAGTGCCAGAACAGACTAATACAGGAGAACAGAGTAACACCTGTCTAGGCATGGGAGCGGTGACACCCCTAGCACACATCTGTAAAAGTTTACCAGGCCAGGCAGAAAGAATAACTAAGTACCATGGCCAATGGGTAACGGAACTGAAGGGGAGGGTCTCCCCCAGGTCTGGCCACAAGGAGGGTCCTTTGATAAAAGTGTTGTGGACCTGGTAGCAACCTGCATATTCCTAAAATACAAGGGAAAACAATTTCATAATAGGAGGGAGATGCTAGATCTATGGCGATTATTCGAGGAAATACATCCACCAAAGAAAATAGACACCACACTTGATCAACCCGCCCTCACGGCTACAAAACTAATGGACTAGGCGGCCATCTTCTTCTGCTGGTGTATTCTAACTGTTAGTTATGCTATAGTTTATTGACTACATTTTGGCTGAAGGAATATTAAAATGGCATTTGTTAAATATGCTGGTTACCTATGTTTTGGGGTAACAGAGGTATTGTTACATTGAAACCAATGACTTTTTCCCACATATGCAGTGTAGTGCCCTGAAGTAGTTGTGGCTCCAGCGTAGTATACTATACTGACTGTTGTGAAGGTTTTCTTTCCAAGAGATACTTGTCTGTGTATGAAGCCTATAAGCTTACAGTTATTTTGGTACCGTCTGCATTGTACCTTAGAAACATTAGTATGACATATTGCCTATGTGAGTTTATTTGTATGGTGGAACAATTGTCTGAATTGCAAACAGTGCATAGTATGCCATGATTTGCATTGTGAAGAAGCTGGTGAAATGGAATGGATTCACAATTTGATGCGGATACATACATAAATCTGTCATTAGGGTGTAGTCTTGTGAAACATGGTTGCATAGAGTGCATTTATGTTTCCACGTGTATGAAATCTGGAGGATTTCATTCATAGGGATGTTTTTGATTTCTAGTATTTGTAGTAAATACATTAGGAATTCATGTGGATATTCTTGTGTGTGTATGGCAAATTGTACCATTCTTGCACAATAGTCAAATTCTTGTGTTATACCCGAGACACTGCAAGTGTTGTCAGGATTATTTGTGGCGTTTCTGTGAGGACAAACATTTGCAAACACAACTAGTCTGAGACGTTTAAGTAAGTGTTGTGAACAATTGGTGGCAATTGAAGGAGAAGATTGCTTGTCACATTACAATAACAATTTACACCAGTTTTGTTTGGGAATTTAAATGGACCAGAGAGTTCTGTTTGTGGATCGTTAGATGGGCCTGTACATCTTTGTGGCGAAGAGATATTTGTGTCTTTATTTTCTGATGGATGTGACCTTGACTTTGCACTAGTTAGTTTTGTGGTTCTATTGTTTGATGCAGGAGTTAGTCGTTCATTTAGTGGTATTGTTGGGAAATCTGCTATAGCTTCTGTTTCTATTATTTGTCTTTTAAAAGGTTTCTATTTTTGAAGAAACAGGGTACATATTTAAATGCGGGGTGATTAGTGCCCATAACCTGTTGTATTCAAGGATGCAAGGAATATCAGCATTGACTTTGCTTGCATCAAAGTTAACTGGGAATCGACCATTCAGTGTACGTAGACGTGAAAGTGTTACGTAACCTATACCTTCTTTAAACACTTTGCTGCTGATGTCAATCAATGCTTGATCTAGGGCTAGACATGTGATTTGTGAATAGTGACAGCATATGCAAGTGCCAGAGAAAATTGCTCTCTGCGTATATACATCACTTTGAAAATAAGGAAACGTCCTATGGTTCACCAATGTGTTTAACCTCTGCAATTTTGTCGAAGTGGATATTGACAAATGGAATGTTGTTGTCATGCTGCTATGTCTGGAAGCCAACAACTGTACCAATTGCTCCATTGACTAAGCCTTGCTCCACGTTAAGGTTACGTTTAACCTCGACCATCTACCTCGAGTGCACCAAGGACGGGCCACGCGGTACGCAGGAAAACAACCAGTGCCCTACCAGCCCCACTGCAACCCACCCAGGACCAACAGACACCTGCCCCTGCACCCCTGGACACACAATTGACACAGGCAGAGGACACATCTGGCATGGACAATGATGGCACACAGTCTGCTGCTGCAAGCGCAATTGGGGAGAGGGCTGCATCGGCACAGCATAGTGCCAACGAGGAAGCTGACCCTGACGATTACGGCAATGCAGGACTCGTCCACTCAGAACCAGGACACCCTTCGCCAGTTTTCATCTGAACAGGGCAGCCATGGAGAGTGGTGTCTGACATTGCACAGCCCCATATTGCATGCAGTATCACCACAGAACCCACCAATCACCACCCACACTGCCACACGGGACCTTGAGGGACGTCTGTCCAGGATGGAGGGCCAGCAGGAGGAGATGCAAGGCTATGTCAAGCAGTACCTTGCTGAAGGGGAGTCAACACGCCGTGTCATCCATGACAGCACTGCGGCCGTAATCCAGGCCATCAACTCAAGTGCACATCAAGTGCGCGATGGCTTCAATGCCTTGGGACAGATCCTGACCAGTATTGCTGACAGCATGGAGCAGCGGCAAACTCCGGCTTTGGCGTCAGAACCCTCTGACTCGTCCACATCGACCACACCAGCGAGTTCCAGGCAGACCAGCCCCATGTGAAGGTCCCTGCAAAGTGCACGGCGCTAAGATATCCAAACCCCACCTCCGAAGGGGGCTCCACAGTAGCAGTGCCACCCTGCAGAATCTCTTTAGGAACACATCCAGGCACATGTGCCATTGTTGACTTTGGGCGTTAGGGGGAGGGTGGAGGGTGGTGGTGGGTGTAGTACTGGGGTTTTTGGGGGTGGAGAGGGTAGCGTGAGGGTGTGTGGGGGAGGGGTGTATGGGGTGTGGATTGTTGAATGATGTTGTTCAAAACATCACTTCAATACACCTGCTGTGTACAAAACATCACATGAGTGGACATTGCTTCTTTGGTGTTTGTCAATGTATTGCTTCATAGTGCACTTTGCCCATATACCCACACCCCCAGTGCCCACAGTTCCCAACACATGGCACCCTCTGCATCCCTGTACATCAGAATGACTGGTCTATGACCAATTGGCGCACTGCGAGACCCTCAAGTTTATCGCGTCCTGGCCTATGTCCAACATCTACTCCTTCCTCTCCTTTTACTTCATCAGGTGGTGGCAGCTCCATGTCAGGTGGCAGGGGTACGCTCTGACGGATGCACATGTTATACAGCATTGCACATGCCACGGTGATCTTGCCCACCTTCTCAGGCCTGTATATGAGTGCCCCTCCCGACCTGCTTAGGCAGCGAAACCGTGCCTTCAACAGGCCAAACGTCTGCTCAATGTCCACACGCATGCGTGTATGTGCACAATTGAAGTCCTCTTCATGCCTGTTGTGTGGATTCCTGACATGGGTGAGTAGCCACGCCTTCAGAGGATAGCCAGCATCACCTGCATGGGAGCAGAAGAGGGTATGTGTAAGGATAATGCTCAGTTGCCATGTGTGCTCAGCCTGTACATCTTACAAGTTCACATGTACAATCCCGTCAATAGCAGCCACATCCACATGACTATCAGCCCTGTACAGCACATGCCATCTGTGTCTTTCATGTTCCATAATCCAGGGGGGCTTATGGAACATGAAAGACACAGATTCATACATTGTCTCACTGGAGGTCTTAGCTAATGCAATGGCAGATACAATCCAGACCCTACAGCAGGAGCTTAGGAGTATGTGTGCATACATGGTCCGGAACTGTGTGTCCCTGGAATACCTCCTCAACTCCCAAGGTAGAGTGTGCCACCTATTGCACATTCCCTGTAATGTCCTTGTGGATGGCAAGGGCCAGATAGAAACTGATGTTGCCCACATAAAGGCACAAAGTAGCGTGTTAGGGGCAGTGTCTATGGTATAAATTCCCCAAAACAAGAGTACATCAAACTGGTTTGGTCACTTGCTGCCTGATGTGAGAAGCTGGATTAAACAGCTGCTCATGCTAGTTGCATTCATACTTCTGAAACTGATGAGCCTAGTTATAATAATAAAAAGCTGTACTTTTGCCAATACACACCTGACCCATCAACTTCCTCTCCCCTCTTGATATCTTATAAATTCCCCATACCTGACTCGAATCTAGATAGTGAAGGCATTACCCAAGATATCCTCAGGCTGGCTAGTATGTAGAATGAATGCTAGGGAGAAGTATATAGATGCCTATCAGCATCTAAGTGGGAACTGCAGAATGAGAAACGCATGTATGCAACATGTAATATTCGTGCAACTTTAGCTGCCACTTTGTGGGTGAACAGCTTCCATCTTCTTTTGCATTGTTTAATCTTTTAGTCACCTGCCCTATCTTTTCTTTCCATATGTGGTTTTCACTCTGATCTACAGATTTGTCCCCAATTTCCTTTGTGTGACTCTTGCTGGGTGGTCAGCATGGCATAATTTGTGTTTTCTGTCTGGAAGGAGGATATTTCCTCTGGGAAAGCATCCTGTGCTCTCATTGCACATACAAACCCCTTGAAAACCCTAATCGGATATCTTGGCAGCTTATGTCTCTGTGACATATGGTCTGGTAAGGGGTGGGGAGGCACTCACTTCATTGCTTCTTGCTTGTTTTGAATTGTTACATATATTAAATGAATACACGGCTACTGCAAAGAACAGTAGCACACTTTTCCATGGAAACTGGCCACTGTGTGTGGATCTGTCTGTTCGTGTGTTCCTCTAAACATTATTTCTCATCTCATAGAGTGCAGAGCTGGAAGGATTTTGGGTGGGGACCAGATGGAAGATTTCTGACCCCTACAGAGCCATCTACTGGAAGGCATGTATTTGGTTGATATGTTTGACAAGTAATCTAACAAGTATATTGTCGTTATGATTTCTTGGTATTCTGTTGTATGGTAGTGTATTGTGTTGCTGGCGGTTTTAATGAAAGGCATCTTGGCACTATTGAAATATGGGTTCATATTGCATCACACTGTGAGATAGGGGGAATGGTTGCAAGTGTATGTTATAGATAAAAGAGATTTTAGAATTTTTTCTAAATGTCATCTCATAAGGCTGATTGGAGACTGTTCAAGTTTTGCAGTCAAGACCAGAGCCAGATCTGCCACTCAATTTAGTCCTCTTGAAAGTCAGAATAATAAAAATACCTGTGAACTGAGCTTTTTCATTGGATTTTGGTGGTAATATGTGGTAATATGTCTGAGATAGAGGGTTACTTCTGCTCATATATATTGCTTTGTGAATCAAGCAAATTATATATGATGTGGCATTTAGAACGTGCCTGTACACAAGTGTTTCTGGGCGTGACATGATAAGGAGGGGGAAACAAGGGAGGACAAAATAATGATCTTACCAGGCCTTGTGTTATTCAGATCGTGCAAGTGTGGGGAAGAGGGGAGGGGAGAAGTGCGGGGGGGGAGGAAGTGCAATTAACTCACAAGTGCAGCCAGTAGGCGGCTCATAAGTGCAGAAAGAAGAGACAGGGTTCTGTTGAAGATACATAACTTTAAGTGCTGGGGAGCCTGGAGGCAGTGCAAGGGCAACTGGACATGCAGTAGCCTGGGCCTGAGTTCAGAGGGTGACCAGGTGACCAGTCCGTGGAGCAGTCAGGTGCATTAGCAGGGGAGAGGAAGAGAGAAAGCAGAAGTGAAAAGGTAGGTCTTGAGTTGCTTCCGGAAGCAGAGGTGGTTCTTGCCAAGTTTGAGAGGGATGCCCCAGCCAAGGAGATAGATCTGCCCCCGACTCTCTGCTTGGAGAAGCATCTGACCCTCAGAGAGTTGAAGGTGGATGAACGGAGAGCTTGAGAAGGAAGATGTTTTGGAAGAGAAAGTTGGAGGTAGAGGGGTCCCGGTCCCCAGAAAGCTTTGTGGACAATGCAGAGCATCTTGAAATTGATCCTGGCAGCCCCGGGGAGCCAGTGATGAGATATGAGAGCTGGAGAGATATGATCCCTGGGCTTGAGGCCAAGAACAAGTCTCACAGTCCTGTCCTCGATAAGTTGTAAAGGTCAAAGATTAGAGTCAGGAAGATTTAGAACAAGGCTGTTGCAATAGTCCAGCCTAGAGAGGACCAGAGCCCTGGAGACAGTGAGCTTCTGGGGGAAAGTGAGAAAAGGAAGAATACCTCTGAGGATGTGTAGGTGATCGTTTGACTACTTAGAGCTGTCAGAGATGTGAGGAGAGAAGGAGAGGGTGGAGTCAAAGATGACACCAAGGTTCTTAGCCTCACAGGAAAGAGCAGGAAGAGTGCCCAGAGTGGGCACCCAGAGAGAGAGAGGAAAGGAGAGAGCGGGTGTCCCATTGAGGAGGATATCAGTCTTACTGGCATTAAGGCAGATATCTTTGGCAGGAAACACCATTCCTGAATGTACTTTGTACACACTGTACTAAAATAATTATTTCTATTTCTCTTACATTGCATAGTGTTCATGACAAAAGCATGCCCCAGGTGCATCATGTTCAGTCCCCACAAGCAGAAACAGAAGTCGCATCCCCAAATTTAAATAGTCAAATCAAGAACTTGTCAACAAAATTGAATACACTAACTAATAAATGTGAATGAACTTGTACAATGCGTGAAAAAACACCTGATTACAAATGTTTATTTTCACTGTTCCACTTGCAACTGTACCCATTGTCCCCAGCAGTCATCCCCAGCCAATTCTGAACATTTTACCCAAAAATGATTTGTTGAAACCTCAGTCCTTTCCTGCCCTCATGATTATTCCACAGAAATGGCTAATTCTCAGATTTATTTTTTCCATTCCGCTACCACATCCCTTTTTTAAATAAATATATGTTTTCTACTACACATGTTTTCTGTATAGTTGTGTGGTATTCCCTTGTTTTTAAAATGTCCCATTATGAGATGGCAGACGGTGCAACTGTGTGAGGCGTCCGCAAACAAAAATGACAGGATGTCCATACATCTTCATGTTCATACGGCATACTTTTAATTAGTCTGCGGCCACCGCCCATGTCCTACAGACATCCAGCACTTGCATGCTGACATTTCCCACCTGAAAGGTGTCCGGTTTGGATGTCAGGGCAACGGACATGTCATCATGTCACCACGCCCACGTGGCGTAACCACACAGACAGTTTTAAAGTATTTTTACAACCAATCTAAAGTGTTTCAAGCACAAACCTTACCACTGCACAGCTTGCAGGCCCTTTCTATGTTGATCTGGCAGCTTTTTGCAACTTTCAAACACCTATTTTTTGACTTGGTAGTACCCAAACAGCAAGACTGTCCATGGACTGTTCCTCCAAAGGGACCCACACAGTACTTTTCCTCATTCTCAATCTGGCTGTCCAGGAGAGAGCATCTGGAGAACACCTGCTTTCAAAATCTCTGAAAACCTGCTAGAATCTCATCTCATATGGCCATCTTTGCTTCCCAACCACCCCCACCACCACCACTTCAACAACATGGAGTGCGTCAAGAGGGGATCAGGCGTGGTGATACAGGGGGGATCAAGAAGAAGAAGAGGATCAACTGGAGGTAGTTCAGAACTCGAAGTAAGTCCTGGGTGTGGCAATTTTTCCCCACCGTTGAAAATGTTCCGAAGGCACGTGCAAACAAGGTTTGATGCCCTCAGTGCCAAATTGTACTCAGTCGCGGGAAACCTGGCTTGTATTCCTATGGGACTACTTCCATGAGGTGCCACACCAAATCGGCCCACCAGTGTGCTCTGAGAAAGGCAATACCTTTCTCATTTAAGAGCAGGTTGACTTCCTCAACCACATCATTTCTGCTCCTGTCAACAGAAAGGATACTTCTTTGGGGAAGAGGATCCCATCAGTGGCTTCACAGACCATACAAAATGATGTTGACCCTACCTTTCAAGGGTCACTGTGCTATGCATATACTGTAAAACTCCAGTCTGTAGGAGGGAGCCGCTTCGGAGTGCTTTCGAGGCTGCAGTACACTTGAACTCTCAGAGTACATATCTCATCTTAATAAAACACATCTGCATCAGATACTACTGTGTGACTGGGCGACATTTCTATTTCCAGTTTCACTGAGATCTGCATCAAAGAAAACATAGTACAGATATGCTTGTATTTAAAAAAAAAAAAAAAATGTGAACTCTTTCACAAATACATTCACAGTTTAATATGTTGGCAGCACATGCATACCTCCCAACATCACCCATTCCAATGTATAGGTGCTTTGTAAGTCTTTCTTTTTTCCTTTGCATTTTACACTCAAGTATTACATTCATGGAAGAAGATGACATGGACAAAAAAGTAACCATGCTGCATTCCTGGATTATAACTACTATAGACAACATCGCCAAAGAAGAACCCTTCACTTCTTCTCATAAATGGGCAATGGCAAAATGGTTCTCCCCACTACTTAGCACCATGAAAAGGAAAAACCGAAGACTAGAACTTGATTGGAGAAAACAAAACGCGGCAAACAAAACGCGGCGAACAAACTGAAATTCCTACAACCGGGCATACAAGAAGGAAATACAAAAAGCGAAGAGGAAACACTACGACAACCGAATCTTCGAAGCACCAAACACCCAAAAAGAACTCTTCAAAATCAAAAACCCTCTGTGATGTAACAACACCCCAACTCCATCCACAAAACTTTGCAATGACCTTGCAGACCACTTCAAAAACAAAATCACCAACATCCAACAAACTATACAAAGCAGACCGTCTGATCTGACCACGATCCCAACCTACATCCAGGAAGAGCACCCAAACAAACTACAAAGCTTTCCAGAAATATCAGTGGAGACATTCGTCAAATCGGTGAATGAAAGCAATAACTTGGGGTACCCTGAAGACCCCTGCCCACCATACATATACAAATCGATTCTTAAACAAGCAACACCCATGGAATATCACAGGAACGTCCTCAACCTTTCCATCGCAACTGGGAAAGTGCCACAAGCCTTCAAAACTGAATACATCAGGCCACTACTCAAAGATACAGCAGGAAATGTAGAGGACCTCTCCAACTACAGACCCATCTCCAACATCCCGTATACAGCCAAACTGCTCGAAACGTTCATATACAAAACAACCCAAGAGTTTATAGAAGAGCACATGCCTACTAGACCAGGCTCAAGTTGGCTTCAGACTACTGAGAGGAACGGAATCAGCTCTACTCTGAATATGGGACGATCTAAAAATCAACACAGACTCGGACAACAGCACTGCCTTGATAATCCTAGACCTATTGGCAGCATTCGACACAGTCAACCACAATACCCTCATAACAAGATTAGAAGGACTTGGAATAACAGACACTGCCCTACTAGGGATCAAATCTTTCCTAACAAACAGAATGGAAACCGTATGGATGTAACCCTTCAAATCCAGCCCAAGAGATTCCACCTGCGGAGTACCACAAGGATCATCATTCTCCCCGCTACTATTCAACATCTACCTGTATCTACTTATCAGAATCATCAAAAGCCACGGCCTCACTTGCTACAACTACACTGATGATACACAAAAAATCTTCAGAATACAAGACAACCCGGAAATAAACTCAACGCTAGAAAACTGCCTCTGTGATGTATTCTTCTGGATGAACGCCAACTCCCTCAAAATCAACCCAGGCAAAACTGAAATAATGGTCACAAAAAATGGAGGAGAAAACCAATTCATCCCTTGGCCAAGAGAACTCGGGACAACCCCTGCACCCTCGCTGATTGTAAAAAACCTGGGGGTTCTGATGGACAATCATCTCAAGCTAGAGCCACAAGTAAAAGCTCTCCTCAAGAAATGCTTCTTCCTCTTGCGAGTGGCAAAGAGGATCTTACCGTTCCTATCGTTCGCCAACAAAACAACCACCATCATCGCCCACGTCATGTCCAAAGTAGACTACGGCAATAGCCTATATCTAGGCATGCCTGAACAACTCTTAAAAAAACTACAACGCATTCAAAATGCGGCAGCCAGACTACTTCTGAAACTACCCTGAAGAGAACACACCGCACCAGCGCTGAAAACACTACATTGGCTACCAATAAAACCACAAATAAAATTCAAAACAATGTGCATTACGCACCGAGTGGTACACAACGAAGGCGCTGAGTTCCTAAGAGACAAACTGTGCATACATCAACCAACAAGAACACTCGGATCAAGCATGGACATCCGCCTGGAACCGAAACCCTACAACAAAAGAAAACTTGGAGGATCCTCCTTCTTTCACCAAGCCCCGAAAACCTGGAACGACCTTCCAAAGCACATACGTAACACAAGAACCACCTATTATTCAGAAATTACTCAAAACCTGGCTTTTCACGTCATAACTAGAAAGACCGGCCACAGGGGCACACACACAACTAAAACATCAATGAACCTAGAGACCCTGATCCACATCTAGCAATAAACGGGAAGAACCATAAGGTAAATATCCCAAGACATACTAAACAACTTACCGGGAAACAGCCGCAATATGACCTAAGACCGTAAACGTAGCAAGACAAAGACAGAAACACTAGGACGAATCATCAAGAGGACCATGACCTTAAACTATAACCATCCCCTACAGTGCTAAGTGCAACATATAGAGAGGGAAAGGAAGCACTGCACCACTAGCCACAATCCAGGGGGTGAGAAACAGATGTTTCTTCACCACACACTGTCCACCATTACACAGCAAGAAGCACAATGCCCCACCACACAAAAAAGCAACTAAACAACAGCACCAAGAATGTTCACCCCAAAGAAACCAAAGAACCAACGGAAAGACAGTCAGGACAGAAGGAAACGAACGACTGACTACACAGGCACCAAGATGGATGCACTAGGATGCCACATCAACACCACCACGACCCTGAACCATTCAAAGCCTCAACTGACCAGTGTCACATTAGATAACCTGAGAATATATATTACCTACCTAGTCCCACACCTTAGGAAAAGGTTCAGATGCATCTACCAATCCAAACTATACTCACTATGATACAGCTGGATCAGCGCAGCACCACCAAAGCGAGTCGGCCCACGAGGAACCAGCAACAACCCAACCGAGGGGTATACAACTCCAACGGAACCAGAAGTACCTGAATCTGGATACAGACCTCACTAACCCAACCCTCAATCTTCTGCATACTTAACCCACACAAAACCACACAATCATCTCTCTCCCAGCAATCCGCACGCACTTTACCACACTGCACCAACAACACATAAACATCACCTACAGCACTCGAGGCCTCGCCCGATCCAATTACTAGCACCAAAGCCCAGCACTCGGTGTATACCGAGCGGAAGCTGCCAACAGCACACCACTTTTCCCACTCTCCTTCTCCCCTCCTCCCGACTAAACCTACCCGTCCTTCTTGTTTACAGATCCGCCAGAGCGCCTGGGGACCAATTTCGTTGGTGACGGTGCGCTATATAAGTACCTTTAACATAACATAACATAACAAATCTCTAGGCAAACATGTGTGGTAGAAAAAAATACTGGATCCGACATCAGGCTGATGTACGTTGTATGCTAAGGAACCTAGGACCACCCACATGTTTTGTTACTTTAAGTTGTGCAAAGTTAGCATAGGTTGACTTGCACGACTTTGTATGCACTGTAAACCAAAATAAAGATGGAGAAGACATAAAAACACCAGAAATCTGTTCTCGTGACACTGTCAATGTTTCAATGTACTTTCACCATGGCTTCACAGCCATTCTGCATTTTATCTGCAATAAAATTACCCCTCCACTTGGACAAGTACAACACTTCTTTTGGAGAAACGAATATCAATACAGAGGAGCACCACACATTCACATGCTTTTGTGGCTAAAAGATGCTCCAGGTTTTGCCCATGACTCTGATGTCACTGTTTTACAATATATCAAAAATGCATTACCTGTGACATCCCATTCTGAAACCACACAAAGTGACCTACATACACAAGTGTTACTCTTCCAAAAACATAAATGTGGCAAATAATGCTGACGTAGATACAAAAACAAAAGGAAATACTAAAATGTCGCTTTGGCTTCACTAGACCAGTGTGCAAAAAAGGACAAGTAAATAGTGTAATGTCTTCTGTTAGACACAGAGTAAAAGGTGAATCCCCTAAAAATACCTAACATTAGAAGGAACGAAGCATCCAAGTACATCAATGATTACAATGCAATCATTGCCCTCATGTAGAATGCAAACATAGACATACAATACATTGCAAACAATTCCACTGCATTTGTAAGGTATGTCACAGCCTATTTCACCAAAGGTGAGAAAACATAGCTAAAGGACCTCTGGGATGACTTAACATCTGCAAAACACTATCACAGCTATTGTACAGCTTTGGTATAAAAATGCTCTCCCATAGAGAATGCAGGTCCTACAAATCTGCAGACCGTTTAACTGGTACAGATTTATATGGCAAATCTGAGCACATTGTCTTGCTGAACCTTGGGCCAGCCTCATCCCAAAAAAGAGTACTAAAATCCTACAAAGAGATAGAAAACCTAGCCACAAATGATGCCAACAGCCAGGATATTTAATAAAAACAAACATTTTACTTGACATATACTACCCAAACAGAAGTACTACTTTGGAAAACATGTGTCTATATGACATTACCCAAAACTTCACCTACAAAAACAATGTCACACCACATGAGACAACTGGTAAATATTCAGTTTCAACATGTGAAGGAAGCCTAGTGAAGCTAAGTAAAAGCAGGTCTAATTCAGTCAGTCAAACAAGTTTATTCGGATTTCAAAAATCCATCAAACACAAGAAAAACAGAATCACAACACATAAAAGGAATTAATCATATTAAATTATCATTTACAACTCCACAACGTAGAGAACTGTAGTGCATGGCCCTACTCCAACTTTTTAAACCTTGGAGAAAATAAAAAGAATTATTAGGTGACAATGGGCCTCATTCCGAGTTGGGCGCAAAGATATTACCGGCACTGGTAAAGACACTGGTGCCGGTAAACCCTTTGCTCCCTATTCCGAGGTCCCTTAGCGGGTCTCTCCTTTCACGCCTGGTCTGACCCGGCGTTATGGACGGGACCCATTAAGGGACTTCAGAGCTAATAAACGGTACCGCAAATTGCGGTACCGTTATTCGCTACTTCCCCATTCCCATTTGAGCCCTATAGGGGCTCAAATGGGAATGGGGAATGGATTTTTCAATGTGGACTTACCAGTCCCTCAAAGGTCGGACTACACCGGTAAGTCCCCATTGAACCAAGTCGGAGTCGGTACCGGTATGGGAGGTAGTCATGGCACAAATAGCGCCATGACTACCTTCATACTCGGAATGAGGGTCAATGGCTCTTTTGAAGCTGCATTTAAAGCTAATGAAAGCAGTACAACAAATGACAATTTCAAACAATACAAATAAATGTTTGACGAACACCAGCAAGAGGAAGAAATTGAAGCTCAAATACACAAAGACACTCCTGAGGGCAGTTATCCTTTTCTTACAGGACGCCAAGAACCACTTGGAGAACCACTCACTCTAAATGAAGCAGCAATCGCCATGGCTGAGGTAGAAAATACCATTTATCAATATGAACAACCTAAGAAGAACTTGTCAGTTCTACAATCTCAGCTGATGAACAACTCACCATTTATCTGGAAGTCACTCAAGAAATTGAACATGGTTTTAAACATGAAAGTAAAACCTGTACCTATACAAATTATAAACCTCTGTTCCTGTTTGAAATTGATGAAGCTGGTTCTGACAAAACATTCCTAATTAAAATAAGCAGCACATTTCTACAAACCTAAACAAACTACAACTTTTTGGCTGTTGTAACATGTTATAGTTTTTTGAGCCCTCCCTCAGATGATGCCAGTGAAAGGGCAGCTTATTTTAAAACATTAGAACACAAAGAATGCTGCAATACTCTCGGCAGCATTGGACATGTAAACCTCTGGCAACACTTTCACAACAAAGAACAAACTCAAAACATGTGCCAGTCTGCAGACCCAACATATGCTAACATTTTAAAACAAACAACAACCTTTTGGCCGTAGTAACAGCCCCCACAGGTTTAGCTGCACACAATATAGGTGGTGTCACTTTACACCAACTACTATTCCTCCTCCCCGTATGATATGACTTGATATTTTATTTGTATCGTGCCCATGCACAAGTGTTTCAGAGCGTGACGAGGCAAGGGAAGGGAAACAAGGGAGGACAAAACGATGATCTTACTAGGCCCAGTCACATTGAGAATGTGTAAGTGCAGGGGAGAGGGAAGGGGGGAAGTGTGAGGGAAAGCAGGTAGAGTGGAAAGTGCTGAACACGTGATAGGCCAACAACAGGTAGTGTGGCCAGCAGGTGCTAAGTGCGAGAAGAAGATGTAGACAACAGGTGTCTGATAAGTGCTGGAAGGGGACTCTAGGGTTGCAGATACAGACCTAAGTGCAGGGGTTGCCAGGAGGCAGTACGGGTGTGTGGCTGGGAGGGAAGGGATCTGGGCCCTAAATCGGAGGGTAACTAGGTGTCTGGTGCCAAATCAGACAGATTAGGAGGGAAGAGGAAGAGCAGAGGCAGAGAGGAAGGTCTTGAGGTGCTTGCGGAACCAAAGATGGTTCTCCTCAAGTTTCAGGGAGGCAGGGAGGCTGTGCCAGAGGGAGGCCCCAGCCAAGCAAAGGGATCTACTCCCAACTCGTTGCTTGGAGATGCGACTGACCTTGAGGGAGTTGGAGGTGAAGGAGCGAAGAGCTTGAGTAGGAATGTATTTACATAGGGAGAGTTGAAAGTATTGTTAACCCAGGCCCCAGAAAGCCTTGTGGACAATGCAAAGGGTCTTGAATTTAATCCTTGCAGCCACTGGGAGCCAATGAAGAGATTTCAAGGCTGAAGAGATACAATCCCAGGGTTTAAGGCCAAGGACAAGTCTTGCAGTCCTGTTCTGGATCAGCTGCAGAGGAGAAAGAGTGGTTGCAGGCAGATTTAGTAAGAGGCTATTGCAATAGTCTAGCCTAGAGAGAAACAGAGCTCTGGAGACAGCGAGCTTCTGGGGGAAGGAGAGGAAAGAAAGAATACCTAGTTGGTAGTTAGATGTTTTTGAGATGTCAGATATGTGAGGAGATAAGGAAAGCGTGGAGTCCAAGATGACCCTGAGATTCTTAGCCTCGCAGATGGGAGCAGGGAGAGTGCCAAGGGAGGCCAGCCATAGAGTGACAGGAAAGGAAGCTGCAGGTGTGCCCATGAGTAGGATCTCTGTCTTACTGGAATTAAGGCAGAGGTTGTTGGTGGCATACAACTCCTGGATTGCAGACAGACAGTTGGAGATGAGAGATTGAGAAGAGGTGGCAGAGGATAGCCTGAAAACAAGTTTGGTTTCACCTGCACAGCATTGACAGTGTGAGCAGAGAGCAGCAATGCAGTGAATGAAAAGGTGCCAGGTATTGGTTGAAGAGCCAAGGAGAGAGGTTAGACCCCTGAGAGACACCACAGGTAGAAAGTGAGATATAGAAAAGGAAGGACCCAAGTTGGACCAGGGAGGGTTGATTGGAGAGGAAGGAGGTCAGCCAGTCCAGTGCCTGATCAGTGATACCCAATTTATCACTGAGGCAATTGAGCAGGATGACATGGTTGGCCGTATCAAAGGCAGAAGAAAGATCAAGCCGATGAGGACAGATGGGGATATTAGAATCAAGGTTGGAGAGCAGGTCTTCACTGATATTCAGGAGAGCAATTTCTGTGCTTCTGGCAGCTCTGAAGCCAGACTGATGGTCATGGAGACAACCAACAGAATCGGTGTGAAGATTAAGCTGGGCGATTGCCAGCTTTTCAAGGAGTTTGCCCAGGAAAGGAGTGATGGAGATCAGCGATAGTTAGCCGGGCAAGAGGGGTCAGCTGTGTTTCTTTTTAGAGGAGGGTGCAGAAAAGAGTGTTTTAAAGGGAAGGGGAAGGCACCAGAGGCAAAAAAGGGGTTGCAGAAGTCGGCTAGAGCAGGAGCAAGGGTGTCAATGTGGTTCTTGATGGTTTTGGACAAACAGGGAAGAACCTGTTTTGACAAGACTTTCTTAGATCGGACTTGTATGGAAATGTTGTCAGGGGAGAACAGAGGAAAAGATGAGAAAGAGGGAGGAGAGGCGGCTGCAAGGGGGCCAGAGGTATCAGAGAGAGAAGGAAGAGGAGGAGCAGAGGATGAGAGGGTGGACAGGATGTCCTGGGTTATTTAGATGAAATGAGAGGCAAGTGCCATGCAGAGGTCCTGGTAGGCGACAAGAGAGGTAGAGACTGCAATAGGGTTGGGCAGCTCCTTGCAGATTTTAAAGCGTTCTGCTGAGTTATTAGATGCCACAGAGATGCAGGCTTGGATATGGGCTATCTTCTTGTGGACAAGGAGCCGGTATTGCCTTTGGAGCAGGCAGAAGCCCAATTTGTCAGAGGATGCACAAGAAGGCTGCCATTTCTTCTCAGCCACCCTACACTTGCGTTTAAGGGAAACTAGGTCAGAGTCATACCAAGAGTTGTACTTGACTTTGAGCTTCAAGCAGATCCTCATGACAGGGGCAAGAACATCACGAGAATCAGAGATAGAGGAGTAGAGCATGGAAAGGGCTGTGTCAGGATGTGAGTCAGCCAGAGGTGGAGGAGCGGGAGATAAAGTGGTTGCGAAAGCCTCAACTGACACACTCTTCATGGGTCGGATGACCAAGAATGTAGGTGGCAGTGTTGGAGTTGGCTTGGCCTGAGGGGTAGATAGTGAGAGATCGGAGGAAAGCAGAGAGTGATCACTCCAGGAGAGTAGAGTGTTCAGAGGGTAGAATTCCACAACACATTAGAATACCACACATTATCAGCAGAGGCTCCAAATGAGGTACGCAGAATTCTAAAATAAATGAAAGTGCTCTTAATAGATGAAGTAAGCATGGTGTCCAACCTCATGTTGGTTTTAATTCATCCCAGGATGCAAGAATTCCTGAAAAAACAACTACATGGAATTGTTTGGTGGAAACATGTTATTGTTTTCAGAGACCTCCTACAGTTGATGCCAGTGAAAGGGCAACCTATTTTTAAAACATTACCATGCAAAGAATGCCCATTACTCTCGGAAATGTAAGTCACTGGCATCACTTTCACTACAAAGAACTAACTCAAAACATGCACCAGTCTGCAGAACTCACATATGCTAACATTTTAAAAGCATTAGGACTATGCTGCTTAATAAAGATGCAAAATCCATCTTAAATAGTAGACTAATCCATCAGCTGTATGGGCGAAACACATCTGCTCCTGATGTCATGTAACAATGAACACAACAAAATCTGAAATTAATGTCCATAATGCCAACACTTGCAAGCTGTAGTCTATTCAATGAAACAATGTTGAAAAAAGAAACACACCCTATACTGCATATCAGCTCCACAGACAAACTAGAAGTGCACGGCATGACACTTCCAATGTATCAACAAGCAACTGCATGCCTAAATAGCTTAGAAAAATGTATCTCGAACAAAGCCAGATTGGAGAAAATGTTGACTTTGTTTCTAAAATGTTGAGTATTTCTAAAACGTAACCTTAACGTGGAGCAAGGCTTAGTCAATGGAGCAATTGGTACAGTTGTTGGCTTCCAGACATAGCAGCATGACAACAACATTCCATTTGTCAATATCCACTTCGACAAAATTGCAGAGGTTAAACACATTGGTGAACCATAGGACGTTTCCTTATTTTCAAAGTGATGTATATACGCAGAGAGCAATTTTCTCTGGCACTTGCATATGCTGTCACTATTCACAAATCACATGTCTAGCCCTAGATCAAGCATTGATTGACATCAGCAGCAGAGTGTTTAAAGAAGGTATGGGTTACGTAACACTTTCACGTCTACGTACACTGAATGGTCGATTCCCAGTTAACTTTGATGCAAGCAAAGTCAATGCTGATATTCCTTGCATCCTTGAATACAACAGGTTATGGGCACTAATCACCCCGCATTTAAATATGTACCCTGTTTCTTCAAAAATAGAAACCTTTTAAAAGACAAATAATAGAAACAGAAGCTATAGCAGATTTCCCAACAATACCACTAAATGAACGACTAACTCCTGCATCAAACAATAGAACCACAAAACTAACTAGTGCAAAGTCAAGGTCACATCCATCAGAAAATAAAGACACAAATATCTCTTCGCCACAAAGATGTACAGGCCCATCTAACGATCCACAAACAGAACTCTCTGGTCCATTTAAATTCCCAAACAAAACTGGTGTAAATTGTTATTGTAATGTGACAAGCAATCTTCTCCTTCAATTGCCACCAATTGTTCACAACACTTACTTAAACGTCTCAGACTAGTTGTGTTTGCAAATGTTTGTCCTCACAGAAACGCCACAAATAATCCTGACAACACTTGCAGTGTCTCGGGTATAACACAAGAATTTGACTATTGTGCAAGAATGGTACAATTTGCCATACACACACAAGAATATCCACATGAATTCCTAATGTATTTACTACAAATACTAGAAATCAAAAACATCCCTATAAATGAAATCCTCCAGATTTCATACACGTGGAAACATAAATGCCCTCTATGCAACCATGTTTCACAAGACTACACCCTAATGACAGATTTATGTATGTATCCGCATCAAATTGTGAATCCATTCCATTTCACCAGCTTCTTCACAATGCAAATCATGGCATACTATGCACTGTTTGCAATTCAGACAATTGTTCCACCATACAAATAAACTCACATAGGCAATATGTCATACTAATGTTTCTAAGGTACAATGCAGACGGTACCAAAATAACTGTAAGCTTATAGGCTTCATACACAGACAAGTATCTCTTGGAAAGAAAACCTTCACAACAGTCAGTATAGTATACTACGCTGGAGCCACAACTACTTCAGGGCACTACACTGCATATGTGGGAAAAAGTCATTGGTTTCAATGTAACAATACCTCTGTTACCCCAAAACATAGGTATAGGTTACCAGCATATTTAACAAATGCCAGTTTAATATTCCTTCAGCCAAAATGTAGTCAATAAACTATAGCATAATTAACAGTTAGAATACACCAGCAGAAGAAGATGGCCGCCTAGTCCATTAGTTTTGTAGCCGTGAGGGCGGGTTGATCAAGTGTGGTGTCTATTTTCTTTGGTGGAGGTATTTCCTCGAATAATCGCCATAGATCTAGTATCTCCCTCCTATTATGAAATTGTTTTCCCTTGTATTTTAGGAATATGCAGGTTGCTACCAGGTCCACAACACTTTTATCAAAGGACCCTCCTTGTGGCCAGACCTGGGGGAGACCCTCCCCTCCCCTTCAGTTCCATTACCCATTGACCATGGTACTTAGTTATTCTTTAAGAGTTCACATTTTTTTTTTAAATATAAGCATATCTGTACTATGTTTTCTTTGATGCAGATCTCAGTGAAACTGGAAATAGAAATGTCGCCCAGTCACACAGTAGTATCTGATGCAGATGTGTTTTATTAAGATGAGATATGTACTCTGAGAGTTCAAGTGTACTGCAGCCTCGAAAGCACTCCGAAGCGGCTCCCTCCCACAGACTGGAGATTTACAGTATATGCATAGCACAGTGACCCTTGAAAGGTAGGGTCAACAGCATTTTGTATGGTCTGTGAAGCCACTGATGGGATCCTCTTCCCCAAAGAAGTATCCTTTCTGTTGACAGGAGCAGAAATGATGTGGTTGAGGAAGTCAACCTGCTCTTAAATGAGAAAGGTATTGCCTTTCTCAGAGCACACTGGTGGGCCGATTTGGTGTGGCACCTCATGGAAGTAGTCCCATAGGAATACAAGCCAGGTTTCCCGCGACTGAGTACAATTTGGCACTGAGGGCATCAAACCTTGTTTGCACGTGCCTTCGGAACATTTCCAACGGTGGGGAAAAATTGCCACACCCAGGACTCACTTCGAGTTCTGAACTACCTCCAGTTGATCCTCTTCTTCTTCTTGATCCCCCCTGTATCACCACACCTGATCCCCTCTTGACGCACTCCATGTTGTTGAAGTGGTGGTGGTGGGGGTGGTTGGGAAGCAAAGATGGCCATTTGAGATGAGATTCTAGCAGGTTTTCAGAGATTTTGAAAGCAGGTGTTCTCCAGATGCTCTCTCCTGGACAGCCAGATTGAGAATGAGGAAAAGTACTGTGTGGGTCCCTTTGGAGGAACAGTCCATGGACAGTCTTGCTGTTTGGGTACTACCAAGTCAAAAAATAGGTGTTTGAAAGTTGCAAAAATCTGCCAGATCAACATAGAAAGGGCCTGCAAGCTGTGCAGTGGTAAGGTTTGTGCTTGAAACACTTTAGATTGGTTGTAAAAATACTTTTAAACTGTCTGTGTGGTTACGCCACGTGGGCGTGGTGACATGATGACATGCCTGGACGTCCGTTGCCCTGACATCCAACCCGGACACCTTTCAGGTGGGAAATGTCAGCATGCAAGTGCTGGATGTCTGTAGGACATGGGCGGTGGCCGCAGACTAATTAAAAGTATGCTGTATGAACATGGAGATGTATGGACATCCTGTCATTTTGAGTGCGGACGCCTCACACAGTTGCACCGTCTGGCATCTCATAATGGGACATTTTAAAAACAAGGGAATACCACACAACCATATAGAAAACCTGTGTAGTAGAAAACATATATTTATTTAAAAACGGGATGTGGTAGCGGAATGGAAAAAATAAATCTGAGAATTAGCCATTTCTGTGGAATAATCATGAGGGCAGGAAAGGACTGAGGTTTCATCAAATCATTTTTGGGTAAAATGTTCAGAATTGGCTGGGGATGACTGCTGGGGACAATGGGTACAGTTGCAAGTGGAACAGTGAAAATAAACATTTGTAATCAGGTGTTTTTTCACGCATTGTACAAGTTCATTCACATTATTAGTTAGTGTATTCAATTTTGTTGACAAGTTCTTGATTTGACTATTTAAATTTGGGGATGCGACTTCTATTTCTGCTTGTGGGGACTGAACATGATGCACCTGGGGCATGCTTTTGTCATGAACACTATGCAATGTAAGAGAAATAGAAATAATTATTTTAGTACAGTGTGTACAAAGTACATTCAGGAATGGTGTTTCCTGCCAAAGATCTCTGCCTTAATGCCAGTAAGACTGATATCCTCCTCAATGGGACACCCGCTCTCTCCTTTCCTCTCTCTCTCTCTCTGGGTGCCCACTCTGGGCACTCTTCCTGCTCTTTCCTGTGAGGCTAAGAACCTTGGTGTCATCTTTGACTCCACCCTCTCCTTCTCTCCTCACATCTCTGACAGCTCTAAGTAGTCAAACTATCACCTATACATCCTCAGAGGTATTCTTCCTTTTCTCACTTTCCCCCAGAAGCTCACTGTCTCCAGGGCTCTGGTCCTCTCTAGGCTGGACTTTTGCAACAGCCTTGTTCTAAATCTTCCTGACTCTAATCTTTGACCTTTACAACTTATCGAGGACAGGACTGTGAGACTTGTTCTTGGCCTCAAGCTGCAAGGATCTGGCTCTCCGTGGCTGCAAGGATCAATTTCAAGATGCTCTGCATTGTCCACAAGGCTTTCTGGGGCCCGGGACCCCTCTACCTCCAACTTTCTCCTCCAAAACATCTTCCTTCTCAAGCTCTCTGTTCATCCACCTTCAACTCTCTGAGGGTCAGATGCTTCTCCAAGCAGAGAGTCGGGGGCAGATCTATCTCCTTGGCTGCGGCATCCCTCTCATACTTGGCAAGAACCACCTCTGCTTCCGAAAGCAACTCAAGACCTACCTTTTCACTTCTGCTTTCTCTCTTCCTCTCCCCTGCTAATGCACCTGACTGCTCCACGGACTGGTCACCTGGTCACCCTCTGAACTCAGGCCCAGGCTCCTGCATGTCCAGTTGCCCTTGCACTGCCTCCAGGCTCCCCAGCACTTAAAGTTATGTATCTGCAACAGAACCCTGTCTCTTCTCTCTGCACTTATGAGCCACCTACTGGCTGCACTTGTGAGTTAATTGCACTTCCTCCCCCTCCCCCCCCGCACTTCTCCCCTCCCCCCCACACTTGCACGATCTGAATAACACAAGGCCTGGTAAGATCATTATTTTGTCCTCCCTTGTTTCCCCCTCCTTATCGTGTCACGCCCAGAAACACTTGTGTACAGGCACGTTCTAAATGCCACATCATATCATATATAATTCGCTTGATTCACAAAGCAATATATGGTAGCAGAAGTATCCCTCTATCTCAGACATATTACCACATATTACCACCAAAATCCAATGAAAAAGCTCAGTTCACAGGTACTTTTATTATTCTGACTTTCAAGAGGACTAAATTGAGTGCCAGATCTGGCTCTGGTCTTGACTGCAAAACTTGAACAGTCTCCAATCAGCCTTATGAGATGACATTTAGAAAACATTCTAAAATCTCTTATCTATAACATACACTTGCAACCATTCCCCCTATCTCACAGTGTGATGCAATATGAACCCATATTTCAATAGTGCCAAGATGCCTTTCATTAAAACCGCCAGCAATACAATACACTACCATACAACAGAATACCAAGAAACCATTGGGAAAGACAATATACTTGTTAGATTACTTGTCAAACATATCAACCAAATACATGCCTTCCAGTAGATGGCTCTGTAGGGGTCAGAAATCTTCCATCTGGTCCCCACCCAAAATCCTTCCCAGCTCTGCACTCTATGAGATGAGAAATAATGTTTAGAGGAACACACGAACGGACAGATCCACACACAGTGGCCAGTTTCCATGGAAAAGTGTGCTACTGTTCTTTGCAGTAGCCGTGTATTCATTTAATATATGTAACAATTCAAAACAAGCAAGAAGCAATGGAGTGAGTGCCTCCCCACCCCTTACCAGACCATATGTCACAGAGACATAAGCTGCCAAGATATCCGATTAGGGTTTTCAAGGGATTTGTATGTGCAATGAGAGCACAGGATGCTTTCCCAGAGGAAATATCCTCCTTCCAGACAGAAAACACAAATTATGCCATGCTTACCACCCAGCAAGAGTCACACAAAGGAAATTGGGGACAAATCTGTAGATCAGAGTGAAAACCACATATGGAAAGAAAAGATAGGGCAGGTGACTAAAAGATTAAACAATGCAAAAGAAGATGGAAGCTGTTCACCCACTAAGTGGCAGCTAAAGTTGCACTGCGATAGTGCACGAATATTACATGTTGCATACATGCGTTTCTCATTCTGCAGTTCCCACTTAGATGCTGATAGGCATCTATATACTTCTCCCTAGCATTCATTCTACATACTAGCCAGCCTGAGGATATCTTGGGTAATGCCTTCACTATCTGGATTCGAGTCAGGTATGGGGAATTTATAAGATATCAAGAGGGGAGAGGAAGTTGATGGGTCAGGTGTGTATTGGCAAAAGTACAGCTTTTTATTATTATAACTAGGCTCATCAGTTTCAGAAGTATGAATGCAACTAGCATGAGCAGCTGTTTAATCCAGCTTCTCACATCAGGCAGCAAGTGACCAAACCAGTTTGATGTACTCTTGTTTTGGGGAATTTATACCATAGACACTGCCCCTAACACGCTACTTTGTGCCTTTATGTGGGCAACATCAGTTTCTATCTGGCCCTTGCCATCCACAAGGACATTACAGGGAATGTGCAATAGGTGGCACACTCTACCTTGGGAGTTGAGGAGGTATTCCAGGGACACACAGTTCTGGACCATGTATGCACACATGCTCCTGCTGTAGGGTCTGGATTGTATCTGCCATTGCATTAGCTAAGACCTCCAGTGAGACAATGTATGAATCTGTGTCTTTCATGTTCCATCAGCCCCCCTTCCCACAGGTCAGGATGTGTACATGAAAAAGAGTATCACACCATACTAGACAAAGGCAGACCAGGCAGGATTGCGCGTAGGGTGCTTGGTCATATACGTGTACTAATTCTAAACAAATGAGACATGGTTTGCAGTGTGTTCAAGTGTGGAATAGGTTATGCCGAGAGCCTACTTAATATAACTTGAAAAAGATGCACACACTGATAACTCTTTACTAACCCAAAATAGTACAACAATACAAGTTATAAATATTATAATATTTTAATGTGAACATAGACATTCCAGAAAGTTGTTGGCCCAAGAAGTACAATGTCTTAATGTTAGTCTGAGCCTGAGCCTTTGTCTGAATCCTGAGCCTTTGCCTAAGCCAACGCGTAGTTTGACCCTTCTGGGTACTTTTAAAGGCAGATACGTCTTTGTTCCATTATTGATCAATACCTTAATTCATACAAATTGGATAAACCTCATCAATTCTCTAGATTCCGAAGATATTGTTAATGTATATATTCCTATTCCTCTTGTCAGTTTAAGAAATTCTTAATCTGTAGATCATTTTGATAATTCTTGGTTATGTCATTGTGGGTGTGCCCGCTGAACATGTACTGAATTTAATTTTGCAATTATACAAGTTTAGGATGTCTTGTCAGGAACAAGCATGCCGCGTTCAGTGTTCGGTGTGTTTCCTCATAACATAATATATGAGAGTCGGCAGGAGATTTCTGACCACCCCCTCCTGTATCCACAGGGTCTGTGTTACTATGCCTACAGTGCTGCTGCCCATTCAGCTCAGAGGCACTATCTTGTATGCATCCTTTCCACATAGCTAGTTGAACCCAGGGTTGTATAGAATGGCAAACTACCAGGGAGGAAAATGCTTACCATTAACATGGCAGCAGGCACAGAAGTGGAAAAGTCTTACAGGTTCCCCAAACAAAGGTCAGTAACATTTCTAACAGTTGCTTAAGAGGATACATATAACCTTTTTCCCAAGAGATGCTACTTCGAGACCTTCATCATCAGTATCCTTCTCATCAGCATAAATGCATATGACCCCTTTGGGCAATCCAAATCTACTCTAGTTATATTATCCAACCATTCAATTCACATTGTCAGGTGACGCACAGTGAACCCAGCAACATTAAATGCAGAACCTGTACATCCAGGTGATGAGGTACATGATTGCGTGACTTATGAAGGTCCTGATGATGACATAACATAGGTTAGAAAGGATGTACTTGAGGAAGGGGAGGTGATTTTTGTTGATGGGTCATTGAAGATTGATCAGACACATGGGTGATGCAGTTGTGAGCTTGGTGGATTGGCAACACACTATTCCATACAAGCAGCCAAGCTCATAGCACTGATATGGCCTCATTACGAGGTTGGCGGTCCGGTAATAACGGAGCCGGTAAGGCAATACCAGCCTCCATTACCGGTCTGTAGTATTACGACCCTAGACGCCGGTCCCAACGACATCGACAAGGATCTGCTGTGGCCGTGCACCACCGTATCGGCATGCGGACGAGCACGCGGGTGGCGTGCCTGTAATACCGGCATCCCTCAATGAAGAGGACACCACGATTCGCACAGACATGTACATACCGGCATCGAGATGCTGGTAAGAAGGGCCACCATGATGCCGGCAATACCTGCATCGCAGATCACCCGTTAACAGCAATCTGCTGTGTAACCAAGTGCCACAGGTGCACACAATCAGCACAGGTGGAGGCAATAGAGTCAGGGTCAGCACAAAAGGAGCACACCCACACACAACACCGCTTCCCAAACCAAAATGCTACCACTTGCACTTGCCATAAAGGGGCTGGAGGAAATGTCTGCACTGCTACTCCTTGAGCAGGCAATACAAAAGGCAACACAGAGGAGACACAGAAGGAGAAGGAGGGTGATACTGGGCCAGCAAATCCCACCAGTGCAGGTAGTTGTTCCCCGCAGACAGCCATCAATTCCACATGTAAGGGCCAATCCATTTGACCTAACCCCATCACAGATCCACACCCTGTACCGGCTGGACAGGGACACCATCAGCAACATAGTGGAAATACTACAGGAAGACTTGGTCAGCCTGATCAACATCCACACAGCCATCCCCCCTCTGCTGAAGGTGGCATCTGTGCTCCACTTCCTGGCCACAGGCACTTACCAACACACAGTGGGCCAAATGCATGGCATGTCACAATCATGCTTCTCCATTGTGCTAAATCAAGTGCTGGATGCACTACTGAAGCATGCAAGTGCCTACATATCCCTACCACGGGCACCACACGAGGCAAGTGCCACCAAAATAGCATTCCATGCACTTGCAGGCATGCCCAATGTAATTGGTGCTCTCGACTGCACCCACGTAGAGTTGGTAGTCCCACATGCCGTGTAGGCAGTGTACCACAATCGGAAGCTATACCACCCATCAATGTGCAGATGGTGTGTGATGCCAGCCAGATAATAACACATTGCTGTGCCAGAAACCCAGGATCCACGCATGATGCCATGGTGCTGCGGAACTCCTCACTACCCTGCTACATGGAAGGAGAAGTGGCTGGCTGTTGGGTGAGTCTGCCTTCTGGGGCATGGGAGGAGAGGGATGGGGGCTACATGCACATGCAAGGGGAATGCCCTCTGGGCCATGGGAGGAGAGGGATGGGGGGCTACATGCATATGCAAGGGGAATGCCCTCTGGGCCATGGGAGGAGAGGGATGGGGGCTACATGCATATGCAAGGGGAATGCCCTCTGGGCCATGGGAGGAGAGGGATGGGGCTACATGCATATGCAAGGGGAATGCCCTCTGGGCCATTGGAGGAGAGGGATGGAGGGGCTACATGAATATGCAAGGGGAATGCCCTCTGGGCCATGGGAGTAGAGGGATGGGGGGGCTGCATGCATATGCAAGGGGAATGCCCTCTGGGCCTTGGGAGGAGAGGGATGGGGGCCTGAAAATATCTTGAGTTATCCCCAGCCACACAGCCCTCACATGTGTGTACATTATGGACCTAGCCAAAATGCATCAGGGTGCCTGGTGGTTTAAATGTCTAGGCCCCTAAGTCATGTATGTCACCCAAGGCTTGCACCATGGATTGGCATGTGCTGTACAGGGCTGATAGTCATGTGGATGTGGCTGCTATTGACAGGATTGTACATGTGAACTTGTAAGAAGTACAGGCTGAGCACACATGGCAACTGAGCATTATCCTTACACATACCCTCTTCTGCTCCCATGCAGGTGATGCTGGCTATCCTCTGAAGGCGTGGCTACTCACCCCTGTCAGGAATCCGCACAACAGGCATGAAGAGGACTTCAAGTGTGCACATACACGCATGCGTGTGGACATTGAGCAGACGTTTGGCCTGTTGAAGGCACGGTTTTGCTGCCTAAGCAGGTCGGGAGGGGCACTCATATACAGGCCTGAGAAGGTGGGCAAGATCACCATGGCATGTGCAATTCTGCATAACATGTGCATCCGTCGGAGCGTACCCCTGCCACCTGACATGGAGCTGCCACCACCTGATGAAGTAAAAGGAGAGGAAGGAGTAGATGTTGGACATAGGCCAGGACGCGATAAACTTGAGGGTCTCGCAGTGCGCCAATTGGTCATAGACCAGTCATTCTGATGTGCAGGGATGCAGAGGGTGCCATGTGTTGGGAACTGTGGGCACTGGGGGTGTGGGTATATGGGCAAAGTGCACTATGAAGCAATACATTGACAAACACCAAAGAAGCAATGTCCACTCATGTGATGTTTTGTACACAGCAGGTGTATTGAAGTGATGTTTTGAACAACATCATTCAACAATCCACACCCCATACACGCCTCCTCCATACACCCCCACGCTACCCTCTCCACCCCCAAAAACCCCAGTACTACACTCACCACCACCCTCCACCCTCCCCCTAACACCCAAAGTCAACAATGGCACATGTGTCTGGATGTGTTCCTAAAGAGATTCTGCAGGGTGGCACTGCTACTGTGGAGCCCCCTTCGGAGGTGGGGTTTGGATATCTTAGCGCCGTGCACTTTGCAGGGACCTTCACATGGGGCTGGTCTGCCTGGAACTCGCTGGCGTGGTCGATATGGACGAGTCAGATGGTTCTGACGCCAAAGCCGGAGTTTGCCGCTGCTCCATGCTGTCAGCAATACTGGTCAGGATCTGTCCCAAAGCATTGAAGCCATAGCGCACTTGATGTGCACTTGAGTTGATGGCCTGGATTACGGCCGCAGTGCTGTCATGGATGACACGGCGTGTTGACTCCCCTTCAGCAAGGTACTGCTTGACATAGCCTTGCATCTCCTCCTGCTGGCCCTCCATCCTGGACAGACGTCCCTCAAGGTCCCGTATGGCAGTGTGGGTGGTGATTGGTGGGTTCTGTGGTGATACTGCATGCAATATGGGGCTGTGCAATGTCAGACACCACTCTCCATGGCTGCCCTGTTCGGATGAAAACTGGCGAAGGGTGTCCTGGCTCTGAGTGGACGAGTCCTGCATTGCCGTAATCGTCAGGGTCAGCTTCCTCGTTGGCACTATGCTGTGCCGATGCAGCCCTCTCCCCAATTGCGCTTGCAGCAGCAGCCTGTGTGCCATCATTGTCCATGCCAGATGTGTCCTCTGCCTGTGTCAATTGTGTGTCCAGGGGTGCAGGGGCAGGTGTCTGCTGGTCCTGGGTGGGTTGCAGTGGGGCTGGTAGGGCACTGGTTGTTTTCCTGCGTACCGCTTGGCCCATCCTTGGTGCACTCGAGGTAGATGGTCTGGTGCCCTCAGCTTGGCTCCTTGCCCTTTTGGATGGTGTTGTGCATTGTCCACTTCCCTCTGCTTCTTCGGTGTCTGCATCTGTACCTGTGGGGGACAGAGAGTGGCAGGGCATCAGTGATGGTGGTGCTTGCATCATGCATGCCTTTGTCTGTTGGGCCTTGATGTGTGTTGTGACTGACGTGCTGTGTGACACGTGCAGGTCATCTGTGTGTCGGGTGTGTATTTGTGTATGGGCGCGGCATGCAGCATGCATTTGGATGTGATAGTGGTGGGCCCAGCATATGTATATGGATATGTCTAGGTGTGCATGATGGGCCATGTATTGGCTGGTGTTGCTGTCACATTTGGAGGTCAATGGTGATGATTGGTTGTCGTGTGTTTGTAGGGACACTCACCTTCATCTGCCGATGTTGGCATGCCAAACTCAGCTCCACCGACTCCTTCAATTGACTCCACATCTATGACTGAGCTGCAAGTCTCCTCCCATCTGGCCAATATCACTGTTGAGTGTGGTCCTCCACCTGTTGCCAGCCCCTGGCTCCGATTGGCTGACAAGATGTTGCAAACTCTCAGCCTGAGGTCGTCCCATCACTTTTTACAATCACGCACTGTGCGTGCGGTGGTGCTGACTGAACTTACTTTCTGGGCTACTTTTTCCCAGATGGTCTTCTTCTTCAGCTGGACTGGACGCCTGAGGTCGCTGCAGAACACCACATCAGCATTCGCCACCAGGGTGTCAGCTAACATGTTCAGCTCCTCATCCTTGAACCATGGTTTACGCAGGCCGGCAGTGCCATTGTGGGTAGACATTTTGTCCGTGGTGTGCTAGGAGTTCTGGTGATGAAGGTCCAGTATGTGGAGGATGGCAATGGATTGTGTTTTTGAAGATGGCTGCCAGTGCATTTCCCGTTCTGGTGCGATGACGTTACTTCCGGTTCCGGCAATGACGGCCCGTTCTTAGCACTATGTTTATACCGGTACCGCTATTTAGGGGTTGTCGAGGGCGGAGGCGTTATGTGTGCACCCATTGATGCCGCTATCTAGGGGTTAGGAGGTTGTGACCGGCATGCCGGTACGGCTGTTACCGGCATGCAGGGGTGCGCGAGCTCACGCACTCTTAATCACCCACTGTTTGCAGGTTCCAGCCAAGACAGACATTTTATTAACGGCATGCCGTTAAGGGCTGCTTTTTTGCGCCAACCTCGTAATGAGGCAGATAGAAACATTGAAAATATCAAAAAGCATCTCGGTTACAATTTATTCTGATTAAACATTTGTTACATCCACCATGCATTTAGGATTGCCCAGATGGTGTAGGAGAGGGTTCAAGAAGTCAAACGGAACACCCGTAAATCAAGCAGGATTGATAGCTCTTCTAATTGATGCATTAACAGGTCCCTCAGAGCCCATACAAATAGCACAGACTCAAATGCTTATAGTAATGATACAGCAGACAAAGCAGCAATGGAGGCAGCATACTTTAAAGCACCAAATATGAAACAGTACCCTGACATGGTAGTTCAGCAGGTGTAGTTGCCAGCACTGTATAACTCGACCCCTTCAATAACGATAATTGAACTACAGGGACGAGCGTCAATTCAAAAGAAGTACTTGTGGTCCAAATAGGATGTTCCCTTTCACCTACCAACCTCATTTGGAGACAAAATATTACAGGAAAATTAGTAATGCCTCAAGGCTTGCTTATAGTGGCCTTAGAGCAATTGAACTATCCTACAGATACGTCTAAGCAATATATTGCTGCTGATATCTAGGAAGACTGATTTGTTCCCAACCTCCAGGAGAATGCGGATCAATTTGTGGCTAACTGTACCGCCTGCCACCTTTACAGCAGAAGCCAAATCATTTGCCACAACGCCCAGATCCCTTTTGTGAGCTGCACGTCAACTATATTAATAGAATGAATAGGTGCAGTAACTATCATTATTTATTTGTTGTGGTTTACTCATTCTCTCATTGGCTTGAAGAAGGACCATCTGCCCACCCCAATGCCAAATCAGCATCCAAATGTGTGGTGCATGAGGTGTTCTCTCACTGGGGAATATGCAACTTCCTGAAATCAGACAATCTGATGCACTTTTTTAACAAACTGTTTAAAGAAATGACTTCCCTACTGGGAATAAATCACAAGCTATGTTCAGTTTACCACACACAAGCGAACAGGTTTGCAGAACACTTGATTGGCTTATTAAAGCAGCACTTGGCAAAGCTTTGTCATTCTATAAGAAAATAATAGCTTAATTGCCTCCCTTTAGCTTTGTTTAGCCTGAGGAATCAGCCAGGGAAAGGACACCACCTCACCCCTTACAAAATTGTTATGGGAAGGAGGCTGCTCACACTACTTACACCTGCACATACAGTCTCTGATGATCATAAATAAGCTGATATATTAGGGAAACAATTCCAGGGCTACCTTAGGGACTTAACCAAATGTGTCAGAATTCAGTCTCAACAGCTTGCACCAAATCCAAAACAACTGACCGCAACAGACATGCTTGCCCAACGTGTCTGCAACAACCTCAGCTCTTCCCACGAGGTTCAGTATTCGTCCAGTTCTTCATCGGGAAATGGCATGATCAGTGCTTTCAGAGGCCATACAAGGTTGTCTACTGTACACAATCTGCAGTTAAAATTGAAGGACTGAAATATTGGGTACATCTTACAGATGTCAGAAAAGACACCACTACCAGCTCTCCTCCTCAAAAGACACACAGAGAATAAAAATAAAAGATGAGTATGGCCAATCAGGTATTTACATTCCTATGGACAATGCGTCCGTTTGGAAAAAGACATGTTAACTTTCCTTTACAGCCTTCTAGAACAGCAAAGCATATCAAGAATATAATGTTATGTATTGGATGTTTCTGTCTCTCTCTCTCGTTTCGTTCTTTTGTCAAGTATTATATGGTAGGCGCATATAAAGGGGGGTATAATAATGATACTGAGATAATACACATGCTATGAAATAAGTGTATCAATGCCCAGAAGCAAAAGAGAAACTTAATATAGCCAAACTTAATATAGGGACACTGAACATGGAGACACCAAATATAAAGGGATTCTTTTGGATGATGTTGCAGATGTGCATCACTGCAATATGGACACACTTTGGCATAATAATATGTGGAAGGTGGGAAGAGAGACTTCAAAAGATGCCTGCTACATCTGCTCCTTGATCTCACATGCCACTGGCACTCCCAGATTGTTCATTCCCAAAGAAATGCCACCTCTGATAACACAATGGCCCTCATTCCGAGTTTGGAGGTAAGTACCGTCCCTTACTGGCATGGCGCAAACAGCGTGTCCGTGCTTTGCGCCATGCCGGTAAGGTACCTAGCGCCATTCCGCAAAAGGGCCTCAAAAAGCCCTTGCTGGCATGAAGGGCACCGTAGATAACACAACCGCCATGGTCCAAAGCGGCATTAGCGGTGACCGTAAATAGCGGAACCGGAAATAGCGTCATCGCAGAGGAACGGGAAGGAGCACTGCGGCCATCTTTAAAGACACAATCCATTGCTATACTCACCACACAGGACCCCTGGAACACTGGTGATCGACCGGAAAGTTCATCTAACCACCCAGGAATGCGGAAAGCACCCAAGCAGGGATCTGCCCGCCTCCGAAAGGAGCGCTTCAGCCAAGATGAGCTACATATTGCTCGTAGACACCCAACACGAGCATGCTGGGACAGTGTTCAGCAGCAACATGAGGAGGGCGGCCGTGTTGCGAAAAAAGGAAATTTGGGCACTAGTATGCCAGAAGGTCAGTGCAGTAGGCAACACCCCCCGCACAGTCAAGGATTGCCGCAAAAGGTGGGATGACCTGTGGCTGAGGATGCAGAACATTCTTTCTGCAAACCGTGCCCAGGCCTTGGAGACTGGAGTTGGACCAAGTTCTCCAATTAAGCTCACACTGTGGGAGGAAACATGTGCGAGCATGATTGGGCCAGAATCAATAGAAGGGGTTGGAGAGATGGAGTGCGGCACCACGTCATCTGCTGATGGAGGTGAGTGTCCAAAGTAAAAACTGCTAAGCCAAATGTGATGAAAGTCAATGCCAATGTCTGTCCAAAGAGTGACGCCATGGTCGGCCACACACACTCCCTGTAAAGTATGCCGAAGCAAGTGAGACACAAGCCGGTGCCTGGTGCTAGGCCGTAATGTACATGACACATACCACACAAAGTAGCAAATTCCATGAGGCACACAGCGTCCATGATCTAGATAGAGTGCATGTCGGACAGCACAGTACCTGAAAAAAATGATTGGCACTGAAATATGCCTGTATTTACCACCCATGCATGGAATGACGTGCCGTTCCCTACACACAAATGCCTATTACCCACAAGCATGACAGTGAGGAGCCGGACAGCAACCGTCCCTCCACATCCAGGGGCCAAGCCAGGGGGCGCTGTGTCCCAGCAAGGAAGCCACCACTGGGACATACACCATCAGCAACAGCAAGGCCTGTGGAGGGCACACCACCCCCACCCCTCACTGCACTGCCTGCAGCTACCTGCTCAAAGCCACGGTCGGAGGAGTCCAGTGTGGCTGGGGTGGATGCAGCTACGGCCCCCCTCGCATTTGATGACAGCCCCAATGTCATCTGGGGCACCATTGAGGACGACTCAGTGGAAGTAGTCCACACCCCAGCACAATTGTCAACCCCCCATGTATCCATGAGTGACACTGGTGATACAAACACACCTGAGCAGTCGGGGCAAGAACAGACACAGGGACATATCAGTCCCGTATACAGTCCCGGGGAGGATGAGCTGGCTGGACATGGCAGCCTGATCCCGAGCAGGGCCACTGGTGCAGCCGCAGGAGCACAGTGGGCTGACCAGCTCACTGCCCTAATCCATGAATTCATGCAGGACAACTGGCAGGCCAGGGAGGAGTGGTGCGCAGATTTGAGGGCACTGGGGCAGTCCATAACTGACAACACAAACCGCCTCTCTGAGGTGCTTGGGCGCATCACTGATGCTCTGGAGGCAGCTCTTCCCTGCCAACAGCCTCAGCATGAGGCCACACTGTCCACAAGCAGCTCTACACAGACCAGCCCACTCCGCCGGTCGGTCTGTGCGCTTCGGCAATGGGACATGCCTCCCCCTGGCTCCGGGAGCGCTTAGTGACTGTACTGGCTGCCACATATGGGCTCCGTGGACCCATTGGGACTTGTGTGGGGGAGTTGTTGGGGGAAGGGGAGAGGGGTGAGGGTGTGTGGGGGAGTTGTGGAGGGGGGTGAGGGTGGTGGAGGGTTTATTATTCACGTTAATGTTATTACTTGCAATACTTTCAATACACCGGGTGTGTAGAAAAAATGAACCAGAGTGGACATTCATCATTTCGCATGTGTCATTTAATCTTGCACAGTGTACATGCACCCCCACACGCAGTGCCCTATGTCCTACCATCATGTCAGCCTCTGCTGACATGTAAGTCAGAAATATTGTGCAATCACTGACTGGCGCACAGCACATCCCTCCTGTGCATCGCCACCGTGATGTGGTCCTGCCACATCTTCATCAACCCCATCTTCTTCATCAGGTGGTTGGTGTTGCATGTCAGGGGGTAGGGGCCATTCTGGCGGAGGCACATATTGTGCAGCATTACACATGCCATCTTTATCTTGGCCACCTTCTCATGTCTGTAGAGGAGTGCCCCACCCGCCCGGCTCAGGCAGAGAAATCGTGCCTTCAAGAGGTCTGCTCAATTACAACACGTGTACTGGTATGGGAACGATTGTAGTCCTCCTTGTGCCTGTTCTGTGGGTTTCGGACAGGGGTCAAGAGCCACGGCTTCAATGGATAGCTACCATCAACTGCATGAGAGGGGAATGAAGGTGAATGTTTGCACATTCATGTTGGACAACTGTACTAGTCTCACATGGCTACAGGTAATTGGTGCCCACATGCACATGTTCCTGGATGCATTGACCCCATTTCAGGTCCCGCTATGTGTCCTGTGCAATGGACTAATGGTGTGGGTTGCATCCTCAAGATGATTCATGGTGTGCACTGTCGTCTTGTTGCATGTGCATCGTATATGCATACAGCACTGTTGGAGTGAAATTAGTGATCTGTTGAGTTCTGTGAGATTTACTAGTAGGGAGCGTTGGCTGTAGTCTGTACAATATTGGGCATTCTGCAATGATCATTTCCATGGTGACATGCAGCACTCCTATGGGTGTGCCAAACCAGTGACACACTGTGGAATACCTGGTTGGCTCAGTTCAATGCACTCCCAGGGATGATTGTCCTGTGTGGTGATGTGATGGAGACAGTAACATAGTGCATATGCAGTGCATGGTGCAGGATGACCTTACGGTGGGTGAGGGCTGCTGATGAGTGGTGCATGTGTTGTGGGATGTGGGCTGGTTACCTGTTAGTCATGTAGTGATAGGTGTTGGCCTTACTTCATCACTACGGGATTTGGGTGTCATGTTCCGTTTCTGATGCTTTGGGGCACAGGGTTTGGTAAGGTGCACATTGTGCACTGACATCAACATTCCCACCCAGGTGGAGTATGCACCCCCCTTCCTACCCAGGTGGAGTATGCATCCCCCCTTCCCACCCAGGTGGAGTATGCAACCCCCCCTTCCCACCCAGGTGGAGTATGCATCCACCCACCTCACGACACCGGTGCACTGCCATGGCCCAGTCAGGCAACTCACCAAGCAGCTAGGCACGTCGTCCAGCATGTCGCTCCATGTAGCGTAGTAGCGTCGAGCTCTGCAGGACCATTGAGTCATGAGTTGATCCGGGATATCGGGTACATCAATGTGTGATGATCTTGCTGGCGTTGTGTACCATCTGCACATTGATGGAGTGGTATTGCTTGCGGTTGCGATACACCACCTCCATGGCATGCAGGACCACCAACTCCACGTGGGTGGAGTCAATGGCACCTACACAATTTGGCATGCCTGCCAGTGCATGGAAGGCAACTTTTGTATCAAATATCTCCTGTGGAGTCCGTGGTAGGGATATGTAGTCCCTTGTGTGCTTGAGGAGGGCATCCAGCACTTGGTTCAGAATCCGGGAAAATAAGGGTTGTGATATGCCATGAATGTGCCCAACTGTGTGCTGGTAGGTGCCTGTGACGAGGAAGTGGAGCACAGACATTACCTTCAGTAGAGGGGGGATGGCAGTGCGTATTTCTATGAGGCTCACTATGTCGTCGTGTATCAGGTCCACAATGGTGGTGATGGTGTCCCGGTCAAGCCGGTAGAGGTTGTGGATCTGCTCAGGGGTTAGATTGAATGGACTGGCTCTGATGCAAGGAATTGGGAGCTGCCGGGGTGGTAACGGTGGCTGCACTGGTGGGGCATGCTGGGCCTGTCTCACCCTCCTTCTCCTCCTGCGTCTCCTCTGTGGTGGGGGCTGTTGTTATTGATGTTGAGGCATTGCAAGCAGGGCCTCCAGCTCCAGTAATGCTACTACTATTGGTATCATCTTGGTGTGGGAGGGGGTGTGGTGTGTGGGTGTGCTCCTTTTATACTGGCCCTGACTCCATTGCCTCCACCTGTGCTGATTGTGTGCACCTGTGGCAGTTGGAAGAACTGCTCAGGGCTCTTTACGCCTGGTCGGCGATGCCGGTATTTACGCCATGCCGGTATGCACTTTTTCCGCCTTCATGAGGCTGTTATTTGCATGTCCGCCTCACTTGTGATCCTCTCCGGTTTACGGCATGCTGCTAATGCCGTCATGGTGTGTCGCGCGCGCGTGCTCAGACCGCTATTTACGGCATCGTACTTTACAATGCCGTTAATATCGGTCTGGTTGGTCAGAATAGCCCGTAGCGGTAGGTAGATACCATGGTAGATACCATGGGGCTGGAGGACATGCCTATACTGCTACAACTACAGCAACAACACCAACTACAGCTACAGCAACAGGCAGCACAGAGGAGACGCAGGAGGAGAAGGAGGGTGAGACAGGGCCAGCAATTACCACCAGTGCAGCCAGTAGTACCTCGTAGGCAGCCATCAATCCCTCGCATCAGACCCAGTCCATTCAATCTAACCCCTGAGCAGATCCACACCCTGTACCGGTTACCGGGACACCATCACCACCATTGTGGACATGATACATGATGACTTTGTCAGCCTCATAGAAATATACACTGCCATCCCCCCGCTACTAAAGGTGGTGTCTGTGCTCCACTTCCTGGCCACATGCACCTACCAGCACACAGTAGGCCAGCTGCATGGCATTTCACAACCACTATTTTCACGCATGCTGACCCAAGTGCTGGATGCCCTCCTGAAGCACGCTAGCACCCACATATCCCTACCACGGACTGCCCAGGAGATAGCCGACACCAAAGCATGCTTTCATGCACTGGCAGGCATGCCCAATTGCATTGGTGCCCTTGACTGCACCCATGTAGAATTGGTAGTCCCCCATGCCCCAGAGGCGATGTACCGCAATCACAAGCAATACCACTCCATCAATGTGCAGATGGTATGTGACTCCAGCAAGATCATAACACATTGTTGCGCCCGATATCCCGGTTCGACGCATGATGCCATGGTGCTGTGTAACTCCACGCTACCCCTCTACATGGAGCGACATTCTGGACGACGTACCTGGCTGCTTCGTGAGTTGCCTGACTGGCCCATGGCAGTGCATCGGGGTTGTGAGGTGGGGGGATGCATACTCCACTAGGGTGGGAATGGGCGGTGAGTGGAAAATGCATGCAGAGCTAAACACACCTGACCTCAACCTCCCAACCCGAACATGACACATCACTGCCACACATTGGACCAATGCCGTATATCAATGACAACATGTAAGACACACAACCTTGCCACCATGGGTATGTCAAGCAATGCATGACTAAACATGATTGCAACTGTGCCAATGTGGCTAGTGTGATCCTGCACAGTGTGGTATACACAGCAAGAATGGGAGGCAAAACATTGTCCTGCATCCACAGTACATCCGCATCAGCATGCAAGAAATCACCCTGCATGATCTGTGCAACACCAACCAAACTACCACACCATATTGCAGTATACAATGCATCTAAATAATATTTGTGCATACGTACAGGGACATGTGCATGTCAACAGCAAATTGCTGCGGCCATGGATGTGAATCCTGATGGTGGCATCTCAGAGTGACTCACACAGACCTATTTGTATTGACTTGCAGGTGATGGAGGATATACCTTGAAGCCTTGGCTACTTACCCCTGTGCGGAACCTGTGGAACAGCCATGACGAGGAGTACAATCGGGTTCATACCCATACCTGTGTTGTGATTGAGCAGACCTTTGGCCTGCTGAAGGCGCGGTTCCGCTGCCTAAGCAGGTCTGTTGGAGCACTCCTTTATAGGCCTGAGAAGGTGGCAACGATCACCATAGCCTGTGTCATGCTGCACAACATGTGCGTCCGGAGAAATGTACCATTGCCACCTGACATTGACATGCATGCACCGGGTGAGGATGATGAGGATGGAGACGGAGGAGAAACAGCACCCCTGCCAGTACGTGATGCACAAGATGGCCGTGAAGTATGCCAATCACTGATTGACGAATACTTCTGACCCACAGGGACATTGTTGGATATGTGTCAGTAACACATTGTACACTGGGTCCTTGTGGACATGCACACAGGGAATGTGGGGAGTTGGGCACTGTGCACTGTCATGAATAAAATGTATACACACGAAATGAACAATGTCCAGTCATTGAATGATTTTTAACACAACGGGTGTATTAATATCAACTACAGAAATGTGCTACCCCCCACACTCCCCACAACACCAAAACACCCCATATCCTCCAATGAACTCCTCATACCCTCCAATGAACTCCCCATACCCCCAATGAACTCCCCCTAATACACCTATACACCACCGACACCATCTGGGCCACTCCCATTGTTCTCCCACACTATTTCCTTGCATTCTTGTCCGGGGGCCGCATTTCTGACTGCCTCACACTCCATCTTGTCAGACACACAGGGCTGGAGGGTGCAGAGGAAGCGGGTGTGGAGGGTGGGGTGTGGTGGAAGCCGTGGTGATTGGCACGGCTGTTGCGGGTTCTTGCTGCTGCATGTGCATCAGGATTCAGGTGAGGACCTGCATGACAGCCCCAGACTGTCTCGCATCATCAACGCAGAGGCATTAATGGCGGCTGTGTTCACCGCTATGGCCTGCGTAATCTCACGCCGCGTGTCCTGTCCCTCCGCAACATATTGTCGGACAAGGTCCAGCATTGAGTCCTGTCTAGCCTCCACCCTTGCTAGCTGTGCCTCAAGGTCGGTGGGAGCAGCAGTGGTTGAGGATACTGTGACCGGGCATGCATTGGCAGGGCTGTCCTCGGGGGCGGGGGGGAGGGGATGCTGAGGATCGAATCGTGGAGTAAAGGATCCACAATGCTGCTGGTGGGTGTGGCTTGAGTGTGGGGTTGGGGGTGGACACGGGGCTTGGGGAGTGTGGACATGCCACATGGGTTAGTCCATCCTCGTCCACATACTCCTCCACTGCAGTTTCAATGTCGCTCAGTGGGGCAGTGGCTGCTGCCTCGCCCACGGAACTTGTTGCTGCCGAATGTTTGCCACTGGCCTCGCCTTCCACTGGTGTTGCCAGCTCTGTGTTCCCGGTCTCAGGCGTAAATGTGGGGCCCTCATGTGCGGCCATGGCCTGGGCACTCGCCCTGGATTTGGTATGGACTGCAAGGCTGCCCCAGAGGTGGTCTTGCCTGTGGGAGTTGTCTTGTGCCAGGACGTGGATGCCCTTGTGAGTGTTTCCTCACTGGCTCCTCCCCATCGGTGCCTGGGGGTGGGGGGGATAGAAGAGATGCAGGGCATCAGTGATGGTGTTACTTGCAAGATGCATTATATGGTGCTGTCAAGAATTTCATTCATCATGCATTCATATCTTACAGGTGTGTCACACAGGGGAGTATGAAGGGGGCATTTTGGAATTTGCTGTGACGTCTCAATTCAGGAATGCTGCATGGCAGGTGACAAGCCGTTGTATTGGTGTTTGTGTGATCTATCACATGGGCATGGTCCGTGTGTGTTGGCTGTCTGTTGGGAATGGGATTGGCACTCAGCATGCATTTCATTGTGGCAGGGTTGGGGCCTCCATTTGGACAAGGATATGTTGATGTGTGTGTTGGGACATGCATCGCCTTGCCTAGACTCTATTCCAGATCACTTGTGCTACGTCATGGTTTCCCCTACTGGGATCTGCAGGGTCACTCACCTCCATCTGGAGATGTTGCGCCACCCATCTCCATCTCCCCGAAGCCCTCGATGGACTCAATCTGGATGAAGGTACTACACGTCTCCTCCCAGTGCATTAGTTTTGTGGGTGAGCGGGGACCCCCGCCTGTGGCCATAGCCTACCTCCTATTGCTGGCCAGGATGTTCCGTACCCTGAGGCGGAGGTCATCCCACCTTTTCTTACAGTCTTTGACTCTCCGTGGGGTGGTGCTGACTGCCGAGGCCTTGCGGGCCCAAATCTCTTTTTCTCTGCTGCATCTCCCTTTTGACGTTGTGCTGGTTTATCTCCACAGCATGGGCAGCAAGGGTGTCTGCTAACATGTTGAGTTCTTTGTCCGAAAAACGCTTCTTGCGCAGGCGGGGGTTTGATTTCCTAGTAGCCTTAGACATGTTGAATAGATTGGCACTGGTCTCTCCTGTACACAACTGGTGTTTTGGGAGGATTGCAATGGATTGTGCTTTTAAAGATGGCTGCCGGCACATTTCCCGTCCCGACGCGATGACGTTACTTCCGTGTCCGGTATTACGAGCCCGGTATTAGAATGATGTTATTACCGGGTCTGTATTAAGGGGTTCCTCCTAGGCGGAGTCGGTATCGGCGGGTCCCGTGATGGTGCTATCTGGGGGGTTGGAAGGCCTTTAGCGCCATGGCGGTATGGCCATTACCGGCATGGGGGTTTGTGCATGCTCGCGCACTCGTAATCACCCGCTATTAACGGCGTCAAATGAGCTAGTTCCTCCATGCCGGTAATGACCCTGTTTTTATTGCACCTCTTGTAATGAGGCCCTTTATGTCTACCGGACTTGAATGGAGGCACTGCAGTGCTCATGGAATTATTTTGGGTTTGCAGAAAGTATGCCTATCTCCACCTTCTGCCTCTTTGGAAGGGTGTGTGTGCCATGTCGACATTCCATTCGGCTGTTTTTATCGTGCCCAATGCTTACCTTAATGTCCCAAATATGCCCCAAATACCCCAGTTTCAACTGTGCCCTCTCCGAACCAGCATACCCGTCGATCAATGAGCTCCCCTTGCTATAAACACTCTTTCTGTCTCAAGAAACATCTTATAAGCTCAAGGCAATACCGGACCAATTTGGTTGGTTTAAGACAACTGAAACATGTTTTGCAACCTTGCTCACTCCAGGAATTCACACTGCGGAAAACTCCAAATGGCTGCAAATAACCAGGTGGGAGATTCTGCAGATCATGAATGAGACTGAGCATGGCCTTAACTTGATCAAGGAGGAGATGCGGGTCATATGGTTGATGACCCTCCAGAATCGGTATATTCTGGACCTTTTCACAGCTGGTATGATGTTCATCCATCGCCTGTTTTCTTTTCGCATAGGTTTTTGCTGCAAAACCTCCGGCCGAAAATAACTCATCAGCAATTATAGGGGGGTGAATGTGGGTAAGGGCATATAAGGGGTAGGGGGGGGTGGGAGGATAGGGAATATATCAAAAGGAAGTGGGTTTGGGGGTAACCCCCACAAATACAAAAATACAATAAATGGATGAGTTTTTGGCAGAAAGAAATGAGGATATCCCTAACCCTCACAACAGCTAAGGCCACTCCTGACTCAAAACATATGTACAAACAAACAGAGAAATGGAGTGGCGAGATTGAGCACAAAATGGTAGATAGGGGACCATGTTGGTCCCCGGAGGACCCTTTCTTACCCCCCACATGACCGTGAAAATCGTGTAGAACACTGGGTAGATCTTGCAGGGGATGGAACATGTTGCTTTATAATGTGAAGGTTTCCAATTGGTTGTCACGCACCAGATGAGGGCCTTCAAACACAGCCTTAGATGCGCAATTAGAATGTTTTTTTCTTTATTTTCTACAAATTCGAATTGAGCCAATACCCAACCCATCTCACACCCCCTTTTACAAATACCCCGGGTCACAATGGAGCATGGACCAGACCGGTTGGTGGGAATACAACATTTATTTATTTTAATTTCAAAGGAAATCACACCATTTTTATATTGGGCAGCAATCACCAAAGGGCTGATAATTACAATAAAAACTACTGAATATGCTTGGGTAACCTTCCACAAGATCATATCTAAAGCACAATTGAACAGGAGCACTTTTTCAATTAGGATAGATAGCACCCAAGTTAAGATTTCCCCCTGCGATGTTCCCTTAAACATCGAGTAATTGGATTCTGAGTGGATAGAAAGAACTAGCAGGGAATCAGGGATATGAGGCAGTAAACAGAATCAAAATCTGACCTTCCCTCACAAAATAACAGGTATTTTAAAACCCTTTGTAATGGCATAATGACACTCAGATTTTGACAAATTATTAATTCTATGTTTGTTTAAATAATGAGGTACATATGTTTTATCACAGTATCATGGATGTTATATCACTAGCAACTATAAAGTAAGGTATTACAAAAGGCACATAGTTCAAAAAACAAATTGAAATGAAAACACAGTGCAGCCAAATTCAAACGTTGAAAAGTTGCAATTTACACATTTGCAGTTTTAAATATCAAAACGTTTTTTAAAAATAAAACAGGTGAAATACATAGAATCAGAATGCGGTTTTTAGGCTGGGGAATAGATGCACATCACAGGGACAATATGGAAGTCAAAGGGTGATTATAACTGAATAATAGGATGAGATTTTCATAGTGAAAGAAATTTGGTTTTGGTAAAATAAAAGCAGTTAAAATGAGAAAGTCGGTGTGGAAAGGAACAGGCAAGTTTTACTTAAATTAGATTATCAAGACTAGATTGATAAAGACACGGTACGTTCAAGATTAATTTGCAACTTAACCTTTTCACTCCGCATTCAACTCTATGTGGGAATTAATTTAAATTATTCCAAATATGACTAAGGACTTAGGATCTAAGCAAGGTAAAAATGAATGGCAGGATGGGGCTAACACTATGAAATCAAGGACAATATACACAGAGAATGAGAACAGTTTAAGACAAGTAATCAGTGTATGAATAGAATTACTTGGAGAGTAGGACAAAGAAAAAGGGTGAAGATGGGATAGGCTATGTGTTGCTATGGGATGGGGAAATACTCACAATTAGCTCTTGAATTTGGGATTTGAACAGCCAAGCGGGTTCTGGACTCAAGAACTCTGGTCACAACACGGTGGGCACCCCTCACAACAAACAGCTGGGCAAGTATGGTCACTGGATGGCAAGGGTACAGTGGGCATGCAGGTAGTTCGACTAAAAGATGGCCTGGTCACAGGATGCTTCCAAAAGGGTCTACAGCTTTTCCCCATTGTTATTGGGATTTTAGTGGGGTTACTAGATCAATAGCCTTGCTGGGATAGGGCCAGCTATGCTTTGGACTTGCTGGGATAGGGTCACCTATGCTTTGATCTGACAGTAGAATCTGGAATCTTGCAAAGATGGATCTGGAATGTCTGGATACGCAGGCACTGAAAATTCAGTAGAGCGTGTCCTGTCCCTGTGAGCTCCCACCCTTTATGTAAAAGCGGGTGACATCACCAGGTTTATTGTTGGGCAGAACTGAGCTAGACCTACCCCAAGAACTAGATAGGGCAGCCAATGTTGGTGCCTCCTCTAGGCAGGGACTCAGTTTATGGGGTTGTGTTTTTATGAGGTGCTATGCCTTCCCACAGTACTTTTACCCAAAATCAATCTTAACTAAAATTACACATTGGTACAGTTGTGGCATGTTCACAAACTAGGCAAATGATATATTTATACAGAGCATGGCAGTCCAATTCTCTTGTTCCTAGGAATTTGTTTCATCCGTCTAATAATTTTGCATCATGTTCAGTGAAATTGTTTTACCTAAAATTCTATAACTTTATAGAAATGTATATATTATCATATGACATGTGAATATTGAATTTCAACATGGCATTAAGTACACTTTCCTCAGAATATCCAATTCTTTGACATTTCTGTCCACAATATGCCAGTGAAGGCTACCACATCTTGTTTAAAAGCCACAAAAATTACATTTAAGCTGTTAACTGTTTACATTCCTGCAGAGTCCTGTTGCAGAGATAAGTCTTAAATGTTTTATTAATAAACTAGTCTTTTGGGCCAAAATGGCAGCCTTTGTCCTCCAACTGGGAACATTTTATTTTGTTTTCAGGCTACCAACAAATGTCAGCTTAGCCCAGGGCTGCCCTGGAGTTTCCCCAGCTTGAGTGACCGGTGGTTGTCACTTCCCAAAAGTTGCACATAGGTGTCCCAGTTCTATTGTCTCAAGCTGAAGCCCAGACAGAAGTCTGACGAGCATGTGATATTTCTTTCTCTTGGTCATTCAAAGTGTCAAAAGGCAACAGTTAACATGGAACGCTCCCAGAATCTGTTTTGGCTTCTTTTGGGGGAAAGGCCTCTCTTGTTGCTAGCAACCCCCCAAGGCAGAAAGCCTGTTTTGCTAGTTGCACAATGCAGCCAATACCTTCAATAGTTTATTTTTCTGCATCAGAATCATGTCTGTTGAAATAAAACACCCCCTATATGTTTTTGCACAACACCGCCCTGACATTCCTAGGCAAGGAAAGGCCTTTATTCAATATTGTACTTTTAAAACTAGCATTTTTCTTGTTTTGCAAAAACTCATGTTGACACGTGGTGAATGCTGCTGGGATTTCCCTTTCAAATTTGGTTTTCTCTCCCATCTGGACTTCAAACATTGTTTGTAGCCCTAGCCAGTGTCTCTTACACAACAGCCCGTACAAGCAAAGGTCCCTTGAAATTCACATATGCACTGAGAGCTGGGGTTTCTTTTTGCAGGGTTTATTTTTGACACTTTGTAGCCAAAAATCAAGTGCTTTTCCCTATGGCTGATAGTAATGTTTCTGGTGACTTCCCAGACCTGCGATTCTGTGACAGTGCTCTCTTTTGTTGGCACAATCTGAATGTGGATGGGCACAGCTAGATCTCCCGGGATCCGAACTGTGTATGGTTGAACAAATGAGAAAGAGCACCAGGGCACCATCATTATAAAGGCCAAATATTTACTTTTTCAAGGGGGAATGTGGATCTTACAGCAAAGCAGTGCTGCTTCTCAATTTTCCTCTTGGTGCATTTAAGAAACACACTGGCAGGCTTTCTTAGTGTGCGCCCTTGTTCCATCCTACCCAATAGGTGCTTGGCAAGACAGTGCAGCCATAATTGTGTAGCTTCAAATGCAGTTTTGATGCGGGGCAATGGTGATTAAAGGAGTCAGCACAGCCATTCTGCTGTTAACTGCTGAAGTGCAGCTTGGTGATGTTGGGAAGTACTGCTGAGTGGGTAAATGTATCCCACAAATCCCCCCGACTCTTCTGAGATTCCTTATCAAGGGAGAGTAGGGCAAAGTGGGGTTCGTCAGGTGCAGTCCTTCCATCAGGGAGCGAGACATCACAATCCTCCTGTTATCTTTCGTTGGAGTGTGGAGCGACACCCAAGGCTTTTCTTTCGATCTTTCTTTGTGGTGTGAAGCGACACCCCCAGCTTTTCTTTTGATCTTTCTTTGTGGTTTTGAGTGATACCCCTAGCTTTTCCTCCGGCCTTTCCTTTCCATGTCCCCGGGGAAGTCCTCCTTGGTGTGAAACTAGTACGAATCTAGTGAATAAATAAGAACCTGTTACAACATTTTCACACTGACTGGCTTCCTGGAAGGACAGCAGTGGGACACACATACATATGATCATTACGGTATGGAAATAATCACAACACACAATCCTTCACAAGACACAGATAATTGACGTTTACTAGAATTTTTGGTGATATGAAAACAATATATACTCCCTGTTGCATAAATATCCCTCTGAACCTACATGTTCCCTTCTGGTTCTTCTTTTTCTTTTTTTTATTCTCCAGATATCTCCTCTGTTTGACTTTCTGTTGGCTCCTCGATCCTCCGCAAAGTATATCTGGGGAGACAACTCTTTAACTGATTAACATGGACCCATTTCTCTTCTGTCAACTCTCCTTTGGGGATGCTGATTCTATAGGGCTAGGCCTAGGATGGGGGCCTCTTCTCAATTTTTAAACATTAACTGGGTATTGTAGCAATGGGGCTGACTGGAAGGTTTTCTTTAGGGTTGCCAGGGCCCTGGGGTTTACCCTCCAGTTGGGACTAGGCTTGGCAATTACCAGAATCAAAATGAATTTTGAGTGGGTTGAGGATATGAGTACCCATGTAAAAGGCGAAAAGGGAACACCTCGCACGACCCAACAATTATGTTCTATGCTTTTGTTACCTATAGAAATTTTGAACATACAACTGCTAAGCAGAAGATGTTTGGAACGGGGAATTTTCAGACCCCATACCCACTGATAAACTGACTCAACAGCGGGCAGGGCCTGGTCTTTTGGGAGTTTCCTGAATAATACTTCACTGATGAAGCTTTCTTTGCTATTCAAGCCAACTCTGGCGAGAACAGACTCCCTCCCCTCATTTAACTGAATGGGGAGGAGGAGCTGTTTGCCCTTCTTCTGAATGCCAGCTATGCTTTGAGCTGGTTTCTCATCACTTTTGACTATAGACTTTGGATTTTCAGATGGTGAATCCGTATACAATTTCAAAGTATTTCCTTCCAGTGTGGCATGCCACTTTAAACTGGAAGGAGTGTTGGTTTTCAGGAATGGAGAGGAGTTCCCATCACCAGTTTATTCTCCTACAGCAATGACTGTAATGTCAGGGGTTTGATTATTTTGAAGGTGAAACTCGATTTGATCCAATTTTTGTTCAACCATGTGGCATGTGCCATTTAAACTATCAGGGTTGACACTCTGTTTTAATGTTATGGGCCTGTTAGTCTGGGTCAAGAGTACCTTGTTCACACAGTCTATTAGGAGAGAAAACCTGCAGAGGATGTCATTCCTTAATAGACAGGGGGTTCTCTCTGGAGTCACGACTATGACCGGGTGATTCACCTTGTGTTGTCCAATTTGTGTTTCCAAATCCGCAGTCCCCTCCACAGGAATTTCATTCCTGTCAAAGTTTTGGAGTTGTTCAGGCTGAGGGGTGAATGGGATCGAGTGTCTCTCCCCCCTTCCTGAATTTAGCTGCTCAAAGGCCCTTTTTGGCAGAAGAGTGGCTTGGGATCTAGTGTCCACCAGTACTGAAATTGTGCATTGCCCTTGCACTTGAACGGGGGCATAGAATTTCCCCTCCTTCTCCTTAAGAGGGCAAAGGTAATGAGCATTTCGGGCAAGCTGGGTGGTCAATTTCTTTATTTTGGACTCTGAGACAGTGGCATTTTGGACTATATTCTGTTTCATAGTCTGGAAATCTGTAATAAAAATGTGACATCCTGAAATAGATGGGATTTCGGAATCCCCTTTTTTCCCTTGCTCTGTGCTGCCCCCTTTTACCTGGAGGCAGTCACTATGACCAGTTTGCGGGGAGGATCCCTGCTTTATTTTTTTTTTTCTCAGAATGGCAATTCTGGGGTTCAGGGATGGGTGACTCTGAATCTGTCCCCCACACCCACCCAGTCTTAATTCGGATCTCTTGGGACCCATTTATCTTTAGGAGGAATTCCCCCGTCCCTGGAGGAGAAGATTGTCTTCCCAGAATCCTCTAAGAGTTCTTCCCCTTGAAATTGGAGGACACTAACTTCCCCCACAAAATTGTCATTTTTGTGGTCTTTATTTCTCCTACCCGCCCTCTGCTCCCTGGGTTGCAGATATACAGCAGCAAGATATTTTAGTTCCGGGGTGTCCAGGGGCTTTTCAAAGGTGAGGAAGGAAGCTTCCTGTATGGCTTTGCACCCCCTTATCCTGTGCCTCCTCCTCGGGAACCGGTGGATTATCAGGGTTCTCTCCCAGTCATTGTTCTGGGGTGCCAGACCCTTGGTTTGAGGGGTTCTGGGCCGCCATGTTCATCTGAGGGTTCTGCTGAGCCCTCAACATGCGACCCAGATCCTATGTGAGGTTCTGGACCTGGCGCTCCAGTTGGGACACGCGTTCCGGCTGGTATCGGGGGTCTTTGTTTGTACATAGGGGTTTCATGGGAAGGGTAACTATCCCTTGTCCCGGAGTACCCTGGGTACTTTGGATTTTGGTAACCCTCCACCCTTGGCCTCCCCTCTCCTCGATTGGGTTGTCTGGGCTCCTGAAACCGGGGAAAGAAAGGAAGGTTGTCCTGCAGGTTGGGGTTTTGTGGATACCAGTGAAAGAAACTTAGGCCAGGGTTGGGGGGGTTACTGACCTCCTGGGGTAAGTTAGGAGGAAGGTTTCCTGGGGCGGTACTCACCTAGCTCGATCCCCTCTTGGGCTGGGGGAGTCCATAAATACCCCAAGATAGGCTGGTTGCCCTTGTATCTGGGACTTACATAATTAGGAGAGTTAGGGGTCCCATTGGTGGGATTACCTCCCTGACTGCCTCCTGTTGCTGATTGGCCAGAGGGCCTTCTTGGCCTCTGATTTTGCTGGTTTCGGGTAGGTTCATTTTTAAGACCCCCCATTTCTAGGTCTAAAATGGGGGCAACCGTCATCTCAACCACCTGACCAGCAGCAGAGGTGTTGGCTGTTTATTTTGTTTTTTATCTGGTTTTTATTTTCAGCAGGTTTTTGGATCTCATAGATGCGGGTAACTAGCTCTATTACCCAGTCCAGAATTCTTTTATCATAGAAATCCCTAACCAGCTGGGTCATGATATATTTTGGGAGCGCATGAAAGTAGGTAGTGATAAACTCTCTGCTATCCGTGTGCACCCTCCTAGTGGTTTGTGCAAAGGCGCGTTTTAGCTCCTGCACAAATGCTCATGGGGCGTGATCTTCCCCGCATTACAGATTATAGGCTGCTTTGTGAGCCTCTTGGGGGTTTCTGTGGGCGGAAACGTGTTTCAAAATGGCCGCCCTGCTGGAGGACCATCTTGAATGTTTTTGGTCTTTCAGTCCAGCAAAGAAGCTTGAGTACTCTCGAGAGAACGTCCATTTAGCATACTCTATGCAGTTCTGGCTGTCTTTAAGGTGAAATGTGTCCATCATTTGTTCATATATTTCCAAATGCTTCCAAACAAAATACTTTGCGTTTTTGTGGTACGGGTTATGAAATTCCTAATGGCCTTGATCTGCCTAATGGGCTATTTTGCCATAACTCTTTTTAGTTTATTTTCCTTCTTTGGCCATGTCACCGGAGTCCACTCACCCTCAGACTCAAAGGTGCTACTGCTTGAGGACATGATCTTCTAGGCGCTCCCTGATTCTGTGAGCTTGGGAAGGGCTTGCAGAATGGTGGGGCCTAGTTTCTTCTCCCCTGTGGCGCACAGGAGAGTAGCCTTCTGACTCTTCCCTGCTTCCAGGGTTGGCAGAAGATCCCCCCACTGCCCTGATTGCGTGGAGGACTTCAGAATGCTCTTTATGGGCCTCATTCCATTCTTTTTCTACAAATTGAACCAACTGGTCCCTTTGAAGGTAATTTTTCTGCAGATCTAATTCCCTGACTTTCTCCTCATAGGAGACTTCCTTGTCAGAGACATCATCCTTAATATTTTTGTATCTATACAGGGATTCCCGCCCATCCATTTCTGGGGGCCGCTGACCTGTCAGATCCATCTTACTAGACCTATTTAATTCTTCCGGCCTCTTGGTTTCTGGCTCATGGGGACCAGTAGACATGAAGTGAGCAGTGTTCAAAGTATTAAATGGGTTTGAGAGGTCTTCATGCTATGATCAGGGGTTATCCTGTCCCTCTCTACTTGTTCGGGATCCCTCCAGTTCGGATTAAATCTTGCACCCTCTTTCTCCACCCTCGCTAGTTTCTCCTTCTCAGCCCCCACCTCTTGATAATAGGCAAAGATCTGGGCCTTTTACTCAGCTATCAGGGCTTTTCTGGCCTCTATAACCAGCTCTTGAGCTGCCACCTGCTGGTGGAGCCCTCTTTCACCTCACAGAGGGCCTCATTGTCTCTTTGCACTGCCTGTATGATTTGGGAATAATGAGACAATTTCTGTTGCAGGAGGTAAACTTCCTTTTTCTGCACATTTAGAGCCTCTATGGCCTGCTCTAACTCGAGTTCCATTGTCTCCTATGTCCCATTAATTTATTACATTCTTCTTTTATGCCAGTCAGTACCTGAAGGTCTGTATTACTTCTCTCCAGATTGGTTTTTAAACTGACCATTTCCTGGTATAGGGACTCTTTCTCCTGACATAGAGTGGCCCTTTGTTCAGCCAGCTCATCCCTTTGTTGTGTTATGGTGCCTAATTTCTTGCGTTCTTTATCAAATTCAGATTAAGAGTGGAGGCCTTGCATAATTAATGTATTATTTTCCTCTTCCAATTTTTTTATCTGATCCTGTAAAGTGACCATTTGCCCTGCGCTGGCGTTTGTTGTATCTCACTTGTTTTAATTTCTGTTGCATCTCTTACACAGAGTCAATCCTTTCTTGACACTCCACTCTTAAGGTATTTAATTGGGCCTCTTGATCTGTTATTTTGCTGTTGTAGACCCAAGTCCTCTTTTAACTGTTAGATATAGTTCTCAACTTTGACCTCAGAATCTTGGCTCGTTTTCAATTTGTCTTCCACTAGTTTTAGCTCAGTCTGAATTTGTGTTAAGAATTCAGATTGGTTTTTCGCCAGAGTTCTTTTTTCTCAAATTTCGCCTGCATCACCCCCATGTGGAGATGCACGTGGGCTGAGATTTTGCCTATTTTAATCTGCTCTTCTTTTAGATTTGGAGTTATGTGGAACTCACTTAAGGCTTGATGTAATAGGCTACCGTCGTGCCATGCCACACATCCGTGTCCATGGCGGTGACCTGTTGCATCATATCTCCTATGACCACAAAAGTGATGGGTGGAAGGTTTCAAATGAATCTGAACCACTGCCAATTACTCTGGGCAACCTTCCACACCACCGTTTTTTAGCCAGTCTGCGCCATTGCAAAAGGGGTCCAGCCATGTGCAAATCAGTCAGCTGCCGCCACCAATGGTAGCAGCTCAGCCCGAACTGCTAGACCAGGTCCCCTCTGCAGAGAAAACCAAGCAACCCCAGACATGTTTCGGCCTTGTTGGACCTCCTCAGTGAGGTGCAGCCTGGTTCCCTATGGCGCAGCGAGCAAGGGACCCATGTCTGGGCATACCCTCTCTCACATGGAGAGACAGACTGTGACCACATAAGTGTTGGGCGAAAGGTTTCAAATGAATCTGAACCACTGGCAATTGCTCTGGGCAACATGTCTGGGTTGCTTGGTTTTCTGTGCAGAGGGGACCAGGCCTAGCAGTTCGGGCTGGGCTGCTACCATTGGTGGCGGCAACTGACTGATTTGCACATGGCTGGCCCCCTTTTGCAATGGCGCAGATGGGTTAAACGGTGGTGTGGAAGTTTGCCAGAGCAATTGCCAGTGGCTCCGATTCATTTGAAACCTTCCACCCATCACTTTTGTGGTCACAGTTTGTCTCTCCATGTGAGAGAGGGTATGCCCAGACGTTGGTTCCTTGCTCGCTGCGCCATAGGGAATCAGGCTGCACCTCACTGGGGAGGTCCAACAAGGCCGAAACATGTCTAGGGTTGCTTGGTTTCTGTACAGAAGGGACCTGGCTTAGCAGTTCGGGCTGGACTGCTACAATTGGTCGCGGCAGTTGACTGATTTGCACATGGCTGGACCCCTTTTGCAATGGCACAGACGGGCTAAAAAACGGTGGCGTGGAAGGTTGCCCAGAGCAATTGCCAGTGGTTCAGATTCACTTGAAACCTTCCACCCATCACTTTTGTGGTCACAGTTTGTCTCTCCATGTGAGAGAGGGTATGCCCAGACGTGGGTCCCTTGCTCGCTGTGCCATATGGAACAAGGCTGCACCTCACTGAGGAGGTCCAACAAGGCTGAAACATGTCTCGGGTTGCTTGGTTTTCTGTGCAGAGGGGACCTGGCCTAACAGTTCGGGCTGGGCTGCTACTATTGGTGGCGGCAGCTGACTGATTTGCACATGGCTGGACCCCTTTTGCAATGGCACAGACGAGCTAGCTAAAAAACTGTAGTGTGGAAGGTTGCCCAGAGCAATTGCCAGTGGTGCAGATTCATTTGAAACCTTCCACCCATCACTTTTGTGGTCAGTTTGTCTCCATGTGAGAGAGCATATGCCCAGACGTGGGTCCCTTGCTCGCTGGGCCATAGGGAACCAGGCTGCACCTCACTGAGGAGGTCCAACAAGTCCTAAAACATGTCTGGGGTTGCTTGGTTTTCTGTGCAGAGGGGACCTGGCCTAGCAGTTCGGGCTGGGCTGCTACCATTGGTGGCGGCAGCTGACTGATTTGCACATGGCTGGACCCCTTTTGCAATGGCGCAGACAGGCTAAAAAACGGTGGTGTGGAAGGTTGCCCAGAGCAATTGCCAGTGGTTCAGATTCATTTGAAACCTTCCGCCCATCACTTTTGTGGTCACAGTTTGTCTCTCCATGTGAGAGAGGGTATGCCCAGACGTGGGTCCCTTGCTCGCTGCGCCATAGGGAACCAGGCTGCACATATTGAGGAGGTCCAACAAGGCCGAAACATGTCTGTGGTTGCTTGGTTTTCTGTGCAGAGGGGACCTGGCCTAGCAGTTCGGGCTCGGCTGCTACCATTGGTGGCGGCAGCTGACTGATTTGTACATGGCTGGACCCCTTTTGCAATGGCACAGACGGGCTAGCTAAAAAACTGTGGTGTGGAAGGTTGCCCAGAGCAATTGCCAGTGGTGCAGATTCATTTGAAACCTTCCACCCATCACTTTTGTGGTCACAGTTTGTCTCTCCATGTGAGAGAGGTTATGCACAGACGTGGGTCCCTTGCTCGCTGCGCCATAGGGAACGAGGCTGCACCTCACTGAGGAGGTCCAACAAGGGCTGAAACATGTCTGGGGTTGCTTGGTTTTCTGTGCAGAGGGGACCTGGCCTGGCAGTTCGGGCTGGGCAGCTACCATTGGTGGCGGCAGCTGACTGATTTGCACATGGCTGGACCCCTTTTGCAATGGCACAGACGAGCTAGCTAAAAAACGGTGGTGTGGAAGGTTGCCCGGAGCAATTGCCAGTAGTTCAGATTCATTTGAAACCTTCCACCCATCACTTTTGTGGTCACAGTTTGTCTCTCCATGTGAGAGAGGTTATGCTCAGACATGGGTCCCTTGCTCGCTGCGCCATAGGGAATGAGGCTGCACCTCACTGAGGAGGTCCAAGAAGGCCTGAAACATGTCTGGTGTTGCTTGGTTTTCTGTGCAGAGGGGACCTGGCCTAGCAGTTCGGGCTGGGCTGCTACCATTGGTGGGGGCAGCTGACTGATTTGCACATGGCTGGACCCCTTTTGCAATTGCGCAGACCGGCTAAAAAACTGTGGTGTGGAAGGTGGCCCAGAGCAATTGCCAGTGGTTCAGATTCATTTGAAACCTTCCACCCATCACTTTTGTGGTCAAGAGGGTATGCCCAGACGTGGGTCCCTTGCTCGCGGTGCCAAATGGAACCAGGCTTCACCTCACTGAGGAGGTCCAACAAGGCTGAAACATGTCTAGGGCTGCTTGGTTTCTGTACAGAAGGGACCTGGCTTAGCAGTTCGGGCTGGGCTGCTACTATTGGTGGCGGCAACTGACTGATTTGCACATGGCTGGACCCCTTTTGCAATGGCACAGACGGGCTAAAAAACGGTGGTGTGGAAGGTTGCCCAGAGCAATTGTCAGTGGTTCAGATTCATTTGAAAGCTTCCACCCATCACTTTTGTGGTCACAGTTTGTCTCTCCATGTGAGAGAGGGTATGCCCAGACGTGAGTCCCTTGCTCGCTGTGCCAAATGGAACCAGGCTTCACTCACCTCACTGAGGAGGTCCAACAAGGCCGAAACATGTCTGGGGTTGCTTGGTTTTCTGTGCAGAGGAGACCTGGCATAGCAGTTTGGGCTAGGCTGCTACCATTGGTGGCGGCAGCTGACTGATTTGCACATGGCTGGACCCCTTTTGCAATGGCGCAGACGGGCTAAAAAACGGTGGTGTGGAAGGTTGCCCAGAGCAATTGCCAGTGGTTTAGATTCATTTGAAACCTTCCACCCATCACTTTTGTGGTCACAGTTTGTCTCTCCATGTGAGAGAGGTTATGCACAGACGTGGGTCCCTTGCTCGCTGCGCCATAGGGAACGAGGCTGCACCTCACTGAGGAGGTCAAACAAGGGCTGAAACATGTCTGGTGTTGCTTGGTTTTCTGTGCAGAGGGTACCTGGCCTGGCAGTTCGGGCTGGGCTGCTACCATTGGTGGCGGCAGCTGACTGATTTGCACATGGCTGGACCCCTTTTGCAATGGCACAGACGAGCTAGCTAAAAAACTGTGGTGTGGAAGGTTGCCCAGAGCAATTGCCAGTGGTGCAGATTCATTTGAAACCTTCCACCCATCACTTTTGTGGTCAGTTTGTCTCTCCATGTGAGAGAGCATTTGCCCAGACGTGGGTCCCTTGCTCGCTGGGCCATAGGGAACCAGGCTGCACCTCACTGAGGAGGTCCAACAAGGCCGAAACATGTCTAGGGTTGCTTGGTTTCTGTACAGAAGGGACCTGGATTAACAGTTCGGGCTGGACTTCTTCAATTGGTGGCGGCAGTTGACTGATTTGCACATGGCTGGACCCCTTTTGCAATGGCGCAGATGGGTTAAAAAACGGTGGTGTGGAAGTTTGCCAGAGCAATTGCCAGTGGCTCCGATTCATTTGAAACCTTCCACCCATCACTTTTGTGGTCACAGTTTGTCTCTCCATGTGAGAGAGGGTATGCCCAGACGTTGGTCCCTTGCTCGCTGCGCCATAGGGAATCAGGCTGCACCTCACTGAGGAGGTCCAACAAGGCCGAAACATGTCTAGGGTTGCTTGGTTTCTGTACAGAAGGGACCTGGCTTAACAGTTCGGGCTGGACTGCTTCAATTGGTGGCGGCAGTTGACTGATTTGCACATGGCTGGACCCCTTTTGCAATGGCGCAGATGGGTTAAAAAACGGTGGTGTGGACGTTTGCCAGACCAATTGCCAGTGGCTCCGATTCATTTGAAACCTTCCACCCATCACTGTTGTGGTCGTATCATATCTCCTAGCCAGACCTCCTCATCTTGTTGCTGCCATTCTTCCCTGACAAATAATTTGTGCAGAAGGTGCTCCCTAGCCATCTTGATCTCTATTGTGGTCATTTTGGAAAGAGTTCCTTCTTTATTAATTAATTTATGTAAGGGTAATCTGTATTTTGTTGCTTTTTGTCTAGTTTGGGGTTCATTTAGCTTTAATTTTATACACAGGCCTGATACTTAGGATTTTTGTTTTGGTGAGGCAATTCTACAACGTAACAGTGTTCCAACCACACAAAGTATCACTACCTTGAAGGATAGCCTGCAGTGTTAAGCTGTCACGGGGGAATAAGCAAACCCAACTCCCGGACGAGCCCCCAATTTGTGAAGGATTCCAATCAGGTGTCACACATCAGACCAGGGCCTTCGACCTAAGCCTTAGATGTAGCGCGCAATTAGAATGCTTTTTCTTTATTTTCTATGAATTTGAATTGAGCAGATACCCAACCCATCTCACACCCCCTTTTACAAATACCCCGGGTCACAATGGACCATTAACCAGGCCGGTTGGTGGGAATACAATATTAATTTATTTTAATTTCAAAGGAAATCACACAATTTTTATATTGGGCAGCAATCACCAATGGGGTGATTATTACTATGAAAACTACTTAATACACTTGGGTAACCTTCTACAAGAACATATCTAAAGCACAAATGAATAGGAACACTTTTTCAATTAGGATAGATAGCACCCGAGTTAAGATTTCCCCTTGCGATGTTCCATCAAACCCTGATTTATCAAATTCTGAGTGGATAGAAAGAAGCAGCAGGGAATAAGGGATATGAGGCAGCAAACAGAATCAAAATCCGACCTTCCCTCACAAAATTTAGTGTCATTTATGTCATTGCAAAGGATTTTAAAACCCTTTGTAATGGCATAAATGACACTCAGATTTTGACAAATAATTAATTCTATGTGTGGTTAAATAATGAGGTACATATGTTTTATCACAGTATCATGGATGTTATATCACTAGCAACTATAAGGTAAGGTATCACAAAAGGCAGACATTTAAAAAAACAACTTGAAATGAAAACAGAGTGCAGCCAAATTCACACGTTGAAAAGATGCAATGTACACATTTGCAGTGTTAAATGTCAATTTTTTTTTAAACGGGTGAAAAACATTGAATCAGAATGCGGTTTTTAGGCAGGGGAATAGATGCACATCACAGGGGCAATATGGAAGTGAAAGGGTGACTATAGCTGAATAATTTCAAGGTGAAACAAATTTGGTTTTGGTAAAATGAAAGCAGTTAAAATGAGAAAATCGGTTTGAAAAGGAAAAGGACAAGTTTTACTTAAACTAGATGATTAAGACTAGATGTTTAAATAAAGACACCGTACATTCTAAGGTTAATTTGCAACTTAACCTTTTCACCCCGCGTTCAATTCTATGTGGGAATTAATTTAAATTATTCCAAATATGACTAAAGTCTTAGGATCTAAGCAAGGTAGAAATGAATGGCAGGATGGGGCTAAAACTATGAAATCAAGGACAAGATGCACAGAGAATTAGAACAGTTTAGGACAAGTTATCAGGGTATGAATAGAATTACTTAGAGAGTAGGACAAAGAAAAAGGGTCAAGATGGGATAGGCTATGTGTTGCTATGGGATGGGGAAATATTCACAATCTGCTCTTGAATTTGGGATTTGGGCCAGTCAACCAGGTTCTGGACTCAAGAACTCTAGTCACAACACAGCGGGCGCCCCTCACAGAAAACACCTGCACAAGTCTGGTCACTGCATGGCAAGTGTACAGCGGGCATGCAGGTAGTGGATAAAAAGCCAGTCTGGTCTCAGGATGCTCCCAAAAGGACAATGATAGACTCAATTCAGTCACAACTCCAGTGAGGCCTGGATGAAATCCAATTGGATGTGCCTCAATGGAGGGAAAACTGAACTTATGGTTTTCGTATCCCCTCAAGCAAGAGCAAAACTAGATCCAGATTATGCAACCTTCTCCATTAAAGACTCACCAGTAGTGGTCTCAGAAAAAGTAAAGACTCTAGGCGTTTACCTGCAGGCCTCAATGGGAGCAGAAGCACAGGTGGCATATCTTAAAAAGACATGTCAATACCATCAAAGACTGTTAAAACGAATAAACCCCCACCTGAGTCAACAAAACAGCTCCAATACCGCTAGAGCCATCATATTATCCAGACTAGATTATGGAAATTCCCTTATGCTAAGTGCCACCAAAAAATGCCTGAAGCAATGCCAAGTCATCCAAAATAATGCAATAAGAACAATCACGGGCAAATCCAATAGAGATCACATCTGTGACGAAAGAAAAACTCTCCATTGGCTCTCCATAGAGGACCCTATCTCTTTCAAGTCGTGTCTCTGGTCAACCACTGTCTCTATGGGTCCGCCCCCGACTATTTCAAAAAACAAATCAGGCCTTACGTACCCAACTGAGCATTAAGATCAGGAAACAAAGGTTTGATCCAAAATGGACAAGTAAACAAATCCAAAGGCTTGGGCTGAGCCATCCCCAGTCTAGCCATGACTAAATGGAACAAACTCCCACTCGATCTTCTACTGGAGCCCAACTACCTGATATTCAGAAAAAACCTGAAAACGTTTCTGTTTAAGTAACCAACCTGACCCACCTCCGACGAGTCACCTGACCACTATGCCCCTCTTGTCCCGTCATCTTTTGTTGTCCCATAGCTCTTTGTTAGCACCCTGATGCCCACGGACGGTGGTGCTTTATAAATAAATAAATAAATAGGTCCACAGATTTTCCCCTTTGTTATTGGGACTTTAGTGGGGTTTCTGGATCAATGGCCTTTCTGGGATAGGGTGAGCTATGCTTTGGCCTATCTTGGATAGGGTCAGCTATGCTTTGGCCTGGCAGTAGAGTCTGGAATCTTGCAAAAATGAATCTGGAATGTCTGGATACGCAGGCGCTGGAAATTCAGGAGAGTGTGTCCTGTCCCTCTGAGCTCCCACCCTTTATATAAAAGCGGGTCACATCACTGGGTTTATTGTTGGTCAGAACTGAGCTAGACCTACCCCCAAGAACCAGATAGGACAGCCAATGTTGGCTCCCTCCTCTAGAAGGGGACTCAGTTTATGGGGTTGTGCTTCTATGAGGTGCAAAACCTTTCCACAGTCCTTTTTGCAAAAATCAATCTTGCCACAACTGTACAAATGTGTACTATATGTTAAGTTTAAAAATTACCTAGGCAAATGACATATGTTATACAGAACATAGCAGTCCAATTCTCATGTTCCTAGGACTTTGTTTCCTCCGTCTAATAATTTTTCATCATTTTCAATGACATTATTTTACCTAAAATTCTATAACTTTATACATGTGTATATATTATCATATGGCACGTGAATATTGAATTTCAAAGTGGTCTCATGTTCACATTCTTCAGAATATCAAATTCTCTGCCATTTCTGTCCACAATATGCTAGTAAAGGCTACCACGTTTTGTTTAAAAGCCACAAAAATTACATTTAAGTTGTTAACTTTTTACATTCCTGCAAAGTCCTGTGGCAGAGATAAAAGTCTTAAAAGTTTGATTAATAAACTAGTCTTTTGAGCCAAAATAGGTGGCCTTGGTCCTCCAACTGGGACCATTTTTTTTTAGCCTACCACCAAATGTCAGCTTAGCCCAGGGCTGTCCTGGAGTTTCCCCAGCTTGAGTGACTGGTGGTTGTCACTTCCCAAAAGTTGCATACAGGTGTCCCAGATCTATTGTCTCAAGCTGAAGCCCAGACAGAAGTCTGACGAGCATGTGATATTTCTTTTATCTTGGTCATTCAAAGTTTCAAAAGGCAACAGTTAACATGTAAGTGTCCCAGAATCTATTGTGGCTTCTTTTGGGGGGGGGAAGGCCTCTCCTGTGTCTAGGAAACCCCAAGCAGAAAACCTTTTTGGCTAGTTCCACAATGCAGCCAATACCTTTGTTATTTTATTTTTCTGCATCAAAATCATGTCTGTTGAAATAAAACATCCCCTATATGTTTTCACACAACACCCCCCAGACATTCCTTGTCAAGGAAAGGGCTTTATTCAACATTGTACTTTTAAAACAGGCATTTATCTTGTTTTGCAAAAACATATTTTGACACGTGGTGAATGCTGCTGGGATTTCCCTTTTAAATTCGGTGTTTTCTCCCATCTGGACTTCAAACATTGTTTGTAGCTCTAGTTCCTCTTACACAACAGTCTGTACTAGGCAAAGGTCCCTTCAAATTGACATATGCACAGTGAGCTAGGGTTTCTTTTTGCAGGGATTAATTTTGACACTTTGTAGCCAAAAGACAAGTTCTTTTCCGTACGGCTGAAAGTAATGTTTCTGGTAACTTTCCAGACCATGCTTGAAACAGCCTGCCATTCTGTGACAGTGCTCTCTTCTGCTGGAACAATCTGAATGTGGATGGGCACAGCTAAATCTCCCGGGATCTGAACTGTGTAAGGTTGAACAGATGAGAAAGAGCATCAGGGTGCCATCATTGTAAAGGCCAAATATTTCCTTTTTCAAGGGGGAATGTGGATCTAACAGCAAAGCAGTGCTGCTTCTCAATTGTCTTATTAGTGCATGTAAGAAACACACTGGCAGGCTTTCTCAGTGTGCCCCCTTCTTCCATCTTGCCCATTAGGTGCTTGGCAAGACAGTGCAGCCATCATTTTGTAGCTGCAAACACAGTTTTGATGGGGGGCAATGGTGCTTAAAAGAGCCAGCACAGCCATTCTGATGTTCACTACTAAAGTGCAGCTTGGTGATGTGGGAAAGTACTGCTGAGTGGGTAAATGTATTCCACAATAACATGTACCGCCAAAGGGTGTGCCCGAAATGGGGAAAGTTTACATCTGGTGTGCATAGTATGGGTGCCCAAAGATGATTCATACATAGAGAGGGAAGCAATATTAGTTAATTAATTAACTAGAGGGGGAGTGTTTGGATTCAGGTGCAATTCCCCAACCATGGAAACAGGTTTAGGCTGTCGAAATTGTGTTAACAAAGAGAGTTGGTCATTTAATGTGTCTGTTTTTCACTCTTTGGATTAGCAGTTTTGCACACATGTTATTTGTAGCTAAATTTTAAGACACTTTAGAAAGCATCATAGTGTGTTACACTATGAACAAGTAGTAACAACGTAACAACGTTGCACATTATATTTAGTGGTTAGAGCCCGAGCATTGTTTAATAGCTTGTAGCTAGCCGTAGTGAGTATATAGTTCTTTGGTTGCATTAAGGATTTAGGGGAACTTTTTGGCTGCTGGTAGTAGATAGTTGAAGTGTTTAAAAGCAAGATAGGGTAAAAGGTATTGCTTTAGTAACCCAAGGGCTACGTGCCTCTGTGGCAAGAGCCCCGCCATTTTGGATAAGGCCTCACTAAAAGATGTTTTCGCTTTTGATCTTTTAATTTGAATATTTGCATCCTACCCCCAGTGAGCGATCAAACAGCCAAGTTCGAGGAACAAAGGGAGACGTGCAGCATAGATAAAAATTAATTGTGTCAAGAGGAGCAGTGCACAGGAGATGGGAACGGAATGTTGCTCTTAGATGATTAGATTCGAGTTGCAGCTGTGGATAACAAACTTCATGAGAACAGGGCCAGGTATTGGGCACTGCCAAGCAGTCAATATAGGTTTGGAGCAATAGTGCCCCCAGTGAAAAACAGCTGGATCATTGGAACTGCAGGTGTTTTCATTAACTAGATCAAAGGAATATGAGTGCCTCCACTGTATTTTTATAAAACCCCTGGGTCCCAAGAGAGATAGAGTAGGGCACTTGTTAAGGGTGTAAAGTGTTCTCAGAGGTGATGCCAAAGAGCACAGCTGCAAGACCAAATAAGCCATTTGGGAGTGCCAAATTGTATGCTCTCATGAGAAAACCATTGTTTTACTGGGCAGGATTAACCTCATTATTCACAGTAAGCCCCATGATTGGTTCCTCAGAGGGGTATGCACATTACAAGGTGCCCAAAGCTGTCTTGACCAATAAGGAGAGTAAAACATTGTAACAAGCCAACTGAGCACAATGTGGCAAAAAGCCCGAAGCGGCGGGCCATTAACACCTATGGTGATTCCCCCGGGTCCCATTGCTATAGGTCCGAGGGTAGCGAGGGCCTTAACAAAGACCCTGGGGCATTACCATTAGGCAGTAATGACATGCCGGCGAGGGGCTTATCGCCATTAGTATTGCAGGGTTTTTAGCCCCGGTATACTAAAGGTGTTGTTATATTTTTTAATCAGCATTTGTTTTTGCCGTTTGAAAAGGCGGCCGCTGCAATACGTGTTAGTTCTAGAGAGACTACAACGCGCATACTGCTTTATTACTACAGATCAACAGGGCGCCATTTTGGGTCAAGTTGATCCGTAGTAATGAATAGGGAGGTAATGTAGTGGGATGAGAGAACATTGTATGGATTAGATATACAGTAAAAAAGGAAAAGCAGAATAAAAGCAACAGACTTTCACTATAATGAATACTTTTATGTTAACATGTGCAAGTGAACTATGGGAAGTTAGTAATGCATTTGAACAATATGTGCAATTTAACAATGACAGGAGGTAATGTAGTGAGATGTGACAACATTTTACGCATTAGACATGCAGTAAAAAAGGAAAAGCAGAATAAAGGCTCAAGACTTTCACTGTAACATGTGCAAGTGAATAATGGGAAATTAGAATTGCATTAGAACAATATGTGCAATTTAATAATGACAAAAAAATTCCTTCAAACGTTACTGTTTATGTAAGTGATCGACAATATAAAGTGGCCGTTTGTATGTAGGAGAATACTATTGTTTACATTAAACTGAACATTGCCATGAAAATTGAAAGAGCAATTAGAAAACTGAGGGTTGGAGTTATTTGTAGAGATGCTGGACATAATGGTGGACAATGAAGTAGAAGAAGTAGGTGTTGTGACAGAATCTGTTGCATTGTGGAATGCAAGCGTTGAATCAGATTTGGTGGGTATTTGTTGTGTGGTATGGAAGATAGTGGGCCTCATTACGACTGAGGCAGAATGGGAAGATCAAGCGTTTCATTGTTTGTCATGGGGTTGCCAGTAATTGGAAATTGATTAAGCATTTATGTCACAGAGATTATTTCTCTGGTATTCAGGCCTGTATTGGAAAGAAGTTGGATTGCGGTGGCGGGAATGCAGTGATTTGTGTATACTTTACTGAGATGGGCACGCTCACTGATGCGCTGCATGCAAGTGCCAAGAATGTTTTTACCCAGTGGACGATTGGTGTACCAAATTTGTTCATCTTTGCATTGGTTTTGGATGAAGCGATGAGGCATTACAAAAAAGCATGCTGCGTCTGATGGTAATTTTGAGATGTAGAGGAGAGATTTCACTGGACAGTTGGGATTGGTAGCAATAGCGTACATTCATCCTCGAAGGATTCTTCGCTGTTGGTCAAATTGTTTGTGGTGGTTTTTGGTTAACTCATTGAATTTGAGTGTGGCATATAGTTTGCCATTTTCATCTATTATTACTTGGAAAACATTTGGTGGCAGTAGACAAAGACCTTCACGTCCACTTCTTGCGGAATGTATCTGTATGTCAAACCATACTTTGTATTGTAATGTTTCTAGTGAGGCGGTATTGAAAATGTCACATGAATGTAGCTTGGACAGATTGCTACAGTTTATTGGTGCTTTATGTTGACCCTGGTCTTTTCCATTGCAGCACAGTCTTTTGATTTTGGCGATGAATACATTGTTGGCAGCAGTAAATTCCTCAGTTTGCATAATGTTTATATTCCTGCTGTTGAATTGTTGAGGTGACGGTTTATACCGGATCGCAGAGAGATGAGACTTTGTGGTTGCTATTCTGCACCATGCACGGTAAGCAATCCAGCATAAAATGAGCGCAGATGGTAGGCCAGAGTATGGAGTGGCTGCATTTCAAAATAAGTTGAGTTTTCTTTTTGTGTAAGCCAGCCTTTGAATGTGTCAACTGCCCATTTGTTTGCACATTGTGTGTTTTGCTTACATCGATTCATTTCCAATAAATCAAAGTTTTCATTTGCTACTGAAATATGTCTGCCTGCAAAGTTACATTTGGGCAATGTATTCATGTTGGTTTGTAAGTTTGCAGTGCTGGTTGGTCCTTCTTCATTTCCCATGGAGCTGCCATGAAGCCACTCCTCTATGGAAAGATTACTGGTAATGGAGAAGTTGTTGACGGTATTGTCGGCCGACATTTTCTGAACAGCTGAGAGCTTGTTAATGGTTGGAACGGAAGGCAAAAGCACTTTTCACTGTTAGCACAGGCTATTGTGGAAGCTACAGTGGCCTCGTAGGATATGCACGTTTTTTCACAGAAATGGTGGCGTACGGCGGTGAGTGAGGAGGCTTTGAGACCTGGCACGAGAGGCACGCTGATGCATAAACAGGATTACACTGTGGTAAGGCTCACAATTGTGCCAATCCACATTGCGTGTTTCCATAGCATCAGCACACCGGTTCTAATGAACCAATCATTACAATGTTTCTTGCTGACGGCATCCTTAGGTTATCTTGTAGGGGGTTGTATTTAGATATGCATAGTCAATTGGAAAATTAACTATAGGGGATGTTTAGATTCTTGTATAAGTGTTAGCCAATGGGGAACCTGGGATTATGTTGTACCTGATATATTTTGCTTATGTTAGTGTGTGGTTTTCTGATATAAAAGATGCAATTTTGAGTAGGCGGGCCAAGCGTGGTTTCAGTTTTCAGTTCTATGGGACCGACTGACACTCCTAGCAGTATATGCATGTAATAAACTTTGTTTTTTTCTTACAAGCTGTGCACTCATTATTGACCCCCTCCTAGCACGATTTTTTATCAATGGTTTTTTGGCTCTTCCCTACACGACTGGGTAATAGTGAAGACTCTTTAGTAATAATTTCCCTTTTGACTCTAAAAAACACAGCACTGGGAACAATCTTATGTACCTGCATCAATGGGGCAACAGTTAATGTGGAATGAAATGATTTTCCAGCTGCAGTCTCAATATTTCTCTCACATCAACTGTTCCGGGTTAATGGGCAGTTGTGACTGGTGAATTATTTATTTGGAGGGGCTTAAATGATTTCCTCGAATGTGTCAGTGGCCATCTGTGGAGAGGAAGCCAGAAACAAGCAAGGGCATGTCATTGGGGCTCTCTTCAGAGATACCTTCTAAAATATTGGGCAAAAGTCTTTCCTTTTCAAGACACTGGGCCTCATTACGACTTCGGCAGTAGCCAGGCCGCTATTGGCCCGGTAATTCCTCCCTCCAGGAACCTGGGCTGGACCTTCCCCATTCTCATCTGAGTCCCCATAGGGCTCAATGGGAATTGGAGAGGGAGCAAACAACGGGCCGATTACGAGCGGCCCGTTGTTTGCTCCCTCTTCCCCTCGCGGGATCCGGTAAGGACGCCTGGTTTGACCAGGCGTTACTTACGGGGTCCCACTAGGGGAGCTTGTAATGAGGCGGAACGGGTTTAACGGGTCCGCCTCCTTTAGCGGAGCCCGTAAACCCATTCTGCCTCAGTCGTAATGAGGCCCACTATCCTTCAACATTGCACAGGAGCATTTTCAAGCTCATTTTCTTGATGCCTGTGCACCCAAATATATGAGTATAAAAACATGTTCATGTTTCCTGTGCCCATACATGTCCATATAGACTGATATAAGCCAGTATTCCAATAACCAAACATATTTCTCTTGGTTTTACCAGTACCAAATGACATAATGAAGTAAGAAAATGGGTCCAGTCTGAGCCCACCAATGCGCACAAATATCACATACAAACACTTATCACCCTTGATGTAAAGTAAAAAATGGCATGAAACAGTAAAGACACATGACAAGATTGAACTCACCAAGGTGGTCCAATACTACATAGAAAGACTAATCATGGTGCCTTTATCCTGCGTTCACCCACCCTTGAGTTTAGGAGTGTATGATGTGTGTGTGTAGGCAATTACCTGTTGATAACATGATATGTTTTACACCTTGACTGCTAGAGCATACGTCAGCATCATAGATAAGTTGCTGAGAGGAAGTGACGCTGTCACATACTAAGTGTAATAAATCCTGTAGCTGGTACTTTGAAAAACCCTGGGGAAAAGGACAGGTGTTATACTATATTCTGAGGGGAGTTTTACCACTATAAAAGGAAGCCACCAATGCATCACTACAATAATAATAATATACCACAATAAGATACCAGTACTTATCACAACAATAAAACACTCCAAGATCAGGTGTAACTCCTCCAAAAAATATATCTAACACTGCCCAATAGATAATACTATGCCACAGTGAAGATTTGTCTAGACTCGATCAAACCAATGTGGGCCACCACCCTCTAGGTATACTTATTGTGATGCCTTCAACCCTGACACCCAATAACAAAAGCCATACCAGATTACAGAAATATTACCAGCCTATTCCCATCAGCTTGCACCAGTACCATTTAGGAACACTGATTATGGTATCTTCACCCTTGATGCTGAGTACAAAATGCCATGCCAAAGTAAAGAAAAATGTCCAACCAATACTACATAGTAACACTCATCTTGATGCCTTCCACCATGCTTTCCAGTAACAAACGCCATACCACATTAAAGATGTGGCTAGACTGGACCCACCAATGTGGGGAGCATGTGTTCCGCTGCTTTCACCCTTGACCATACCAGAGTGAATAAATATGTCCAGAATAGACCCACCAATGTGGGACAGCACTACATAGGAACATGCACTATGCTGCCTTCACCCTTGATGCCCAGTGATCAATTGCCATGCCAAAGTTAAGATGTATCTGACTAGACACAGCAATGTGGCCCAGTACCACATATAATGTGTATCATTACGACTTTGCCCACATGACCAGTAAAAGATGTACCACCTCAGTAATTAATTATGTGCAGACTGAACCCTGTATGTGGGCCAGTAACTCATAGGAACACTCGTTATGCTGCCTTAACCCTTGATGCCCAGTAATAAATGCCACGTCAGAGTAAAGAAAAATGTGCATACTCAACCTATCAATGTGAGCCACTGCCACCTAGGAACAGTCATCACGGTAACACACCATTGATATTCAGTAACAAAAAAAAAAAAAAAAAAAAAATGCTCTTCCAAAGTAAAGAATCATCTGTAGACCTGCCCAACCAATGTGGGCCAGTACCAGATAGGAACACTCATCATGCTGCCTTTACCCTTGAAGCCCAGTGCCCAGTACAACATTCCATGCAGCAGTAAACGTGTCCAGATTGGGCCAGTCAAACTGGACCAATAGCATAAAGGAACACCCATCATGCTGTCTTCACCCATGATACCAAGCAAAAATGGCCTTGCCATGGTTGAGATTTGTCTAGACTCGACCCACTAATGTGGGCCAGTAACATATAGGAAGATTCATCGTGATGACTTCACCCCACATCCCAGTACAAAATACCATACCACAATAAAGAAATGTGCCCACACTGGATCCATCAATGTGTTCCAGCACTATATAGGAATATTACCCATGCTGCCTTCACCCTTGATGCCCAGTAAAAAAAATGCCATGCCACAGTGACGATTTGTCCATACTGGACCCTCCGATATGTGTCACTACAATGTAGGTACACTCAATATGCTGCCTTCACCATACTAGACAAAATAAATATGTCCACACTGGACCCACCAATGTGGACCAGTGCCATTTAGGAACACTCATTATGCTGCCTTCCCCCTTGAAGCACAGTAAAAGATGTTATGCCACAGGGAAAATGTGTCCAGACTGGACCCACCAATGTGGGCCAGAGCCACATAGTAACGTTCATCATGATGACTTCACCCAGATGTCCAGTAAACAATGCCCTACCTCAGTAAAGAAATATGTACAGACTGGACCCCCAGTGTGGGCCAAGTAGGAACACTAATTATTATGCCATCACCCATGATACCTAGTATTAAATGCCATGCCACAGTAAAGAAACATATGCACACTCTACCTACAAATTTAGGGCACTACCACATTGGAACACCTATTATGCTGCTTTCAAACTTGATGCCCAGTATAAATTCCCTGTAACAGTAAAGAAACAATTTTAGATCTACCAATGTGGGGCAGTATCAGAAGGAATTCTCTTCATGCTTCCTTCCCCCTTGTTGCCTAGTAACAGAAAATGCCATACCACAGTGAATATTTGACCAAACTTGGCATACCAATACAAATATGTCCTCCTAGATGTCATGGCACCCCTCCGCAGATCAGAGACCTGCTGCCCAGCTGGCACACAAACACCTGCATTCATCTTTTATACAGCCTTGATTCTTAATTCACTCTCACATTCACACTCACACTCATACAGCGTTCACATGCTCTTATGTAAACACCTGCACCAAAACAACGTACACACTCTCCTTCATGCAACTTACTAACACAAACCCTTGCATACATGCACGCACAAATATGTATTTTTTATATTCTTACCTGCAGCCGTGCTCCGGATTTCAATCCACATGACCTCACACTCCGTTTTGTAATGAAGGCACTGCGGCTCCCTCAAATCATACAACAGGTACTAGGAAGCTCTTCCGCCTGATGTACCACAGCCTGCATCCCCAGTGCACCATGCGAGGCCGCGAAATTAAAACACCTCCAGCCTTGCATGGCTCATTGGGAATGCGCTCTGGGATACTACTGAAATGTCAAAGTGAACCCAGGTTTCCCTTTGACAGTTCAGGCAAAGCCAACCCAGGAGCGCACGCTTAGCTGCTCGCGGGTCAAGGCCCAGTCACTCATTATGGACAACCAGCACCGGAGAATGGGTTCCGAAAATAACACCACAAAAATACCAGGACACATCCAGTGGGTTCTTATACCCTTAAACCAGTATAACCAATTGCAAACTAACATGCACTTCCTGTTTCTCCACTTTATCTATGACTATAATTAGTCAGCCTGAAAAGCTGAGAACCTTCCAACAACAACATCCTACATTAACCATTTTATCACAACTACTGATAATACATTTGCCAGTGTACACTTTCTACCCGCATGCTGTAGTACTGTCGTACACCTGCAAATATTGACTAACGTATGAACTGAAGTTATCGAAACATCCGTTTTCTGTCAAAATAAATACATAGACATAGAGCAGTTCCCTTCATTGCTTGCTTCTGTTGGCTGGAAAATGCTGACGCTTTTCCTTTTGGGACCGTGTAAAGCTCTCCTCAGCTTGAATGAGCTTTAGCAATTTTATGTCAATTGGATTTTAAGTTGGCCTTGAATGTGACGGCTGTATTAACTTTAATTTGCCAGCCTGATAACTCGTATTTATTCATTTAGCTACGAATAAGATCTTCGAAGTTTGCTTCAGGTTTCCAGTTTAAGGCCCATTAATGAGGCTTGAGGATTACACTTCTGCTAATCAATGAATTTGATCTTTCAGCATACTGTGATTTAAAGAAGCAGGCTAGACTTTCAGAAGTAAAAAGAGTCAAACATGTAATTAGGCACACGTTTTTGAACAAAAATACTAAGAGCAGTTTGGTTATGCAGGGGGAATGGGAGCATGGATGAGGTGATTGCAGAACAAATCCTGTCACTGTCTCCCAGCGTCCGGGTTACAAGTGGACAGGACCATGGATATTATTTAGCCGCAGTAAGCTGCATTGCGAGCAGATACGTCTTCAGGAACAACGCAGGGTGGCCAGGCCCTCCGGTGTGAAGAGTTCCTCTGTGGGTATCAGAATCTGAGGAGTTTGATTCTCTTCTCGCCTGCATAGTTTTAGCAGACTTCTTCTTCGCAGGGGTCTTCTCTTTCTTTTTTGTAGACCGGGGTAGGTGGAGATAAGGGCAAGCTCCCCTGATGCCACCCTGCTGGTAGAAACCAATCAGGCTAGCACTGAGGGCAACTATCCAAATAAGGCAGACCTCAGAAGCGTCCTGGAAGTACATGCAGTCTTGATTCCAGGGAAGGATATCCAGGAGAGGTAAATCCAGGAGTCCAGGAAGAAACAATAGTAAGTTCAACCAGGCAAAGGCACCGCTGCTGCCGTCAGGGAGATGGCTGAACGTTAGAGTCCAGCGGTTCAAGAGAGAACCATTAGCTAGCAGTTCAGGAGCGAAGAAGTAGAAAAAGGGGAGAAGCAAGAAGCGGCAACGTAGAACCAGCCAAGGAGCAGAGCTAAGCAGTGCAACCCAGTGTCTGCGCTATCTGGAAGAGAAGAAGGGAACACAAGCAGTGAGCATGGCAAACCACACCGAGCATTGAGACGCACTGAACACATGTCTCAATAGCGCTTAAATGATGACGATGTCAACAAAGCCGACTGCTAGAGCACGCTTGTTTCATCTGTGCAGCGGTGGCCATGTTTGAAGTAGAAATGGATGCCGCCAATCGCCAACGAATCCTCCAGGTTGAAAGGAATGGACGGCCACGTTAAATCATGACACCATGCCTCCTCCGAAACCCACTCCACCAGGCTTGCCTGTATTAATCTGGTGAAATCGATTAACCAATCGGGGTGCATGCATATTGTCTTTGGGTTCCCAGGTTTGCTCGCTAGGAGGATATCCTTTCCATTCAACTAGATACTGCAGACGTCCTCTTCGGTATCTTGAATCGCATATCCTCGACACCTCATATTCAAGCTGGTTGTCCTTGTGAACCGAGGGGATCATATTTTGGTTCTTGTAGATGGGTGATATTGTTTCAACAAGGAAGTGTGGAAGACTGGATGGATTCCCTTATAGGACTTGGGGAGTCACAGTCCAAAGATCATAGGATTGATGATCTTGATGATGGAGAAGGGGCCATAAATATGTGGCAACAATTTGTTTGGCCTTAGTTGTTTGGGTAGATATCGAGCTGATATCCACACCTTGTCCCCAAGAGCATATGCGGGTGAAGGCCAACATTTGGTGACTGTGAATCTCTTGATGTCCGTCCTGGACATTAGTAAATGTTCATTGACGTTTTTGTGCACAGTTGTCAGATCAGTTATCCAAGCATCAACAGAGGGAACTGGAGAAGGATGAGGCACAACTGTGGAACGACTGATGGATGAATTTGAATTGTTATAGGCAAATTCAGCCACTGGTAGAAGGACTGTCATCCCGGACCTGGAAGGAGAAAAACTGAAGATATTGTTCTAGTGTTTGATTTACCTTTTCTGTTATTCCGTTGGTCTGGGGATGATAACTAGACAACAGGGCTCTACGGATTCCCAGCAGGCAGTATAAATGTTCCCAGAACCTGGAGGTATATTGAGGACCTCAATCCGATATGATCTTAGAGGGTAGACCATGCAGTTTAAAGATTTCCTCAACAAAGACTCTGGCCATGTCGCTGGCGGATGGCAGTTTTTTCAAGGGCGTGAAATGGGCCATATGTGAAAAAAGATCGATTGTGACCATGATAATAGTGTGACCCTGGGAAGCCGGAAGATCCACAATGAATTTGGTGGCAATTGATTCCCATGGAGGAGAAGGGAGAACTGGTTGTAGAAGAAGGCCTGCTGGTTTTTGGTTGTCGTACTTGTTTTTCTTGCAGATAGCACATGTTCTGATATAGGATTTTACATAATGATGCATCCTTGGCCACCAGAATTGTCGTTGTAGGGTCCATAATGTGGACTTAATACCATAATGCCCAGAAAAGTCAGAGTCATTTCAAAGACGTAGAATCTTTTCACAGAGCTTTGATGTTGGAATCACCAAGGCATTGTTCATGAAGAGCAGACCATCCTTGGATGTCAGTGTCCATGGGTTATTGCTAGCGTATTCTTTCCATACGTCTGAAGGTTGGGTATCGGATCGGTTCTCTTCTAGAAGTGTTCCCACTTGGGCGATGATTATTGTATGAGGAAACATCCTGGGAAGAGGCAATAGTTCATCAGGGATGTAATCCTGATGCCTGAATAGGGCATCTGTGAGTGTATTAGCTGTCCCTTGAATGTATGATATCTGGATTTGGAGTTGAGCAAAAAAGTAGGCCCAACAGGCTTGTCGACTGTTTTTACATTCCGAAGACTGCAGTACTTGTAAGTTCCAGTGATTAGTTTGCACCCAAACAGGGAACCTGGCCCCTAGAAGGAGATGTTGCTAATCAATGAAAGCCTGACAGATAGCTAACAGTTCTTTTTCCAGGACCGAGTAGTGTATTTCACTAATGCTTAATGTCCTGTAGAGGTATGGAATAGGGTGTTCCAGATTATCATCCTGTTCCTGTTTCAATACCAGCCCTATGGCATAATCTGAGGCATCCGCCTCAACCAGGAAAGGCTTAGTGATGTCTGGTTGTCGTAACACTGATTCTTCTGTAAATCTTTTCTTTAGGTCCTTGAAGGCTTTCTCTTGAGCTGAGGTCCATATGTAGGGCACATTTTTCATTAGTAACGCTATGAGTGGCTGGACTAGCAAGGAGAAATTTGGTATAAGTTTCCTTTAAAAGTTTGCCAATTCCAGGAATGACTGTATTTGTTTGACTGATGAAGGAGTGGGCTATGAAGCAATGGCCGTAACCTTGGAAGGGTCCATTGCAATGCCTTGTGGGTCTATAATGAATCCCAGATATCTGTGGTTACATGGAAAATGCATTTCTCAGGTTTAGCTAGTAAATGATGTTCCCGTAACCGCTGCAAAACCAAGGTCACATGTTCCTGAAACAAGGCCAGGTACTTAGAGTATACCAGGATGTCATCCAGGTAGACAATGACGAATAGGAACAGCATATCAGAAATTCCCCTGTCCATAAATCATTGAAAAACCGCAGGGGCATTGGACAACCCAAAAGGCATGACCAGATATTTGAAATGTCCAAATGGAGTCCGGAAGGCCGTCTTCCATTCATCGCCATTCTTATGCGGATGAGCTGGTAGGCTCCTCTTAGATCCAGTTTGGTAAACATCATGGCACCCCTTAGCGCTTCGAGTATATCTGAGATAAGGGGTAGAGGGTACCGATCCTTTCTGGTGCATTGGTTAAGACCTCTGTAGTCCAGGCATGGATGGAGTTCCTTGGTCTCCTTCTTCGGCACAAAAAAAGGAAGTTCCAGCTGGGGACAGAGAAGGATGAATAGTTCCATTAGCCAGGTCGGTATCAAGATATTCTCGAGGGGCTCTCTTCTCTGTTCCAATATCACAAACATCCATCCAAAAGGTATGACTAAATCCTTATCAGTGTCGATAGCACAGTTTTCAGGTTTATGGGGGCGCAAGGATTGCACGATGGATGTAGCAAAAACATCAAAGGACTGATAAGCCCCTGGAACCTGGTTGATGTTACAAACCGTTATTTGCTGTTTCTTGGGTTCAACGGTCTCGGTTTACATTTTCTGCTGAGCTGATCCGGAATGCCAATGTGCTAGGCAATATTCTGATCCCAAGAATAGAGAGCCTGCTGCCCAATTGATATAAAGGTTGTGGCGTTGTAACCACGGCATTCCCAGAAACACTGGGTAATGAGCAGATCTTATGATGTCAAAACACACTCTTTTCTGATGATTGTTGATGGATAGCAGGAGTTTTGTTGTTTGTTGAGTAATGGGCCCAGATGACAAGGTACGACTGTCAATTCCTTCCACGGCCTGCACCAATTCCTTTGACTCTCTATGGATCCGATGTTGGGTATCCACTGTTCATCCAGAAACATGCCCATGGCTCCGCAGTCAACCAAGGCTAAAACAGTATGAGTTTCCCCTGAGGCAGAGGCCAATGTCACTCGAAGGACAACCAGGAATGAACCTTGAGCCGGCCCCAGAGATGCAGAAAAAAAGGAGCAATCATTGTTCTCCCGAAGCTGGGCTCCATTCAGGATGGGGAGCTGGAATTTCCTGACCGTTTTGGTGGGGCTATAGGGCAGTTCCAAACCAGATGTTTGTCATAGGTGCAATACATGCATAGTCCACTGTTGATTCTCCGAGTTCTTTCCTCAGGAGTCAGGGGTCCTCTCAGTGCTCGCAACTGCATTGGTTCTGCTTCTGTCTGCACTTGTAAGGGAGCTTCTCTGGGGCTGGGATATACTGGCAAGGGTCTACACTGAGGTACATGACTCCGTTTTTTATCAGCCTTTCTCTCCTGAAGACGGAAGTCTATCTGCAAGGTCAGATCCAGAAGAGCCTGCAAGGATCCTGGATGGACCACTCTGGCTAATTCATACTTCACCTCATCATTGAGTCCTTTTCTAAACAGAATAAAGCAAGCCTCGGTTGACCAGTCCCCTTCCTTTGACAGTTGCTTAAAGCGGGTCACATAGGTCAACATATCCTGATTGCCTTGTTGGAATTCAAGCAACTTCTCTTGGGCCAACAAAAACCTGCTCTGATTGGTCAAACATGGCTTTGAATGCTTGGATGAATCCATCGTAGTTGTCTAACAAAGGGGTCCCCAGCCTCTACCAGCGGCGTAGCCCCTGCTAGAGCGTTTCCAGCCAGATATGATACTATAAAGCCAACCTTGGCCCTGTTTGTTGAAAAATAGTATGGCTTGAATGTGAAGTGTACCATAGACGAATATGTATGCGTAATGCCTTTAGGGCTCCATCATATCTCTCCACTATGCCTCCTGTAGAAGTACATTCCTGAAATGGTAAATCTTTTGATAATACAAGTTGTCATAAGGTGAAGTTCTCAGCCTTGAGATTTGGAACTTCTGTTGATAATTCTTGCATGCCTCACAACAAATTCTGGAGTGTGGGATCCATTTTAGCAGGTCTGTCAATCTGTTGGCGTCTCAAACTGTCAGAATCTGAGGAGTTTGATTCTCTTCTAACCTGCTTAGTTTTGGTACAGTTCTTCGCAGGGGTTTTCTCTTTCTTTTTTGTATACCTGGGTTCGTGGAGATTAGGGCGAGCCTCCCCTGATGCCACCCTGCTGGTAGAAACCAACCATGCTAGCAACAAGGGCAAATACCCAACTAAGGCAGACCCGAGAAGCGTTTGAGAAGTCCACATGCTCTTGATTTCAGGAAAGGATATCCAGGAGAGGTAAATACAGGAGTCCAGGAAGAAACAATAGGAAGTGCAACCAGGCAACGGTACCGCCGCCACCATCAGGTAGATGGCTGAACGTTAGAGTGCAGCAGTTCAAGAGAGAACAAGTAGCTAGCAGTTCAGGAAAGAGGAAGTAACAAAAGGGGAGAAGCAAGAAGCGGAAACACAGAACCAGCCAAGGAGCAGAGGTAAGCAGCGCAACCCAGGGGTGGCGCTATCTGGAAGGCAAGAAGGGAACACAAGTAAGCGCTAAGCACGGCAAACCACACTTAGCATTGAGACGCACTGAACACATGTCTCAACAGCACTTAAATGATGACAATGTCAACAAAGCCAACTGCTAGAGTGTGCTTACTTCCGCAGTGCAGCGGCGGCCATGTTTGAAGTAGAAATGGACACCGCCAATTGCTGACGAATCCTCCAGGCTGAAAGGAATGAACGGCCACGTTGAATCATGACAGTGCGCCGTTCCGGGCCGGCTTTTGCTCTCCCCTCTCCAGGGTTGAGGAAGCGAGTAGCGCTATGACGGAGGCAGCCCAATGCGGGCTGGTAGTGCCGGTGTGCTGACACCCATTTGTGAGGGACAGATGGTAGTGGCCTCGAGTCTGCCTTTTGCCTCTCCGTGCCTGGAGGTAGGAGTGGGAAAGTTTACGGAATGGACCGCATATTGCAGGACTTTGAAGTAGAAAAGTATATTGTCTGGCCGCTTTCAGCAGTGTCGGCACTGTCAGTTTCTTGTCACCGCTTGAGGAAGAGACCGCTGGGGAGTGTAGTGGAATATATATTAGCAAGGTTGGTTTCTGCTATGACAGCCAGCGACTTACACAAGTAAAGCAGAGTCAGAGAAGAGGGATTCTGTGTGGAGTCACTGAAGTGAACACCCTTGGTCTGATCTGTTGCATAGAGCCACAGGGCGCTGTTAGGGGCGCCTCAGTGGGCCTCTCTCTGTGCCACTGTAGGTGGTGAAAGAAATTAGCTTGGCAGTTCATGTCAGGAAAGGACGAGTGCCAAGGCACTCTTCCGGACCTTGCTACCTAGCGTAAACCCTGCTGAGCAAATAAGCATTGGGTTATGCTTGGCACGGGTGCTGCAGGAGCGATTTCTGTCACGGCAAATACTTGTCCCGGACCAACGAGTGACTCTTGATGGGGTTGTTTTCGTCAGGACCTAGGGGTACTGCGTATTTGGTGTCTGCACGGTACGAGAGGCATAATGGGTAGCCGGCAGCTGCCTGGCAAGTGCTAAAACAACAAAAGAGTTATTTATTTATCAAATGTGAATGATCTTGCTTACAACTGCTCCCCATAAGGTGAAATAGTTATTTATTTATCAAATGTGTATGAACTCGCTCACAAATACTCCCCATGAGGCAAAATAGTTACATATTTCTCAAATGTGAATGATCTCGCTCACAAATGCTCCCCATAAGGTGAAAGAGTTATATATTTATTAAATGTGAATGATCCTGCTCACAAATGCTTCCCATGAGTTGAAAAATTTATTTATTTATCAAATGTGAACAATCTCACCCACAAATGTTCCACATGAGGTGAAAGAGTTATTTATTTATCTAATGTGAATGATCTCACTCACAAATGCTCCCCATGAGGTGAAAGAGGTATTCATTTACCAAATGCGAATGATCTCACTCACAAATGCTTCCATTAGTTGAAAGTTATTTATTTATCAAATGTGAATGATCTTGCTCACAAATAATCCCCATGAGGTTTAAGAGTTATTTATTTATCAAGTGTGAATAATCTCGCCCACAAATGCTCCACATTAGGTGAGAGAGTTACTTATTTATCAAATGTGAATGACCTTGCTCTAAATGCTCCCCATAAGGTCAAAGAGCTATGTATTTATCAAATGTGAATGATCGTGCTCACAAATGTTTCCCATGAGGTGACAGATTTATTTATGTATCAAATGTGAATGATCTCGCTCAGAAATGCTCCCCATAAGGTCAAAGAGTTATTTATTTATCAAATGTGAATGATCTCGCTCACCGATGCTCCCAATCCGGTGAAAGAGATATTTATTTATCAAATGTGAATGATCTTGCTCACAAATGTTCCCCATGAGGTTAAAGCGTTATTTAATTATCAAAGATAAATGATCTCACTCACAAGTGCTCCCCCATCCAAGTGAAACAGCTGGTTACTTACCAAATGTGACAGATGTTGTGCGAAGGTGCTCCCACTAAAGGGAAAACAGTTATTTAGTTATCAAATGTGAATGACCACACTCACAAGTGCATCCCACTGAGTTATTTATTTATTGGTTCATCATCTTTGAATGGTTTTGCCCCCCCCCACCCCAAGTGACCACACTGGGGTTAAAGAGTATTATAACTATTGGAGGAAATGTAAGGAGGACATCTAAATGTTAAGGCAGCACCCGAACTAGGGGACATTGTAAATGAAATATTACTCAGGCATACAGAGGAGCTGATCTGTTTTCTAATTCTGTTATATAAATAAGGAGTTTACTCTTTCCAAATCACATGAGGATATGGGGGTCATTATGACCCAGGCGTTAACAATGGCGCTATTATCCCCCACAAGGGATCAGAAAGCGACAACCATAGCAGCAGTACTCTGGGACAAATTCTTTATGCATTATGGCTTGCCTGCTCAGCTACCCTCTGACCAAGGGTGAGACTTTGAATCCAAACTCATCAAAGAACTCATGCAGTTTATAGGGGTAAAGAAAACAAGGACATCCCCTTACCATCCACACGAGGATGCGCAAGCTGAACGATTCAATCGTACTTTGTTAGGTATGCTGGGGACACTGAGCGCCAAAGAGAAGCTGAAGTGGAGCCAACATGTGTCCACGCTAGTTCACACCTAAAACTGCAACAGGAATGATAGCACTGGGTTCACCCCGTATCAGCTGATGTTTCAAAGGGATGCCCAGTTACCCATAGACTTGAGTTTTGGGACCTCCTCTGATGGATTGGCATCGAAAATTACCACAAGTATGTAAGAGACCTTCAGGATCAATTGTCACTAGATTTCGAGCTAGCACAAGCCGCTGCCGAATCAAATGCCCAGCAAAACAAGAGAAGGTATGATGATAGGGTCAGGTTCCATAACCTGCAACCCAGTGATAGGGTGCTCATCAGGAGATTAGGGAACAGAGGGTGAAACAAGCTGGGCGACTGATGGGAATCGCAGCCATACCTGATGGAGAGACATTTGAACAGGTTGCCTGTGTTCCTACTGAGAAAGGAAGGCACCCTGAGGGATGTGAAGACCCTCCACCGAAATCACCTCCTACCCGTAGGGGATGATGTGGAGATGGATCTGACTGCTGGTGGGTCCCCTCTGTCCCCCAGTAAGCGGATCGCCCAAACTCATTCACAGGGCACCATCCACAGGGAAGTCCTACACCCCTCCAGACCAGATACTGTACCGTCCGTGGTCTCCAATGCCAGAGAAAGGAAGAATGTGTAGGATAAAGGACCTCAAATCCCAGAGGTAGCCAAGAAACCCACTGATACTGCAGGCTAATATAAGAGGAAGAAGATGAACATTCTGAAGGCTCAGAGATGGCCTATTGGATTGGACACAAGGTTACAACTCCAGATCCCTACAGACAGACTGAGAACCAGAGAGAGATATCCGCTGGTGGAGACATGGACATCTTCCCCATGCCATCAGAGGATCAAATGCCAAGGTCCAGCTCTGTGACTGAGGATAGTCCATCGGAGTCAATAGAACTTCCCGAGTCTGCCTCTGAAGATCATTTGGAGGGATATAGCAAGCTTCAGCATTCTCAATGAGAGGTCAGGCCGGTCAGAATGCTGAGCTACGATGCTCCGGGAGACAAGTCTGAAGTAATCAGAAGGGGATTTCATGTACCAGCTACTACTTGTACAGTGTCATCTTTTAAACCAATGTGCTATGCTTAACATGGTGGAATGTACCGTTGTTATGGAATGGGAAATGTCAAATGCTATTGTATGTACGTAGGGAAAAGGTAAATCCTTAGGGACAAGGGTTTTGAAGGACCGGTGGGTGAGTGTAAACTCCACATTCCAGCGTGGGTGTTTAATTGTTATTTATGGAGGGTACACTTACGTGCATGATATTAGTCCTGTTTTTATGTTTGTGGGTATGCCTCCTTTTCTTAGTTTTGGGGGGACTTGGTATGGCCCTCCCGCAGGGTGACTGGGAGCGAGGATGAGGTGATTGCATAACAAATCCTGTCACACGTTTGGGTGACAGGTGGACAGGACCATGGATTTTATATAACCGCGGTAAGCCACGTTGTGAGAGGAGTGGTTTTTAGGAACAACGCAGGATAGCCAGGCCCCCGGTGTGAAGTGTTCTGCTGTGGGCCGTACTGGGCCAGCTTGCATTCTCCCCTTTCCAGGGTTGAGGAAGTGAGCAGCATTGTGAGGGAGGCAACCCGATGCGAGATGGTAGTGCCCATGTGCTCACACCAAATTGTGAGGGACAGATGGTAGCAGCCTTGAGTCTGCCTTTCTCCTCTCCATGACTGGAGGTAGGAGTGGGACAGTTTACAGAGCGAGCCGCATAGTGTGGCACTTTGAAGTAGAAAAGTACATTTTCTGGCAGCTTTCAGCAGTGGCACGCTGTCAGTTTCTTGTCACCGCTTGAGGAAGAAAATGCTGGGAGTGTAGTGGAATATATATTAGCAGGGTTGGCTGCTGCTATGACAGCCAGCGACTTACGCAAGTAAAGCGGAGTCAGAGAAGAGGGATTCTATGTGGACTCACTGAAGTGAACACCTTTGGTCTGATCTGTTGCATAGAGCCACGGGGCGCTGGTAGGGCCGCCTCAGTAGGCCTCTCTATGTGCCACTGTAGGTGGGGAAAGAAATGAGTGTGGCGGTTCTTGTCACGAAAGGGCGAGTGTCAAAGCAATCCGCCGGACCTTGCTACCTTGCGTAAACCCTGCTGAGCTCATAAGCATTGGGGTTTGCTTGGTACAGGTGCTGCAGGGGCAATACCCCTCACAGTCAATACTTGCCCCGGACCTCTAAGGGACTCTCGTTGGGGTTGTTTTCCTTCAGGAACTAGGGGTACTGTGTGTTTGGTGTCTGCACGCTACGTGTGGCGTAGTGGGTAGCCGGCAGCTGCCTGGGAAGTGCTAAAACAATGAAAGAGTTATTTATTTATCAAATGTGAATGATCTCGCTCACAACTGCTCCCCATAAGGTGAAAGAGTTATTTTTTATCAAATGTATATGATCTCGCTCACAAAATCTCCCCATGAAGTGAAAGTGTTACGTATTTATCAAATGTGAAGGATCTCGCTCAAAAATGACCTCCATAAGGTGAAAGAGTTGTTTATTTCTGAACTGTGAATGATCTCGCTCACAAATGCTTCCCATAAGGTGAACGATTAATTTACCAAACGTGAACGATCTTGCTCACAACTGCTCCCAATAAGGTGAAAAATGTATTTATCAAATGATAATGATGTTTTATTTATATAGCGCCTTAAATCCAAATCGCTTTACAGAGCACATATTTACATACAATATCACCCAACCGAAATCGGTACTCATTTATCGACTTCAGATAAATGAAAGGCTGAGTTGGCCTTCCCAGGATTCGAACCTGCAACCTGCAAATCATGCTCAGATCTCACAAATGCTCCCCATGAGGTGAAAGAGTAATTCATTTATCAAACGTCAAACGTGTATATCTCGTTGACAAATATTCCCCATGAGGTGAAATAGTTTATTTATCAAATGTGAATTATCTCACTCACAAATACACCCTGTGAGGTGAAAGAGTTATTTATTTATAAAACGTGAACAATCTCGCTCACAACTGCTCCCAAAGAGGTGAACGAGTAATTAATGTATCAAATGTGTATGATCTCGCTCACAAATACTCCCCATAAGATGAAAGAGTAATTTATTAACAGAAGGTGAATTATCTCGCTCACAAATGCTCCCTGTAAGGTGCAAGACTTATTTATTTATCAAATGTGAATGATCTTGCTTACCAATGCTCCCCATGAGGTGAAAGTTATTTATTTATTGAAGGTAAATGATCTCACTCACAAGTGCTCCCCAATCCAAGTGAAACAGTTGGTTGCTTACCAAATTTGACAGATGTTGTGCAAAGGTGCTCTCACTAAAGGGAAAACAGTTATTTAATTATCAAATGTGATTTACCTCGCTCACAAGTGCTCCCACTGAGTTATTTATTTATTGGTTTATCATCTTTGAATGGTTTTGCCCTCCCCCAACCCCCAAGTGACCACAGTAGGGTTGAAGAGTATTATAACTGTTGGAGGACTTCTAAATGTTAAGGCAGTACCTGAACTAGGGGACATTGTTAATGAAATATTACTCAGGCATACCGAGGAGCTCATCTGTTTCCTAATACTGTTATATAAAGAAGGAGTTTACTCTTACCAAATCACATGAGGTTGTGACTGTTTATTTATCCTGGGTCAACCAAAGAACATTTAGCCATCAGGGCTGGGCTGAAGAAAAAAAACAAGAGAGAGGCCTAAGCCACCCCCGCCCCCCGGGGTCCCATTCGCACATGTGTGCAGTAAGGTGTAGTATCCCTGGCTCAGGACTCCTTCAGGTTGCTGCTCTTCCCCACCATAGGGAGATACACCTTACACAAGGATGCTGTCAAGAAGACATGTCAAGCTTTTAAACATGAAAAATAGCTAATGGGATGTTTTCCTTAAATGTGTATACTCGTAAAGTGTGAGTGCCTCACAGGGATATTAATGTTGGGGGCATATCTCATAAGAGCCATGGCAAGGGTGTCGCTGGTGCGACGCCATTTAACATGAAGACTGAGGGAGGAATATAAGCAATGAAAAGAAATGGAGGAAAATGCTAAATACGGCCATCATATTGAATACTCCGGTCGTGGAAGAAAGTACTGAAAAAAGCATTAGCACCCTGCTTGGGGGAGCTAGCCAATCAGGTGGCCGGGAATGTGGGCTGAAACCAGTGCTCCCAGCCCGCGTTCCAAACTTCCTGATGGCTGGTTGGCTGGTTTCCCTGTCCGCAATCTTTCCAACACGCTCCTCTTTTTAATGATTTCACCCCTCCCCACTTACCTCTTCACTGAAGTGGCGAGTGCCGCCATCACAGCCGCATCTTCCACACTGCCGCTGATGGCCTCCCGCCTTCCCATTCCATGGTGGTGATCCTTGAACAGTCTTTTCTTGAATTGGGAACCGTTCATGTGAAGAAAATACTTTCAATTAGCCCCGTCCCAGCCCATGGGATGGATACTAATCTTGTTAAGCCCCCATCCCATTCCAAGGGATGGAACGGGTGGTAATGGCCGAGGGCCCTCATTAAAAGCCCATGCTTTGATCAGGCCTTTAACTCGGGCCATCAGCTTGTTACCACCCTTTCCAGCCCTTGGACAGGTTCTTAATGCCAAATGATGTGCCAACATATTGTTCAATCCATTCTGATTGGGGTGCCTATGACTCCTCACACATTGTATGAGAACAATGCATACATTGTGGTTTGGAGATTCTCTGTGGAGTTTCTGTACTTCAAATGGAATCCTCAAGTGATTCCCTGGGTTATAAAGTGAACCTTGGTCTTCAACATGAGTTCTCCACTGTTCCATGCTGGATTTCGATAAGCAGCTAATTGTGAACTCTTAGGAGGGTGTGTAAAGCATCAGAAAACCGAGGAAAATCTTCTTATCTTGAACAACGCTTATATTCAGACTGTGTTACCAAAAAGAAAATATTTTACTTGAACTTAGGTAATTACATTAAATGCCAAAACGTGCAGGTAAGTAGTTGATGATGAATAATAACAACGATATGCAGGAACATTACTTAAAAGACAACTCGTAAACAAGGAATACAGGGGCACAAGATAAGCACGATAAGCATAAATAATAACGTTCTCCCATTCAGGCCTAATATTAAAGTCAGAGAGAATTCAGATCAAAGTAAACTTATGTGAGCAAAATGTAACATCAGTCCTTTTGAAGAAATTTCCAGGCTGTTACTAAAAGTGACATGTCTGGTGACCCATTTGATGGGCAACCTGCACTGTACCACCATAATTTAAAATAGCACCATTCCTTTGTTTACAGCACGCTCGTCCAACAATTCAATTGTTTTACTTATTAACCAAATAGTTCAAGGATACCTGGATTAACATGTGATGCATGTTTCTTCGGTGTAGCACCTGTAGCCGTGATGCCACATTTAGCACCATGGTGTTCTGGTGAACCTGGAGTGTTAATGCATTTTTTGTGCAGCCCTCTGTTGAGAGATCTACAACCACCGACCTTAATGGAGTTTGGGGGGGCAACAGACAAGCATGGCACGCCAAGGTAGATAACCTGGATAGAGCAAAACGTCTTAACTCTCGGGTAGTGCTAGCAAGCTAACACATAGGGCCTCATTACAACTCAGGCGTTAAGGGTTAACGCCGTCGTTAACCCTTAACGCCTGATTCCAATTTTAACGGCTGCTTTTAGCAGGCGTTAAAATCCATGGCGCTAAACCGCCTTGGTGCTAATTACGGCACCGTAATTTACGGTGCTGTAATTAGCGCCTTCCCCACTCCCATTATGCCCTATGGGGCAAAAATGGGAATGGGGAAGGGTAAATGGGAAATGGGGATTTACTGCCCCACTCACCTTGGAATGGGGCGGTAAATCAGCCATCCACCATGGTGTAAACATAGTTTACACCATGGTGGTAAAGTTGGTGTACTTACCGCCTGGGTCGTAATGACCCCAATAGTCCACACACTTATTTCTAGAAAATATACCACAATAATATACTGAAAAACAGATTCTGTGTGGTGGGCTAGCTTAGCTGGGAGATAGCCAACTTCTCTAGGAGTTTGCCCAGGAAAGGAGTGATAGAGATCAGGCAAAACTTTGCCAGAAACAAGGGGTTGGCAGAAGACTTTTTAGCAGGGGGTGCACAAGGGAGTGCTTGAGAAGATAGGGGAAAGATCCAGTGGCAAAGGAGTGATTACACAAATCGGACAAGGCTGGAGCGAGAGAACCAGTGTTGTCTCAAAGGTTCTGAAGGAGCATGGGATCATCTGTTTGGATGACATTTGTATACAACAGACTTTTTTGCAAACATCTTCAATTGATACAGGACAGAAGGAGAGGAGGGGGTCAGTCAAGGAGGGCTTGCTGGAGGTGGATTAAGAGAAGAGTAAGAGAGTGTGTACAGGATTTCCTGGGTTTTAATGGTGAAATGAGAAGCCAGCACCATGCAGAGGGTGTAGAAGAGGTAGATACTGAAGTAGGATTGGCCAGCCCCTTGCAGATTTTGAGACGTTTGGCTGTGTTTTAAAGGCCACAGAGATGCAGGCTTGTATATGGACTGTCCTCTTAGAGAAGATGGAGAGTCTGTATTTCCTTTGGAGCAGGCAGCAGGCCAGTTTGTCAGAGGGTGCATTCGAAGCTCCCCACTTCCATTCAGCTACTCTGCACTTGCATTTCAGATCGGCCAGATTGGAGTCATACCTTGAATTTCACCTGGTGGCAGGCTTCAGGCGGATCCTCATAACAGGGCCAAAGTTATCCAGAGTGTTAATGATGGAAAGGTGAAGGTTGGAAAGGGCTGTGTCAGGATGAGAGTCAGCTGCAGGAGCATGTGAGGGCAAGAAAATGGAGGCACAGGAGGCCACTGACACTCGCTTAATAGGTTGAATGACCTCAAAGGAAGGTGGCAGTGATGGGTGGGCCTTTGTCAAGGGAACAGGAATCTTCAAGTGAGAAGAAAGAAGAAAGTAGTCAGTCCAGGAGAGAAGAGTAGTGAGAGGATTAGAGAGGGAGATGTCTGAAGAGATGAGAATATCAAATGTGTGACCGGCAGTGAGTCGGACCAGAGAGTAGAATGGAGAAGGAAAGAGAGTCGCATAAATTGCAAAAAATCCCAGAGGAGTCAGGGGAGTCAAGGTGGATGTTGAGATCCCCAAGGAGGAGAAGCTGGGAGGTAGAAGAAAGGAGAGAGGAAGTGAGGTCAGCCTTTTCATAGAGGAAGAGGGTGACCTGGCAAGGTGCGTGTAGATGGTGGCCAAGGTCAGAGAGAGGCCAGGAGAGATATATAGCCTGCAGACCAGGTTTTCAAAGGAGGAAAAGGCATCAGTGGGGATGATGGAAGCAGGAATCCACTCGGGAATGACCAGGGCCACTCCGTTTCTGGGCGTTTTGGGCCTGGGCTCGGAGAGGATGGTGTAGCACTCGGGGAGGAGTTTGTCAAAACCTGTGACAGAGCTGGCCTTGAACCATGTCTTGGTAAGAGCAAGAATATCCAGCTCCAGGAGTTCAAAGGGGTGGCAGATGTCAGAGGAGTGTTTGACAGCAGAGCAAATGTTCAGATAAGCCACGTGGAGCAGGTTGCCACATCTGAAAGACTTCTGTGGGGAGTACAGGGGAGAGCTCTACACATTGAAGTATCAGAGGAGCCAGATAGGTGGAAGGAGGAGGTGGGAGAGGAGCCAGAGAGGTAGTGGATGGCATAGGAGCCAGAGCAGTAGTAGGAGCCAGAGCAGTAGAAGAAGGAGGTGGCAGAGGAGCCAGAGAAGTGGTAGAGGGAATAGCAGGAGAAGGAAGGAAGTTGATGAGGCGAGGGAGGTGTGAATCAAATAGCAGGAGATTGGGCTGAGGACCCTGGACCATGATGGTGCTGTTTAGATAGACATCAATTATGACTCTGGAAGACTGGAAGGGGCCATGAGGACCTCCCACCGGTTGCCAACAATGATGGGAATAGAGGAGGAAGGAGAGAGAAGTGCGACAATATGAAGGGTGCATAGGTCGGGCAAAGGATTGACAAAGGTGCACCCAGGCACCTGAACTTCCATGATGCTGCCACCACACTCCTCAATAAAATCTGGGCTTCCTTGACATTCACTCTCCCCATAACTATGGCTACGTTCCCTCCTTCTAGACTCACTTCTAACCTCTCCTGACTTTTACTGTCCTTCTCTTCCTGTTTCACCAATGTTTACATTCTTAATTGCGGAACTCTCCCCCTCCCTCCTGGCCTCAACCACTCAACTCCTCCTTCTTGGTGACCTCAATATCCATCTAGACACTCCTTGTTCCTCCTCTGAACTCTTCTGTGACCTATGTGATGCTCTCTCCCTATCTATCCTCCCCTCTGGCCTAACTCACTCTGCAGGGCGCACACTTGATGTATTGATCTCATCTAACCTCCTCCTCTCCATCCCTCACCACCACTCCTCTCTCCTGGAGTGATCACTCCCTCCTCTCCTCTCATCTCTCCCTCTCTTCTCCCAGGCCAAGCCTACCCCAATACTGCCACCTACATTCTTGGACATCTGGCCCATGAAGCGTGTGTTAGTTGAGGCTTTCGCTACCCCATTCTCTCCCCCCACTGCCCTCCTCTGGCTAACTCCTGACACAGCCTTCTCTATGCTCTACTCTTCTATTTCCGATACTCTTGATGCTCTTTCCCCTGTCATGAGGATTTGTTTGAACTTAAAAGCCAAGTGCAATTCTTGGTATGGCTCTGACCTAGCTACACTCAAATGTAAGATTAGAGTGGCCGAGAGGAGATGGAGGACTTCTTGCACATCCTCTGACAAACTCGCCTGTTGCCTGCTCCAAAGGCAATACTGTCTCTCTGTCCACACTAAGAAGATAGCCCACATCCAAGCCTGTGTCTCTGTGGCATCTAACAACTCTGCCAGACTTTTCCAAATCTGTAAGGAGCTGGCCCACCCTGCTGCAGTCTCTACCTCTCCTGTCACCTCCGAGGCCCTTTTCACATCCCTTGCCTCTTATTTCATCTACAAAACCCAGGATATCCTGTCCAACCTCTCGCCCCTCCCCCTCCTCTCCCCACTCCCTCTGTGAACACAGGCCCTCTTACAGCCAACCCCCCACCCGCCTTCTCACCCTTTCCTCTTTTCTCCCCTGACGAGGTCTCTAGACAAGTCTGATCTTTGAAAGTCTCATCAAAACAGGTTCCTCCCTGTTCTTCCAAAACCATCAAGGACCACATTGACACACTCGTTCCTGCCCTGGCTAACTTGTGTAACCTTTCCTTTGTCTCTGGAACCTTCCCCTCCCCTCTGAAACACTCTCTTGTGTCCCTCATCTCAAGAAACCCACAGTTGACCCTTGTTGCCCTGCTAACTACCGCCAAATCTTCATCACTCCTTTTCTGGGCAAATCCCTGGAAAAAAACTGGCCATATCACAGTTTAACCTCCACTATGATTCTGTTGGTTGTCTCTACAACCATCAGTCTGGCTTTAGAACTGCCAAAAGCACAGAAACTGCTCTCCTGAACATCTGTGACGATCTGCTCTCCAACCTTGATACAAACATCCCCACTGTCCTCATTCTACTCGATCTCTCTTCTGCCTAAGACCCAGTCAACCATACCAACCTGCTCAACCAACTCTGTGACAACGTGGGAATCACCAATTAGGCTCTGGCCTGGCTGACTTCTTTCCTCTCCTATCCTACCCTCTGGGGTCCAACTTGGGCCCTTCCTTTCATCTATCTCACTTTCTTTTTTTTTATTTGTATTTTGCAGTTTATACAAACTTTTATTACAAAATACAAAGCACAAAACACAGAACTCGGAAAAGAAGAAAAAACAGATAATTGTGATGCAACATCTTACTTTCTACCTGCAGTGTTCCCCAGGGTTCTAACCTCTCACCCTGGCTTTTCAACCAATACCTGGCAACTCTCGCCCACCGCATTGACATGTTCTGCTCCAATTTTCAGTGATATGCCGATGACACTCAACTCATTTTCAGACTTCCCTCAGCCAGCTCCTCTCCTTCTCTCATCTCTGATTGCCTTTCTGCCATTCAGGACTGGCGTGCCACCAACAATCTGTCTAAACGCTAGCAAGATGGCACACCTACACCCTCCTTTCCTGTCACTCTCTGGTCAGCCTCCTTTAGCCCTCCTCCTCCTCCCACCAGCAAGATTAATAACCTCTGGGTCATCTTTGACTCCATGCTTTCTTTCTCTGCCCACAACTCCACGTCTCCAAAAAGTCGCACTTCCTACTGCACCTCCTCAGAGGTATTCTGCCTTTCCTCTCCTTCCCCCAGAAGCTCACCGTCTCTCGAGCCTTGGTTCTCTCTAGGTTGGATTACTGCAACAGGTTCTTTCTAAATCTACCTGCTTCTACTCTCCGCCCATTGCAACTTATCCAGAACAGGAATGCAAGACTTTTCCTTGGCATCAAGCCCTGGGATCAACTGAAATCTCTCCATTGGCTCTCAGTGGCTGCAAGGATAAAATTCACGGCCCTTTGCATTGTTCACAAGGCTTTCTGGGGCCTGGGTTGAAAATACCTTCAGCTTTCCCTCAGCAAATACCTTCCCTCCCGAGCTCTTCACTCCCTCACATCTAACTCCCTCAGGGTCAGTCGTTTTTCTAAGAAACAAGCTGAGGGTAGATCGCTGTCTTGGGCTGGGGCCTCCCTCTGGAACAGCCTCCCTGCCACTCTGAAACTCAAGGAGATCCATCTCCGGTTTCAGAAGCACCTCAAGACCTTCCTCTTTGCTTCTGCCCTTGCTCCTCCTCTCCTCTGCGGATCTGTTCTGTCTCGGCATTGTGCACCTGGTGTTCAGCCCAGGTGCCTACTCATCCTGCCAGCCACCTGCACCACCTCCTGGCATTCCCTTGCACTGTGGTCTGTATCTTTAACCCTACAGTCCTCCCCCTTTTTTTTCTTCCTGCAACTAACACACACACCCTGTCTGCTGCCTTAAACCTAGCACTTGTCACCTGCTGGCTGCACTACCCCTGTTTGTCGTTTTTATTTAATTATTTATGAACTATTTGTATGTTTATTTATTTGTATTCCTTTGCTCAGCACTTTCCAGTCCCCCCTCCCCATGCGCTTTCCCCTTTCCCTCTCCCATGCACTTGCGCATTCTCAATGTCACTGGGACTAGTAAGATGTTTGTTTTTTGTTTATCCCTTGTTCACTTCCCTTGCCTCGTCGCGCTCTGAAACACTTGTGTACGAGCGCGATACAAATAAAATATCAATATCAATATCAAGAGAGGATGTCATTGAGAGTCTGTCTGGAGGAAGCACTGACATAGTTGTCAGTGATGGGAAGGCCAGGATTGGAGACCAGGTTGCCCTACTTGAGCTTCTTCCTACCACTCTAAGTGAGAATTTTAGGATAGGAGATATAAAAGCATGGTTGGCTCTAGGTGTGGAAACAACCTTTGCTGGGTTCAGTTGTTTTCCAAGCTTACTAATAGGGTTCAATTGTTGCAAGATCACAGGAGCTGTAGGCGTTAAGCCAGTAGCCCAATTGTTTGAGTAGAAAGAAACGTTTTTTCCCCCTCACAGGAGCCACCTCGCAACTGCACGCAGACCAGCTCAACAAGGTTCAACAGGAGCCACTGTCTCAACAGGAAAGCCACCCATCACCACGGACCAGGACCCCACAGGGGGCTACAGACTGTACACAATAGACTTGATAAAGACCCACGGGTCGAAACACGTGTTGGCTGATAAACCAGGGACACAGTTATCCCTAAATGTATCAAATGCATAACAGAATGATAAAACAACTGAGCACCAGTACAAATAGAAGTGAAAACTGTATCACAATTACCACTGTTAGAACCATTCTTTGAACTACCTTAGCAAGATAACCAGGGGATAAACTCTTTCTTTCGAGATATAAAATCAGTTAGATAAGATGGGGGAAATTGAGAGCACCATAATGGGTGTGATAGAGGGAAGCGAAAGGGCAGAGGAGAGGAGGAGAAGAGGAGGAACACTGCACAGAGCTACACCCTGCAGGGTGCATAAGGAGGGCATTTGTGAAATATGGGGGTGGTTAAACAGACAGAGCAATGGGCAACGTAAGACAAGTAAGCAAGGGCAGCAACAGGCAGTGAGTGGAGAAAGCTGTTTGATCCGACCAGTCTCAGCTCAACCTAGAGGAGAAAACAAGCCTGCAAACCGTAGTGATCACAGCATAATAGGAAACCTAGAGAAGAGGAGAAAGGCCTAGTGGACACAGCACGCCATGTGCAAGCACGCACAAGAACATTTGCCAAGAGGGGAAATGCAGAGAATGCAGGAGAAATGCAAAGAATGGTGACAGAGGCCAATTCATTCACCTGGACTGGAGAAATGCAGAACAAGCAAGGGGAAGCAGAGAAACATTGATGAAGGTCAAAACATTCACCTAGACAGAGAAAAATGCAAAAGAAATGCAGAGAAACAGTTGCAAAGACACAGAAAAACAAAGTATGGCTATATTGGAATTGTTGTGGTTAACTACTGATTATTTTGATTCCAAATAGGTATATAATCAGTTTAAACCTCCCTGAAACCCACTAGCAGTGCAGTCAAACAAGAGGATGCGTCATCATACAATCAATATTTCATTTTTGCTTGGCTAATATGTGGCGGAAAAAACATCTGCCGAGTTAATTTTGACCCGAGATCCGACAAACAGAGATTGAAGAGCTAGGGAACTAAGATGCATCCCTGCCTCAAACCTCTATACGTTCTGATAGGAGCTCTTACTTCCAAGTTTCCAGACAGCTTTACAACAATTCCTGTATCCGTGTGGAGTGTGATGATTATTCCAAGCACAGCTGGATCTGTACCCCACAAGACCAATTTCAGCTACAACCTGGCCCTATTCACAAGATCGAATGCAGCAGATAATTCCGCACTCACTGCAAATACATTTGAAGACCCTCTACACACAGCCTGTTTTTGTAAACAAGTCACCAAGTACCTATTTAGTTGGCAACCCACTTATTTCTTTAAACCTGATTGATAGGGATCTATATTTTATTGCAGTCACAGCCCATTTTTGCAATTCCTTAAGAATGAATGAGGCTAATATTTTATTGGTCACATCCAGTCATGAAATAGGATGATAATTCAATGGAGATTAACATTCTCCTTTTTTAACAATAGGAATTATTATAGCTGGTGACCGTGACATTGGCAACCATTTACTCACTGCAATTTCTTTAAATATATCTGTAAGGATCTTGGCCGATAGGGCAGATTTGCTCTTTAAAACATGGCTTGAGAGTCCATCTGGACCAGGAGCTCCAGAATGTTTGGCTTTATCAGATATTATTTTGACCTTATCTGTTTTAAAACTACAGGGACTGCAATCCCCCTCCTCTACGAAGGATCAATACAAAGGCGGTCTGGGATAGAGTTTAGATAAGTGCCCGGACCAAGCCTCTTTGGATACAGGATTACATTGGAATGAGAATTGGATGCATGCATTACTGTTTAGAATTTGACAAAACACTTTATTTCATCATTAGCATATGGTTTGAAGAATGTCTCGACTAGCTTTAATTAGCAGCGGCTGTTTATGGAACGTTAACTAGTTTGTGTAGCGCTGTTAACTTTGGCTACCAGAGAAGTGTACCAAATCCCTTGGCATTTATTCCTCCTAGGGAACATATTTGGCCTTTCATTGCCCTGTTTTAGATGCATATTCAGGGTCAAAGCTTTGTGTTCAGGTGATATAACTCCAATCTTATGATTCCTCAGATGTTTTTACAAAAGTGGCTATACGTTCAGGAATTAACCCAGTAAAGCTCTTGAGGTGAAGGTATGAAATCGTGTTCGCAATTTCCAAGGAATAAGATAGCAACTCAGCCAATTTCGCATTAAAAAAAAACATTTCTATCGGATTCTAAAAAAACCTGATTGCTTTTCTTAGACACTATAGAGAAGGTCACAGACAGAATTATTTCACATTAGGTCAATTCAAAGCTGAACACTGATTCCAACCAATTATGGTCACTCAAATTGGTGGCAGTAACTTGAAATTTAGCAGTGATGCAACCTTGTGGGAGAGACAAAGACATAACCAATATGGCAAGAAATGTTATCTCTCTGTCAGGTAAGGGCAGCTGGAATATCATCTATACAATTTCCATTGAATTTATCTAGACGCCAGGAATCCAAACAAACAGTTTTACTTCTCAGGCTGTAAGACAGGCCACCCAACAAATACAAATCTTTTAAACGATAGCAGGTGCTGTTAAACTCACCTACAATATTGATATTGTTTGAATAGTGCATCTCCAACCAAGAAGAATTAATTTCAGCAGTGGCCTCTAGGAAGATATCCAAGCTTGAGGTATTTGGATTCCAATACCGATTTATCATGAACAGCTCCTCAGAGCACATGATCAGTCTAGATACCGCTTTCACCACTAAGACGCCAAGTTGTTTATCTGACCAAATGGCTGCAATACATAACTTTGTGTTATCCAAAGCTATCAAAAGGCCTCCCACAGGCATTCCTTTACTATGGCGGAATGCCTTCTGTAATAAGGTGGTATAACTGTTCTGCAAAGGAGTATCGGAAAGGCACACTTCTTGAAGCACAATCACTCCATAACAATTGAAAACAAGGGCCTCAGTTGTATTGGAAAACAAAAAAATGGCCCCGCGGATTCCATGGAATGAGTTTAAGATCCAAAGTGCTATAAAGGGTGACTTCGGCAGCCAAGCCCACTCTGTCGAATAATTTGATGAGTTCTTATGAGTGCTTATTCTCCACCAGAAAATGAACAGCACTGACAATGCTATGATTCATGCAGGATATTCATAGTGCATTGAGAACGTCCTTCTGTGCCCTCAGGCCTTTTTCACAAAAGCACCATTGTTTAACTCAATATTAGACTGCTGGCAGGTTTTATTTGGCACACTATTGCCCAGCCTTGTTGCTGGGACATGGTCCATTTGAAAATCCAGTTTCAAATAGCCCAGTGACTTTTATGATAATTCATAGAGGAATTGCTAAAACGTTGTATATATCATAATGAGGACTATGACTGAATTTATTTATACTTTATGCTCCTTGCCCACGGGCCAGAAGTAACTGGATTCCACAGGCGTCCCAATGCCTGAGGGTTTGTGTGCGCTACACAAATGTAAACGTAAAATTAAAATGAATAATCGAGCAGTAAAAAGCGTTGTGGGTCTTCCAGCAAGATGGCAACTACTGCTTTTGAATTAAGATAATGTGAACAATATGATTGTCCCAAACTTCACCCAGTCAATGTCACTAGAGTTCAAGTTTCGTAGTCTGGGTAGTTCATTAAAGAGAGTGGAAGAGTACAGAAAAAGTGCTTCTAGGCCCAAAACAAATCAAGAGCCCATACTGTGATTTGATGGACCAATTTGAGGGGATTTTCGTGCCTGCTCTGGTGGTACAGATGATGGATTCTCATACAGGGGAGCTTTTTCCCTAATTTTCTCTTCTCCATAAATTATGCATACATCTTTGCTATCCAAGGAAGCTTCCAAACTAGCTTGCTGTACTCTATCCTCTCCGTTTGATTAGTCTTTTTGAAAATATTGTAATACAGTACTTCTTTGTAGTTGGATTCTTTAAGAGGCTCATGAAGCTCCAATTCTATCCTTTTTTTTCCTAGCAGCTTTAACTTCCTGTACGTCAATGAAATCGTCAGTGTGAACAATATGCATATTCCCAGAATCTTGTTCTGCGTCCTCCGTTATCTTAGCTAACTGTCTTTCATAATCCTCAGAAATGACCTTGTGGATTTCCTACTAGCAGCCAGAGGTAAATTTGATGTATTTACATTTTTTTTATCTTTTGTTGAAAAAAATGCAGTTGCCAGGGATTAGGTTTTAAAATAGAACCTACTGGTTCCTGTGATGAACCCAGCAGTGTCATCCCTGATTCCCAGTAGTGGTCTGCTTTCCATGCCGAGGAGATGACAGCCTCTACCTGATCCTGACCCTGGGGGTGGTATTTTGAGGGAAGATTATGTGGGAGGGGACGGGTATCGGGAGGAGGTGATGACCCTGACGACCCCATTAGGAGAGACACAATATAATCTCCCCCTTTTGAAGGAACCATTATAACATCTAAAGTGCTAATAGCATACTGTCATTCCGAGCAGAATACCATTGCACACAATGCACACTTAACATCTCCTGCCTATATGTTTGATTCAAACAAAGATTGAAAACAATGCAACTTTAAAAGATCTAACTTTCATGTGGACTCCAACTTCCACAAAGCCTCAAGTACAGAGACGAGGATTTATTGTGGATTGAAGGAAACCCAAAGCCAAATGTGAAAAGATTTAAACCTGGGGAATACCTTTCTTTGACAGAAGGAGACGAGAGATGCAGAGCAGGCGGGGTGAAAGCAAAACTGAAGGCAGGTGCAGACACAAATTAACAGACTGTGTCATGAGGCAGGATCTTCCAAGTAACCGCTTGAGAGCCTGATTTACCAGAGAGGTGGGAGATTGAGAGAAACACAGCGGGGGCAGTGAAATGACAGCTGCAACAGCAGCCAGGCTGTTGGGGCTGCAGTCTCCTGGAACCGCAGCATTTCTGCTGGCAAGTGAATGCAAAGCAAGCAAGGGAACTGAAGAAGGGTCTGTAGAGCGGGGGAAGCCTTCCTGGAGTGAAATCCTTGCTGCATCAGTGTGCTGAGAGTCAGAAATGCCATCAAAAACTGATGGGTCTACACATAGGTGTTGGCATCCTGGGGCGCACCGACAGTTATATGGACAATTAAAAACCTGTTTTGAATACTGACCGAGTAAATTGGAAAGACAAGATTTACTCAAGTCCTCATGTATGAGAAACCAATATGGGGAAAGGTGCAGTAAATATTATCACAAGCAAATGACATTTAATGAAGAAAGTGAAAGGCAATATATGTCCAAGTCTCCATATATGAGATGTCAATTTGTTGAATATTGGAACAAGTATTGCCACAAGCAAATAACTACCAGTAAAGAAGTTAACAGACACAACTTGTACCCATCTCCATACATGATATGCCACTATGGAGAAAGTTGGAAAAACTAGTACATAAAGTAAAATCAGTATAAACACTGAAAGAATACAAATGTGTTATACTGAAAGAGAACATTGTAGGAAGTCCTGGGGAAAGAAACACATCAGGCAGTGAGCTTCTGAGAAGAAGATACCTGGCAGGGGAGTATATCATGGGATCTGCAAAGCAAGAGGGGGATTCCTGGCAAGGGGGACCTGGTAATCCAGATAAAATATATGAAAAGAAAAGACATTGGGATAAGGGATACCTGGCAGGAGAGTATACCAGGGCATGTAAATAATCTATTGAATAAATTGCCCTGTCGAAAAGACACTTTTGCAATCCTCAAACTGATGTATGAAAAAGACGCTTGTTGTTATTCTTCAAAAGACACTTTTTACCATCCTGAAGAAAGTGTTGGGTGAAAAAGAAATGTTAGATTTGCTTGAGGAATCATTGTTTGAAAAGGACACTTGCACTATTCTACGTGAAATAATCCAGGGGAATGGAACCATGTCCTGAAGTCAAGGATTGTTTGTTGAATTTTCATATTTGGTTTTTACACACTTTTTGCTAAATCGAAAGTAGACATATTTACCTTACACCTTTGATTTTTTGTTTTAGTGTGAGAGTTATGTACGTTTTGGACAAAAGGACAGTTTGCATAATTTTGATGTGTCAAACAGATTTTTAGTTTCCTATGCAGGCACACTCTCTTCATGATAGGCACAGAAAGACCTTCATCCAAACCTTTAATTAAATAAAGATGTCTGATGTTGAAAACGTTTCAACTTTGTGCACGTCTCTTATTTCTGACCCTTCACACACCTCAACTATGTTTTCCACCACAACGTCTACTTGAAAGGCTGAGTGCTCTGATGAAGAGAGCCTGATTTTCCACCTCTTTTCATGCCTGTTCAGCGTCACATAGATCCCTTGGGAAATCCAGATACAAAGCATAATTCTTGGTCTGGACTATTGGGTGACTTTTTCCCCTCTCCCACGAATCCAGCCTGGATGTTAATGGGTGCAAACCTAATATAGGCACTTTTTGCCCCATTGAAATGCTGCCACAAACTGTAACTAAAGCATTTAGATGAAAAATGTTGCACCGTAAAACAGTTGGGCCGTTGTTGAATGGAGTCTAATTAAACAACGGTCCAACTCTTTTACGGTGCTACATTTCCAGAAGGAGTTGTCCAACACTGAAGAATACAGTGATGAGGTAGACAAGCTAGAGTCATCTCTGCCTAATACCGGCAGAAAGAAGAGTCTCCCTGTCCACCCCTTCAAGGATTGATGCACTCCTGTCCCCTCATCACCAACTATAAGTTCTGGTGTGTGTTAAATGGAGGAACTCAGGGATACACACTTAGGCAACAACCCCCCCCCTTAACTGTTTGTCTTCTGCAAGTGAAAGACATCACCTGTGATGTAGATCTCTGTGATGTAGATCAATGCGAATTCGAAATACCAAATTCGAAAATGTCTTCTTTTTGCGCAATTATATGCAGGGTGAGAGTCCCCCGTAGCCTCCTCCATACTCTCCTCACATAATGTAACACTCTAACCCATGACCCCACATATAATTGCTGCGAAATTCGCAGCAAAATCGTTGACATTTTCGCATTCTGTATTTTCGAATGCGTAGTGATTGTATGAGCCCCTGTGATGTCGGGTTGAATTACATTTGAAAAATGTAGGTACTCTTTTACAGCACAAACTGAGATTGTCAAAATGTCTTCAAAGTTCCATGTTTGGAGGAGGGATTACCACTTGAGGCAAGGAGAGACTATCTATGCCTAATGTGCAATTTTTTGCTTCTTAAGTTACACATACACGTCCCTTTGAACGCATCGACTAATTCTGCTTATTGTGAGTAAGGATCGAAACGTTTAAAGTTTACCTTAATCCAGTGATCCCTCTTCCTCAGCAACTGCAATAACTGCACTGTGCGTGTACTGAGCGTGCAGTTCTGCACAGTGTGTCCCGTTTTGTAATCTCCTCCCTCTAATAACAGTAAGCAGCTGAGCAGTCTAGTGCCAACTGCCAGCACAGGGGAAGACAGGGGCGTTGCTAGGGGGGGGGGGGGCTAAAGGGGCTATAGCCCCTGATCTTTTGGTTGTAGCCCCGGATAGAATCTCAGGACCTACAGCCAAAAGACTAGCTAGCCCCGAGTCACAACAGTTCTGACATCAGCTTAGCCCCGGGTCTTTTCCAGACCTAGCAACTCCCCTGGGGGAAGATTTGGAGAGGAGCTCTCCTCTCAATACCTCTGCAATAACTGTACTTAGCATGTATTTTTAGAACCAGCCTCTCAGTTACAGTTTAGCAAGCATTCTATTTGGCTGGAGAGAATTACAATACCTTAAAATGCATTGAACATCAGTTGTTGAAAAAACTGTCCTTGCCCTAGAACTCGCTGAAACCCTTATGGGTTCAGGAAAAATGCCCAGAAGCAGGGAAGTGCCCACAAATTCACTTTAGGAGAGTTCCAGTGCAGTTAGAATGTTCCATAGAAGTTTCTGGGACAGAGTCATTGGATCATCCCCTTTGCCTGGAAGTAAGCCTGTTCACGATTCCATGGCAAACAACCGCTGTTGAACAAAAGAATAGACTCCGATGAAAAGATACAAAGGCTGGTTGCAGAAACAAATGCCCCAGGAGAGGTTGTAGCAAAGCTGGTGTGACCCCATTAAAGGTAAATGCAGCTTTGATGTGCCCGCAAACATTGTTGACTCCAGACCATAGCGATCTCTGAGTGTGAATATCTTGAATAATCACTCACACAATGACCCAAAGCGAAGCACTTACAGTGGCATTTTTGGTTGAAATAGCTCCAGCACAGCAATGCAACCTGTGCCAAAGGGCTTGAACCCCTGAGTCAACGATGACCCACCCACAGTGGAAAAGATTAAACTGCCTCCCCTCAGCAAGGGCCTTGAAGGCAGGAGTGAAGAATTCATCAAGGAAGACTCTGGGAAGATGAAGGAACCTGTGAGTGGGATCCTGGCAGCACGGTGCAAAATAAAGTCTAGAAGCCCAGCCTGAGAAGAATGGCTGAGGGTACCCTAATAGGTCCCACATGTCAGAAGAGGCGGGGTATTGGTGTCTCAAAGCCCTTCCAGGTGGCAGCAGCCTGCAGTACCTAGAAAGGAGATCCTGGCCTTAAACAGTGTGAAATGTCAGGCCATCTGACGGTTTCAGCATGGAAGGTCCGAATAGGGGAGGCATCAGTAGAATTCGGGAAGCCTAGAGTGGAACTACATGAGCAGAACCCCAAATTAAAATATACCCGAATAAATGCACTCAGCCAGTATGGCCATGTAAGATTTAAACATGGAGAAATTGTAGGAAATGGCGGAACAATTCCTTTAGCACGAGGGAAAACCTGCTCTTTCCAAGTTCCAGAACAAAGTAGCAATATATGGAGACAGGGATCAGGCAAAGCCTTAAGTACCACTGCAAAAGGGGGTTATCATTAGGCCACCACACCAATCACTATAGAAGGATGAGAAAAAAGGGTCAGATCACCAACCATACTGGTTGGTCAGTTAGACTGCCTCTCAACCTAGATCACTTCCACAGGAAATGAGAGGGTATCCCAGGGACCAATTCCAGTCTAAAGTAGTTAGCATGAACATGGAGGCTGCCATTTCATTTCCACAGAGTCCACATGGTCACAAGAGGCATTGTGCACCTTTCTCATTGAACAAAAGAAGCTCTGAAATATAAAATGGATGAGTGCAGGATTCTAAAAATACATTGTTAACCTAATAGCTGCCAAAAAGTAACATTGGGCTAGCAATTCAGTAAAATAGCTTGCACCATAAGTGAAGCCAAAACTAAAGTACATCTGCCACCAACCTGCTCCCTAAAATCAATGTAGGTTGAAACAATCACTGTTGGGTCAAAATAGGGTTCCTGAGCAACACCCCTGGGACTCAACACCTTAGAGGTGGCCCAATACCGTATGCCTTAAATGAGGCTAACATGATTGCAAATGCAAATATTGGTGGACTTCAGGAGAGGTTGCTCTGGCCATGGAAAACAAGTCAGTGATCCAAATAGATATGGGGAAAGCAATCATTGAGTGTCCATAGAAGGTTGCTGGAGAATCGACCAACAATTGGAACTTTGTCTTAACACCAGGCAAAACAATTCAGCAGGAAAGCATGTTGTGATGTGTTGCTCAGCATGACAATTTAGAAGAAGAGATGATTCTTTGAAATTGCCCAATAAAACACTACATAAATTCAAGTCAGGTTTTCATGAGGTCTTCAGACAAGTTTCAGGTGTTCAAAGAGATTTTGCTACCATCATTCCACCCCATCTTTAAGCTGAGGACGTATGGGGACTTATGGGGACCTGGGCTTTGATGGTTGGGGGCAGAGAATTTGGATTGGCCTCCCTGTCCCTATCAGACAACTGCCATCGCTGGCCTAATGTAGGAAAGCACTTAAGACTCTCCTGGTTGATGGAGGTGGCATGTAAGCCTATGCCACACCGATTACACATTGATTGTAGCTAAACGGTGTTTCCCCCTGCCTTCTTCTAGCTTTCTTGTCTGTTTTATGTTGTATTGTCTGTGTGAGTGCTTTGAGGCCTGTGGGTGAGTTGGCGCAACACAAGAATACATTATACTAGAACATTAGAATAGAATAATAACACAATGTACTGTTAAATCCTTTGAAGCGATCTCTGGAAGCCTCATTGGCAAGTGGAATATTTGCCAGAATCTATAATTACTGTCCATTTATGCAGCAGGCCACAGTTATTTCTGATCTACTGGAAATTGCACCTTTGAGGGACAAGATAATCATGGCAGCTTATCAGAAAATGGTTATCATGGGCAAAGGTTGAGGATGCTGCTGGCTGGAATTTCTCTCAAGCGTCCAATATCCTCTGTATTGTGGGACAGTCACGATCTGTGCAGAGGTCATAGAAAGGAGTCTCGGTACAAATGCCCGGGGGAGCCAGCAACTCTGCTGGTGTTTCAAGGTGTTTCTATGTGTTGCCAAGGTAAGTGAAGAAGGCATCAGACTGTACCTCCTCTAGTAAGAGCTTTATGATATGATATGGAATTTGTAAAGTGCCTATACACAAGTGTTTCAAGGTGCATTGAGGCAAGGAAGGGGGAATGGAGGACGATCTTACTAGGCCAAGTGACATTGAGATTGTGCAACTGCAGGGGTGGGGGGAAGGGGAATAGTGCCTGGTATGACTCTGACCTTGTCACCCTTAAATACAAGTGCAGGGTGGGTGAGAAGAAATGGCTAGCATCCTCTGACAAACTGGCCTGCCGCCTGCTCCAAAGGCATTACCGGCTCTCTGTCCGCACTAAGAAGAGAGCCCACATCCAAGCTCTCTGTGGCATCTAACAACTCTGCCAAACTCTTTAAAATCTGAAAGGAGCTGGCCAATCCTGCTGCAGTCTCTACCTCTCATGTCCCCTCCCAGACCCTCTGCACGGCACTGTCATTTCATCTCTAAATCCCAGGACATCCTGTCCATCCTCTTGTACTCTCCTCCTCCCCCTCCCTCTACTCTCTCCTGTACCCCCTGCCCCCCTATGGCACCTTTCCTCCTCTTTCTCTTCCTTTCACCTGTTCTCCCCTGACAAGGTTTCTAGACAAGTCTGATCTATGAAAGTCTTGTCAAAACAGGTTCTTCCCTGGTCTTCCAAAACCATCAAGGACCACATTGACACACTCTCTCTTGCGCTGGCTGACTTCTCTAACCACTCCTTTTCAACTGGGGCCTTCCCTTCCCCCCTGAAGCACTCACGTGTGCACCCTGTTCTCAAGAAAACATCAGCCGACCCCTCCTGCCTGGCTAACCATGGCCCAATTTCCATCACTCCTCTCCTGGGCAAACTACTGAAAAATCTGTCCATCTCCCAGCTTTATCTTCACATTGAATCTGTTGGTTGTCACCATGACCATCAGTCTGGCATTAGTGAAGACCTGCTCTCTAACCATGATTCTAATTGCCCCTCTGTCCTCATCTTATTCTATCACTCTTCTGCCATTGACATGGTCAACCATGCCATCCTGCTCAATCGTCTCCGTGATAACCTGGGTATCATAGATCAGGACCTGGCCTGACTGACCTCATTCCTCTCTGATGGCCCCTCCCAGGTCCAACTTGGGTCCTTCCTTTCCTCTATCTCACCCTCTACCTGTGGTGTTCCTCAAGGGTCTAACTTATCTCCCTGGTTGTTTATACAATACCTGGCACCTCTCGCCTACCGGATAGCCGCTCTCTGCTCCAACTTTCAGTGCTATGCGGATAACACTCAGCTAGTTTTCACGCTACCCTCTGCCACTTCTTCTCCTTCTCTCATCTGACTGTCTGTCTGCTATCCGGGAGTGGTGTGCCGCCAACAATCTCTGCCTTAATGAGAGTAAGACAGAGATTCTCCTCATAGGCACACCTGCACCCTCATTTCCTGTCACTCTCTGGCCGGCCTCCCTTGGCCCTCTTCCTGCTATCAACTGTGAGGCTAAGAACCTTGTGGTCATCTTCAACTGCACACTCTCCTTTTCCCCTCACATCTCTGACGTATCTAAGAAGTCAAACTACCAACTGCACCTCCTCAGAGTTATTCTTCCTTTCCACTCCTTCCCCCAGAAGCTCACTGTTTCTAGCGCTCTGGTTCTCTCTAGACTGGGCTACTGTAACAGCCTCTTTCTAAATCTGCCTGCTTCTACTCTCTTCCCTTTGCAACTCATCCAGAACAGGACTGCAAGACTTGTCCTTGGCCTATAAGCCCAGGGATCGTATCTCTACAGGACGTCAGGGTCAGTCGCTTCTCCAAGCAGCGAGTTGGTGGTAGAGCTAATTTTTCATCTGGGGCCTCCGTCTGGACCAGTCTCCCTGCCTTTCTGAAACTTGAGGAGAACCATCTCCGATTCTGGAAGCATCTCAAGACCTTTCTCTCTTTGCTTCTGCCTTCTCTTTTCCCCTCCCCTGCTGATATCCTGTCTGATACTGCACTGGTCACCAGGCTACCCTCTGATTTCAGGCCCAGGTCCCTGCCCGCCCAGTTGCACACCCGCACTGCCTCCAGGAAGCCCTTGCAATTGGGTCTGTATCTGTAACCCTACAGTCCCCCTACCTGCCCTTTTGGACACCTGCTGTCTGCACTTACACTTGCACCTGCCACCTTCTGGCCACACTTCTTGTTATTGTTTTAATTCCATGTACAGCACTGCCCCCTCCCTTTTCCCCTTTGCATTTGAAAAGAGCCTTGGAAGGATGCAAACTTGCAGCTCATGATTCATCTTGAGAAAAGCACACATGCATGCACCCAAAGACATGCCCAACCTGGCCCCACAGCAGTGACACATGACTAAGCCAATGATGATTGCCACATGCCCCAAACAAATTAGAGCAGACAACACATAGATAGAACTGCATGTAAATGTATTAACAAAAGCAAAATACACAAAATAAGAATAAAACATGATAATGGAAATGAAATAAAGGCAAAGAAAAATGAAATCCAAATCCCAAAAGAATATACAAAAACGTGAAAATCCATACAGTGGTCCTTGTCCAAAGTAATGTATTCCGTTCCAAATGTAAACCATAAAAAACCATTACTCAATGTGAACAAAAAAATCAAAAAATCAAACAAAGGCCAACTATATACAATGAAAGGATGAAGGGTCCATGATCCCAAAAGTCAGAACAATCCACGAAAAAAAACACAAAAAACAAACTATATAAGTGGAACAATGTCCATGGACTCCAAAGAAAAAAGAAAAAGAAAGGAAACCTAACACTAAAGAACTATTTAGAATGGCGGTGTGCTAGTCCGACGGCTCACCGTTATTACCAAGAGTTTTGGTCAGGGCATCATCAAACTCCGTGTCTATAGCCCGGAGGCGGGACTGTGCTCTATCCTCGAGGGCTTGCAGGGACGCCGCCATGCTCTCCACCAACTCCCTGCGAGTCTCCTCAAGGAACTCTGCCGCCTCTCGGCCCGCTGCATGGAGTTCTCCGTCCTGACCATGGTGAGCCGTGCCCTCTCTGCCCGCCGCCACTCTGCACCTATTTGCTGGCCCATCTGCTGCTGCACGCAAGACACACTTAGTCAGGGTCCTCCTGCTCTTTGGCCGATGCCTGCCCCTGTGATGTAGTTGGCCCGAGTCCTGACGCCTCCAACGTCGAGCCTGCTGCTGCCTTGATGCCATCTGCCTGTGCCACCACAATGACTTCCAGGATGATGCCAACCCCCAGGGCTGTCGTGCACCTGCCCTGCTCGAAAGTGCCCGCACAACCTCCATTGCCAAGGGTCCTGTTGCTGGGGTGACTACCTCTGCTGAACCTCTGACTCCCGCAGGGATGGGATCTCCACCAGACTGGCCGCAGTAGAGGAGGCAGGTCCACAGGGGGCCCTGGTGGCATCTGGGCCAGAAGACGGCATTGAGGACGACTGGCACATAGTGGGTGAAGAGGAGGAGGGAGTCGCAAGAACGCCCAGCACATGGAGGAAACCCCTGACAATGAGCCGTCCTAGCCAGTTCCGGATGGCACATAACTGTTCATGATGACGTGCGTGATCCTGCCAGGAAGCATGCACATCATCACAAATGACGCGTGTGCACATCGCGACACCGACTAAGACGGGCTCAACCCTGTCATGGATGGCCTCATCCGCAGGTAGAGGAAGGTCAGTTGATGTGGACTCCTCCCCTACCTGCGGATTAACCCGGACTGAGAAATCGATGCCGGGGCACAGTGATGCAGTCACATTATCAGGGACAGGATTAGGCACAGGCCCCTCCACGGCAACCTGCGCTGCCTCCTGCCCCAGCTCCTGGACTGCACCAATTGCACCGGTGCTGTCACCCACTCCAGGCCCCATGTCTGGGTCTGAGGCGGCCTCCTCCTCCACCTCAACCACCACCGACCTGGATGACTGCACACTGTCTTCAGCATTTTTCTGCCCCTGTGGGGGCTCACCTGCCCCTTTTGCTTCCGAGGAGCCCACGTCCAACCTCACCCTCTTGGCCGTCCCCTCGGCAGCTGCGGCCGTAGTTAGCTGCCGCGGCACCATTCCCCCGCTCCCGGAAGATGTAGCCTGGGAGGGTGACTGCGCCTTGCATCTCCGCCTGTAGATAGGGAAACATTGAACACGAGCATCACGGTTCTGAACAATAGTTTGCTAGACACAAAGCAAATGCACATGAGTGGCACTGTCAAATGTCACAACCATTATCACCGTCCACAACACACGGGTCAGTGCAAGCAACAAACAAGCATGGCACGTGCATACGACATTTGCATCCATGTCCAAGTCACTGGTGGAACATCAGAAGGGGGGCTGAACGTAACATGCATCATGCGACAATAGCGATAACATGCACACACACCACCGGACAGTCATGCATATGGCCATGTCTTCCTCCTGTCACAGATCACACATTGGCAACTGTGCCGCATCAGTCAATCAGGCATCGAGATGGCCATGTGTCATGCATCCATGGTGTTTCCCACTCATACACTCACCACTCAGACACATGCACATGTACACCGTGCACGTCCATGAAGGTGACATAAGCATCCATGTCTCACACCCCAAACATGTCCCAGTACACACACAGGCATGCAAACATGTGTGCGTTGTCACATGCTGGTGCACATCATGCATTGCAACACAGACACCATTGATGTGGAACACACTTGACTGGACTCACATGCAGCACCATCATGTCCCTGCACACAGACATCCATACATGGGGCATGCCAGTCATACGGCTAAGGTGCCCACTTTTGCCACACCTCAACATGCACTACACTGGACATGAACACATGGACACTTACCACTCAACTCCAGGCGGGTCTGCAACTCGCCAACCTGGTGGTGAGGCACTGGGCATGTGTGCTCCAGGACCCTCATCTGAATCTTTTCTCAACTGGTCCCGGCGCCCCACTTCTCCACCAGCCGCAACGTGCTTCTCTGTATGTGCTTTTCATGGAGACCGACGCGTGTGTTTCTTCTTTTTGTGGGTTCACACGTGATATCTTCACTACGCTTAGAGTTCGTACTTCTTGCTTTGGCGGGGGAGATGCCTAGGCGCTTGTGTTTTTCTTTTTCAATGCAAGGCAGACGGTGTGTCGCACATGCTTCTTTTTCCCACTGTGGTTCCCCCTGTGTGTCAAGCACCCATTTTCGATGTCAGAGTAGCCTGCGTGTGCCACGCGTATGCATTTATTGTGTCTCAGGGTGCCACGGCATACTGCGGGAGGTTTATTCCACGCACGTGGCTTACTGGGGGTTGTGTGCACATTTGTTTTCTTTTTTCACGAGGGGTCACAGACAGTCTCACAGGAGCCCAGAGGTGCGTCTACCATCAGGTACCCTGCCCCCTTCACTCCAATTGCCCAAAACAATTGTTGTGTGCACCTCCCATTGGCAATAGTCCATCTGTGCCATGTTTGGGAGGGCACAAAAAGGTAAGGGCGGCAAAGCTGGGTGACCTCCCAGGGCTGGGCATGGTGGGCATGTAGACAGGGTGGCCAGGGAGTCCATGGAGTCCAAGGAGGCCAACGTGGACGCAGAGGGGACGTGGCCAGGGTGTTCCACAGGCGCAGGATGTCCAGCCACTTGTTGGGACAGCCATGCCACCACCCCCATAGGCTCAGGGAGATGCTGCTGACCCCACATCCACTGTCTTCTGGTGGCACGGGCCACCAGGCAGTGAAAGCTGCAGGTGCAGCTGCGGCAACCACCACCCAGGCTCGGGGTCAGCCAGCGCAGGCTGCCTTGGCACAGGACTCCCAGGCAGATTTTAAGGTCAGGAAGGCCAACCTACGTGTGTCCAATGTTGCTGTGACCAAGGCACATGTATCTGGGGCAGTGTTGACATCTGCTGCCCCGAGCAGCCAGGTGATGGGAGCTGCAGGGGCAGATGCAGCCAAAACCACCCCGGCTGTAAGTCTGCCAGCCAGGACTGTGTTGGTCACAACCCTTGGCACTGAGGCAGTTGTGCCGCTGGGTCCTGGCAACAGCATCCAGCAGCCAATGACTCAATTCAGGCCTTCCGTGCCATTGATTACTCCCATTGGCCAGTCCACCAGTGCCACTACCGACCAGAGCGGCATTAGCCACTCAGGGTCTGCACAACCGGCCAAGAGGAGGAAGTGTGTTTCTGCACAAGAGGCTGGATCCCAGACACGGCTCCGGCCTCCGGCACGTCGAGGAAGAAGTCTTTCAATAAAGAGGAACTGGACTTCCTTGTGGGCTACGTGTCGGCACACACCGGCGATAGGCGGGTGGGCCCAAGTTGCCATACTACGCCTGCCCAGCGTCAGGTCCACTAGAATTTAATTGCTGAAAGTGTAAGTGCCATGGGATTTGAGAGGCGCACAGCTCATGATTGCTGCAAGCATTGAACTGACCTCTGATGGTGTTCAAAACAAAAGCGGGCCTCTAATTACACCTTGACTCTGGTGACTGGCAGTGGGCCACCACCAGAGAAGGATGAACTCCCTCTGCACGAGGAAATTGCTGCAGAGTTCATCGATCAAGGACTAATCCAGGTAGTGGGAGTGATGCCGGATTATGAGGCAACGTCCGGTGAGTGTTGATGCGTGTGTGTTCAGCCCATGTGTGTTTTGCTTGTGTGATGTGTTGTGATTGACTGCCAGTTCAGGCTATGTATTCATGAGCGCCATGTGTGACACATGCAATGCTTTACTGATGCATGCTTGTCATGATGCAGTCTGCATGCAGGCCATGCGCTGCACACGGGGGCAGTCCTCATCACCACAAATGCACCCTACTTACATGCAAGTCACTCGGCAGCCTCTCCTGTCCATGTTCAAGCTCACTGACATGTTTGCATATAGCCTGTGGTGTTGTTCCACCCACCACTCTCCCTATGTCGTCACATGACTGGCGGCTATGTGAGGTCACCCTGCAAGCTGCTCCTCCTCACGGGCATGCTTCCTTGCCACTCCAGCACCCTGCAGCTCACTGTCTCCATGGTACTGGTGATTTCCATGTTGGACTACTGCAATGCCCTGTTAGGGAGAATTCTCATTCTATGGCTAATTTCCCTTACCTATAGAGTCCCCCAACAGCTTTGCTGGATTTGAAGGGTTTGTTTCTTTTTACCTGCTAAGAGTGAGACTCTTTTTCCCCACTCATAGGCATTTTTTGCTATGTGTGTTCTAGGCTATTTTTGTGTTTAATGCCTATGGGATTTTCTCTCACCCATAGGAACCATCTTTATTCACATGTGTTACTTAGCACCCTCAGTGCAGTGACACAGGGGCGTTGTAGCGACCCCCAAACATAGACTCCATACCCTGGGACTGACTACTGTCTCCCAGGGCATGTAAAGTCCCCGTTGACTTTACTAGTCAAATCTTATGAACTTAACCAGTACAACCCATTTTACTATGGAGGTACTGAAAAGGGTTAATAGTTTTTCCCTTGGGTTCATTTTCGAGGGGGTACCTTAAAGTCCCGCTCTCTAAAGTTTCTGGCTGGAGGCAGTGGTTACTACTATAAATATTCGACCGCAAATATTTCCCTATGGGATTTTCCCATGTTCGAGGCTAACACTTTTACTGACAGCCTCTAACATATCGCTGATTTATTTTATTATTAACTTTACTCCGGTAGGTTTTATTTGCGAGAACTTTAATATAAATTCTTTCTCGTGTCTTACTCTAAACTCGTAACCCAGGTCGGGGATCCTTTGTTCGCTCGTTTGGCGAGCTTCTACCAAGAAGCCCTCCTTTCGGCACCTCTGAGTCTGGGGTGGGTCTGATTTTTTGGGATGGGTTGTAGTACCCCTGGACAGAGTTGCCAGAGCAACTCAGGTCGCACTTTAACCTGATAGGCTGGAGGGTCTCCCGCCAAGAAGACCAATCCACTGTGTGAGTGACAGCTAGGCTGTATGAATGGGTCTCTTTCTGCATAAAAGCAGGGTCCTGAGGACTGGAAGAGGAAGACGTCGCCACTGGAACTACGGAACCGAAGGGGAGAGAAGCCACAGACATCTTCAGCATCGACACCACCGGTGAAGCCCTGCCAGATCGTCTCACCACTTTTCTTCCACATGACGAGAGGAGATCTTCAGCGAAAGAGCCTCCTTCCTTGAGCTGGTGGGACCCACCAGTTCACTCATCGCTTTCCAGAACCTGCCTTGGTCGAATCAACAGTGCCCATCACTTGGAGACCAGATAGCCAGGCAGCTATTGACCCGGACCGCGATTAAAAGGAGCGTACATTTTAAACTTCGTTTGGCAGCACCACGGCTGGTTTCATCCCTGGGTAGTGCAGCGACTGGATCCTTCCTCCACGACAAGAGCTTCTCTTCCTCTGTTGGACCCCTCGACCTGCAGGAACTACCAGGAACAACCGCCACCGCAGGAGCCACTCCTTCACGTTTAAGGTACATTGTTCCGCCAGTCCTCCCTTTCCCCGTGGTAGCCCTAAAGGTGTTTTAAATCCTTTAGCTACTTGTTGGGTTGGCTGCCCTCTCTCTTAACATTGTCTTTCGCCTCGCATCTACCTTTTCAATATTCGTCTACCAAAGACTTGACTGCAGCGTCAAGAAAATTTTTGCTCCTAAGCTCTTGGTCCTGTACCACTGACTCTGGCTCAGGCCTATTGACTCTGGCTGATTTGTTAGATCTGCTCTCATTAGATTGATTTTCAATGAGAAATGTGTTGATGTACCTGAATCTTCTAAACCCCTCTTCCTCCCTACTGTTTTAACTTGTGGAGTGCCATTTTGCTCAGTTTTCATTCACTTATCTTTCTGCTAAAGTGTTACTGTGCATTACTTGTTCACAAAACTTCAGGGAAGTGTTGCTAGGGGGTGCTTGAAGATATTTCGGTTTAACTTGTGCTTTCCCTCCCTTTTGTTAAATTGATAGAGTGCTATTTGTAGTTGGTTTTCACTGTGCCGTTTTGCTCAGTTTTCACTCTACCGCAAACTTGTCTACAATTGAATAGGGAGTTGTATATACTTTTCCTTGACTGAATTTACTTTCTCAACTGTGATTCATGTGTTGAACGAGATGTGTATAAAATAAATATATATTCTCTTTTTGATACAAAGCTTTGGTCAGTGTTTCCTTGTTCCATAGTACTGTGATACCTATTGTGTAAACCCTGAATACTGCTCATCTCCCTCTTGAGATAAGTCTGACTGCTTAGCCACAGCTACCAACTAAATCTTTGTGGTACAGACGGATACCGAAGGGGATTTATTGCTCTCACTTGTAGTCCTAATCCTGGGTAGTGGTCCCTGAGGGAACTGCACGGGATTCTGCCTAACATGCCCTGTTCCCCATTCCTGTGTGCATGCACACTTCCCTCTGCAACCCTGCCAAACCTGTACTGTGGGGTGCATGCTTTGTCCTTGATTCAGGGTGTCTCACTTGGACCGTGAAGACGGCACAGGCTCACAGTGAACATGAATGTTCATTCATGGACCATGCACATTCCCTGCAAGCCCCTATGGGTCCATGGCAGGCTACTCATTGTACTACATCTCTGGTATTTTATCCGTCTCATGGCATTTGGTCATCCATATCATGCTCACTCAGGGTCGCTTCCTCATCATGCACGTGTTTAGAGTGTCCTTGTCTGTGTCGAGCACAGGCCTCCCTTTGTTACAGCCACCCTGCCTCTAGGCAACTGGTGTTGTGCCTTCTGCGTGTATAGATGTACTTGTGATGGTTCCTCATGTGTCCTGCTTTCTGTCCCCCTCTCATCTGTTGTAGTCTCAGTTGACTGAGATGATGCAATTGACACCTTCCAATACTGTGTGCAACTTCATAGTACTCTGGTCAGCCATTCAGAGCCATGCACTGCCTCCCTGGCATTCCAAGAGGGGAGAAAGGTTTCCCTGTATTCCTAAAACCCAGTGCCAACTGTTGATAGTTGAGGACGTACACATGTACTGCATTGCACCCACACACTACTGAGCCATGTTTGTGATGCTGAAAATGAATTGGAGGGATAGGGCCACCCTGTCCTTGTCCTGTAGTCCTTTTTCATTTGTGTACTGTATTGTTTTCTGCCCAGGAGTCCAAGTGGGATTCCTGGCAGTGCAGCTCTTCCTGTTTTTGGTTTGGTGTACAGACCCATGGGATACCCTTATGGCACCCACGGGTGGGGGTACAACCCTGTGCCCCTAGTGTATGTTTTTGGGCATCTGTGTTTGGCCCACAGGGCAGGATATGGGCTGGTGGCAGCTCCATGCTGAATTTGACAGGTGCTCTGAGTATCCTCCATTTTGGGGATACCCAGGCTGTGCCATTGGAATCATTTGATTCCTAATAGGAAACAAGATGTCCCCTGTGGCCTCTTGCTTTCTATTGCCTGTTACCTTGTTTTCCCAAAGTCCTGGGACGCCCTGACTCTGTCCCTTCCGCCTGACTGGCTGTTGGGTGGAAGTTCCATATATGGTGTTGTTGTGAAGTCCAGGCCAGAGTGGCTGGAGCCTTCCCAGTGATTGTATGTTGTGGGTACACCCTGTGGGTGGGACCTGGGTGAATGGATTGTGTGACCAATATGCACTTCTTGTTGTGGATGTCTGGTTTCCAGTATGAAACACAATGACTGAAACAGTCCTGCCCAAAACTATTCTGAATGCACTGTATGCCTGATTGGTTGACTGACTGCTGAATGCCCTTCTGAGTGATTGGTTGCCTGAGTGTGACCCAGCAGAATGAATGGGAGATCAACAGTATATCAGGGGGCCTCTCACTGCTAGAATTTGTTCAGAAGGTTAAGTTGAAACTGACGTTTGAATCTCAAAGCCTGAGCTTGAAGATGAAGGTTGACTGCTGTCTCCCTTCGCCGAAATACGTAAGCCGCCGAGCCGTCGAGACTAATCCAAGAGAGGACCTGGTTAGGCGCCCTCTTCCCGTTCTCCGAGGGACCATCGAGCACCGCTAACCTTCACCGAAGCTCCCTGGAAGTCAAACCCTCGACAGGCTGCCGACTGGAGATGGGGGCCGCCGAGGAGAATGAAGATAAGCACCAGAATTCCGTCCACCGTCGTCGACCAGGGTTCGAAGGTTTGCTATAACCGCTGGAGGCCCGTCAAAGCTGTGTTGCCCAGAAGTAGGGACCGATTGACACCGTGCCACTGATGACCGGAGCCGCAATGCTCCTTTGCCTAAGACTTTTGATTTACAGACGTGCTTATCCGCACCACCGCCCGCCTTATTCCACCGGAGAAGGCCAGGCCATCGACGAGCCAAGGAACATCCGCTGGTGGGTTTCCCCCCATCCAATGACCGTAGAGACGCTGGACAACTCGACGCCCTTGTTGGGCCACAGTTCTTCACAAAGTCTTTGCGGTCCTGAACTATCGACATCGATGTGCCCCACACGCCTTTTCCTTGCAGGACGCCTTTGCTCTGTCGTCGACGAGCACCGCTGGGAACTAAGCTGGTGCCTCGATGCCGAGTTCACTTTCTTCGAGGGATCTAGACGATCTGTGGCTCCTGCTTTAAAGGGAGCCGCTCAAGAAGGATTTGTCAAATACTCATCGTCAAACTCTGCTATTCCAGGTGCCTTGGGGGTGGTAGAAACATTATAGAAGGAAATAAGATTTATTGAACACTATATGGACTGGGCTTGTAGTATATCTTTATTTTACAGGTTGCCCAGGTGGGGGGGATCTCCACACAGAACTGTGTTTAACGGTAGGGGCCAGTATTCTGCCAATTGATCTAACCAACTGCTTTCCTCCAATATCTATTGTTGATTACCTTTATTAAGTGATTTTTGTGACATTTAACCAGAGTACAGTTGATGCACTTTAATGAAATCTGGTAATAATTGTGGTACCACTTAGAACTGTATATATTTGCCATTGTAGATTTACTGAGCACAAAGTGAGTTATTGTGATTGTGTATATAACCTTGAACCTTAATTATATAAAGACTGTCTTTTAACTTATACAGTTTGTGGACATTCCTTTGTAGGGTGCTTGGGAACTACACTGTACTTAAGAGCCAGCCTGCATCACCTCCTGAGAAGGTAGGCCTTGATTGATCGTTCATTGCTACCAACAATAGAGAATCTTGGCTGGGGTCCTCTGTGCCTCTCCTCTACCATATAGAGAGCAGGAGTACAGACACCCCCCATCAGTCATTACACTTGTGGCAGCGGTGGGATGCTTATGGTTTTAAGAATCCGTGTATAACCGTGAGACTTACAAAATATCTGCACTTTGTTCAATTGAGGTTTAGTTGTGTACAAGATAACTGCATTACACGCAATGGAGTCTTTTGCAAATGGCAAATTGACTAGGATGAGCTTAGAGGCTCTCCAGAGGGCTTGTGAAGCCAGGGAGTTAGACTTTGTGGATAAGTCTAGGGCTGAGCTGATAGCTGCCGTGGTGGACTACCAGACTGATGGTGAAACTCTTGAAGGGGGGTATGCAACCAGTGAGGACTCTGCCACTAGGGTTGTTGCTGAATCTGTTTCTGGGAATGCACCATTCCTGCTGCCTCTGTTCCAACCCCCAGCAATTCCGTGGAACTTGAGTTATTAAAGATCAAATTGGCCTTTGAAAACCGCAAGTTGGAAATAGAAGCTGAGCTTAAGAAAGAGGAGCTGGCACAGCAAGTGGAACTCAAGGATCGGGATCTTGAACTCAAAGACAAGGACACTGAATGTCAGAGGATCCAGCTAGAGAAAGCTAGAGTGGAGACTTTAGCTAAACCGGTTGAGAGTGTCAGGTCCCCACCCACCAAGTTTATGAAAGATTTGGTTGGTGTGTTTTTAGAGGGTTCAGATGTCCTCCAGTGGATTGAAGCATTTGAAATGGCTTGTGCAATTCATGATGTTGATAAGAGATTGGGCTAAGTGTTTGTTAAACAGAGTGCCTAAGACTGGATAGACTTATTTAAACACATTGTGTATAGGCGCTATATATAAATATATAAATAAACTATCATATATCATATCATATCATATGACTGTATTCTGAAACTGAGTGTGGAAGAAAGGGGTCAGTATGAGTGCATGTAGTCTGCTTTGATTACCAAGTTTGGCAAGACACTTACCCAATACCTTAAAAGGTGCAGGGATTTTAAGAAAAGAGAGAATGTGTCTTGGGTTGACTGGGTGAGTGCTGCGCACATGAACATGATGGGGTGGATTGATGGATACAAGGTGCAAACTTTTGTTGAATTGTCCCACCTTTTTGTTTTTTGAGCATTTTTCTGAAGCCTGTTCACTAGAGCTGCGTCAGTATGTTGCTGACCAGAACATTTTGGATCCCTTTAAACTGGCCACGGTAGCTGACAAGTGGGTCTCCCACTGGGTGTCCCCTAAGGACTCCAGTGGGAAGGACAAGGACAAAGAAAAGGGGATCTCTCAGAAAGCTGAGGAGTCCCAAAAGCAATCACAGTCGGGTAAACCAAAACCTTCCTTTCCTAAAACGCAAAAATCTGGTGGGGATAAGTCATCTGTGGGTGGGAATAAGAGTAGTTGTCCACCTGCTGCAAAGCAGGCTCCCACTGGTTCCAGTACCGTATCCCACATTCCTGGCACTTGTTGGGACTGTGGGGCTCTGGATCACAAGAAGTGTGACCCCAAGTGTAAAGGTAAGGCACTTGGAGTCCAGGTTGTCAGCCTAAACTACCATTACCCAATGTATGAGGTGGAGGCCGCTGTCTTCCCCTCCTCTACAGGGATCACATTTGTTGCTTCTGTAGAGATTTCACTAGTGTCCCTTGGGGCCTGGGACCAGTATACGGAAGTACTGGTGACTATCCCACAGAACACCCATAGGTTTTTGAGAGGTATCCTCTTGAATGGCCAGCCTTCTACTAGCTCGAGGGACACTGGGGCTAGCATGACAGTGGTGTACAGGACCCTGCTAAAGCCAGAGGACTATGTAGGTGCTCTTCTGAGAACCACCAGGTTAGCTGGTGGGCCTCCCAAATTATCACCTGTAGCCTTAGTCACACTCATGATTGGAGACAAGACAACAAAGCTTCCTGTCCTGGTTCAGGACAATGTCGCTGCTAACATTTTGTTAGGAAATGATTTAGTAGAGTTGGGGTTGATCTCTGATGGTCTCCCCATGTCTGCTGCTTCAGTCAGTAGATCACAGGTTACACAGGGTCTGGCTGTGAGTCAGGTCCCCGAGCCAAAAGCGAGGCCTGAGGCAAGAAGACGGAAGAGCAAGAAGACCACCTCTGTGAAGGGGGCTCCTTCTCTTTCTGCTGTTCCTACAGCACCCATTGGGATCCATGCTCCGGACGGGCTGGGTCCAGTGGAAAACCCAAACTCAACTCCTGAGGGAGAAGAGGCAGAAGACCCTCCTGCCGGTGAGGTGCTCAACCCGGAGGACCACCCCAACCTTCAATGCCTGTTTGCTGAAGGGGGACCCTCCCGGATGGACTTCTGTAAGGGACAGAGACAGTGCCACTCTCTCGAGGGTCTGAGGAAACACGCCCTGTCCCAGGCACAAGGAGAAGTGCCTAGTACATTCCGAAACTACTGGGAGGGTGAGCTCCTTGTTAGTGAGTCCACTAAGCCCGAAACTGGTGCCCTCAAGAGGTTGGTGGTACCCCAGGATTACAGGCACTTCCTCCTGCAGTTGGTGCATGAGGTGCCCTTACCTGGTCATCTTGGTACCAAGAAGATTAAGCAGAGGCTCTCTGCCCATTTCTACTGGCCCCTGATGGGAGTAGAAGTGGAGTCCCACTGCAAGACCTGCCCCACTTGTCAGTTGTCTGGCAAGACTGGAGGCAGTGTTATTGCCCCACTGCAGCCATTGCCATTGGTTGGCACACCGTTTGGGAGGATGGGCATCAACATTGTTGGTCCCCTTGACCCTCCCACTTCAGGTGGACATCGGTACACCCTGGTCTTGGTCGATCATGCCACCAGGTACCCTGAGGCTATACCCCTTCAGACTGTTAGTGCCAAAGTGGATGCCAGGTCTCTCCTGGACATTTTCACACATGTAGGATTCCCTAAGGAGGTTGTCTCTGACAGAGGATTTAACTTCATGTCTAGTTACATGAAAACCATGTGGAAAGAGTGTGGGCTAACCTACAAGTTCTCCACCTCTTACCATCCCCAGACCAATGGTCTGGTTGAGAGATTTAATAAAACTCTCAAGGGCATGCTAGGCACTTTGGAAGAGCCCCTAAGGAAGAAATGGGATCTCCTCCCGCCATGCCTGTGTGCTTACAGAGAGGTACCTAAAGAGGGTGTTGGTTTCAGCCCCTTTGACTTACTCGTTGGACCTCCCATGAGGGGGCCCCTTTGCCTTGATCAGAGAAGGTTTGGAAGCCACCCCTCCAGATCCTGGCAAGCAAGTGGGGGACTATGTGTTAGGCCTCAGAGGGAGGATGACACAGATGATGGGTCAGGCAACAGCAAATCTCAAGGCCAGCCAGGAACTGAATAAATATTGGCGTGATCTTAAAGCCTAGCAAGCGGATTGGACTCTGGGACAGGAAATTCTTGTGATGGAGCCTACTGTCATGATGCCTACTCCCGGGGACCAAGACCAAGTCCAGCAACCCCGGAAGCAGGCATCACGTTATCCCAAGCAAGCCCAACAACCCCTGTTAGGGGCTATTTGGGTCCAGTCCTGGCGCCTATGTTGCCAGGGTCATATGGAGAGTCAGTCCTGGCGCCATAGGCGCGAGGCTTATAGATTAAAACTTACCTGATGCAGACCATGCTGCAAACTTACCTAATGCAGACCATGCTGCAAGAGCTCCAAGCCAAAAGAGGCTTGGAAGTGACTACTTTATTTAGGGACTATTTTTCACTCGGGCGGGGCTGGGGAGGAATACTTACCTGGGACTACTTTGGAGGCTATTTAAACCACGCCTGAAGAGCAGCACACGCTTCGCGTTATTCTGCATCCAGCAACGTAACGCTCACCGTGCCTGCAAGTCTGCATCCAGCCTTCTGCCACGCCCGCCTAGAGTTTGGAGCTCCTAGAAAAAGGGAGAAAGAAGGAGAAAAGGTTAGAACAAGAGCAATACCTTTGATCCTTACCTGAATTCCCGATCCATCGCGCCTTCGAGCTGGAAGATAGAAGCTATTTATGCGCGTCGCCTCGCCTGCTGCAGCGCCGCACTGAACTCACCGGCCTTCGCAACATCTTCTCATTCCACTGCATTCTCCTGCATGTTCCCGCCGCACTCTGGCACCTAAGAAGAAGACAAGAACAGCAAGGTGAGCCAAGGGAGTACACAGAGGAATATTAGTTACCCCCCATAGACTTACCTGATTTTACCACCAGGGGTACTATTCCTCTTCACGGGTCGGTGCAGCTTCCACTGCATCTTCGCCGAACCCCGGCCCCTAAGGGGAAACAAAAGGACAGCAAGGTGAAACAAAGGGACTAACAAGGGGAACCCTCCTCACCACAATAGACTTACCTGATCTTACCGCCAGAGGTATTATTCCCCGAGACTTCATACTTTCTCTCAGCGCCTGAATAAGGGAGAAAGCAACAGGTTACATATTGACATTATTTTATCGAACTGTGTTGGAAAATACAAATCCTTACCAGAATACTACCGGTTGCCACGAGGAACTCTTCATTAGGGTCAAGCTACAACCTGCAAGGAATCGGACAAGAGTGAAAGTCAGGCATATTGAACTCTTACGAACTTTATACTTACGGCATCTTGCCGGGAATCTCGGAGTCAATATTGTTCTGGAACTCACCAATTCCTTCGAGCCAGTGAAGCAACTGGTTATCAATGCGCCCCTGCGCTCAATGCAGGATGGAGAGCTCATCTTTTCAAACCATCAGGTGAGACTATAAGAGGGGACATCAAAGGTGATCTGTGGGGAGAACAGCGGGGGTGGGGGGATTTACGCTCAACTCCACGGGTGGTTAATTCTCTTTCTCCATTTGCAGAAGGATACCTCAGAGACTGACCAATTGGCCCAATTACTAGGGGAACTGAGGGCTGAAGTGCATTCCGCCTGTCAAGAAACCAATGCTCTTAGGAGAGAACTGATTTTGTCAAAGGAGCGAACTGATGACCTTGCTAGGCAACTATTGCAAAGCCAGGCTGGACAAGCACCCCTACCTGGTTCCGGGGGAAATCCAGCTCCTGTGTTATTGAGTAACCCTGTGCAAATAAACCTACCAGGATATATTCCATTAGCTCCACCCGAACGCTTTGCCGGAGATCCCAAAAGGTTTGCCGTGTTTATGAACCAATGCTGCTTGCACTTTCTATGCAGACCTGGAGCCTTCCCAAACGATCAAGCCAAGGTAGCCTTTGTATTGTCATATCTCAGCGGCAGTGCAGCTGATTGGTCAATTCCACTAGTTACTCAGGATGACCCAATTCTTCGGGATTTTCAGGGCTTTCAAACGAGCATGGAAAGACTATTTGCCCTGTACTCCCAAGGACAGGCCCTGGATAACAAACATTTGTCCCTAAGACAGGGTAACCAGGACCTTCTATCCTACATCGCAACCTTTAATAGGTTGATAGTGGAAACTGGACGGCCTAAGGTAAAACGAATCATGTTATTTCATCGAGGGCTTTGAGGAGAACTCAAGGATGTCTTGGCTCAGGTCGTGAACCCACCTCAAGACTGCGCTGAATATATAGACTTAGTGGTCCAGTTAGATCACAGACTTCAGAACAGAAAGGCTGATTGAGCCAAGTTTAAGACTCAGGTGTTGGTCAAAATCCACGCTAACCCCAAAGGAGCAGATGCTTCAGAACCCATGCAAATCGGAGGGGTTAAAGGATTCTTAACCGAGAAGGAAAGAGAAAGGAGACGGCAAATGCAATTGTGTCCATATTGTGGAACTTCTGGGCATTTTCTACGGGATTGCCTGTAAAACCACCCAAGAAGGTGGTAGGAGCTGCTGATAAAAGCCATATGGAATCAGACTCGAGAAACGACCACGCCCGACAAGCGTAGAGGTCCGCTTGCCGAGCTTGAAGAAGGATACTCAGACCTCGCATTTAATCATACCAATGGCCCTCGTAGATCCAGGGCAGCCATCGCGTATGCACGCAGTAATGGCATACATTGATAGCGGGGCCATAGGAAACTATGTGGACTTTGAATTGGCTTCCAGGATGAATCTACCTCTCTGCCGAAAAACCACCTCAGATGTCATCACCACAGTCGATGGAACTGAAATTGCCTCTGGGCCTGTAACTCATTCAACCGCAGAGATGACACTATTGGGTCAGGATGGGCATCGAGAGACTATTGTGTTTGATCTAATCAAAGCCCCACAGTTCCAAATGATACTGGGGATACCTTATTTGAAAACACATAATCCCTGTATTGATTGGAGAGAGTAGAGAATAACCTTCCCGGATTGTGAACAAACCTGTTACCCAAAGAAAAGTCAGAACACAGCCCTGGCCACAGTAACCACAGCAGTCATGCAACTACCTCCAGAATACCAAGAATTCCAGGATGTCTTCCAAAAAGAACAGGCAAACACCTTACCTCCTCACAGAGCGTACAATTGTCAAATCGATCTCATACCCGGTGCACAACCCCCTTGTAGCAGGATCTATGCCCTTACGGAACCTGAGAACCTTCACCTGCGACAATACTTAGACCAGTACCTTGGCAATGGCTTTATTCGCCCATCCAAGTACCCTGCATCTTCAGCTTTGTTCTTCGTGCCCAAAAAGGAAGGTGACTTCAGAACTTGCATAGACTACCGCGCATTGAACCAGATAACTGTTAAGAACAGATACCCATTGCCTCTGGTCCCTGAACTACTAGACCAAGTGAAGGACGCTTGTATATACACTAAATCAGATCTCTGGGGGGCATACCATCTGGTACGTGTAAAAGAAGGCGACGAATGGAAGACTGCTTTCCGCACTAAGTATGGGTTATTCGAATACCAGGTGATGCCTTTCGGGTTGTGCAATGCACCAGCAGCCTTCCAATACTTCATGAACGATGTCCTTCGTGAACTCATTGACGTTTTTGTTGTCGTATATATCGATGATATTCTAGTATACTCCTCTTCAGAATCTGACCATGTGAAGCACGTCCGAGCAGTCCTTGAGAAATTGCACCAGCACAAACCATATGCAAAACTGGAAAAATGCGTTTTTCATGCCACAGAAGTTGAATTCCTTGGGTTTATCCTGACTCCAAAGGGAGTCTGAATGGACTCACGAAAGGTGGACGCACTCCTTAAGTGCCCATCACCAATTTCAGTTAAAGGAGTACAAAGCATGCTCGGCTTTGCCAATTTCTACCGCAGATTCATCCCAGATTTTTCACATGTTGTACATCCCATCACAGCACTCTTGTGAAAAAATAAACGCTTTATGCGGACTGAAGAAGCTGAAATGCCTTCCAAGGGCTGAAAGCGAAATTCACGTCTGCACCTGTATTAAAGCACCCGCGCCCTGAACTTCCATACATAGTGGAAACTGATGCATCCAGTCTAGCCATGGGAGCTGTCCTGTCTCAAAATGACCCTGAAACTGGCCAGCTTCATCCAGTAGCATTTTGGTCCAGAAAGTTCGCGGCACCCGAGTTGAACTATGCAGTTACTGAAAAGGAGTTATTAGCCATTAAATCCACCTTCAAGGCTTGGCGGCACTATCTTCTTGGTGGCAGGCATATCAGTACTGTGATCACCGATCAATGGAACTTACAGTATGGTATTTAAAGACAGCCAAGGCCCAATCGTCACGTCAACTCCGATGGGCATTGTTCTTTGCCGAGTTCGATTTCATAATAACCTATCGACCAGGTTGCAAGTATGGTAAAGCAGATGCCTTATCCCGAATAGGGATGGGAGAGGCAGAAGTGAACCCAGAACCAGTACCTATAATTTCCGAACAAAAAATTCTTGGCATGACTACTCTACAGACACTAGAGGACATTCAGGTAAAGATCCAGCGACTCTTTGATCCTACAGCCCTGCAGGACTGGATAAAAAAAGGCCCGGACTACTCTATCACCAATGATCTGCCTTATTACCAAGGGCGGCTATTTCTGCCACACAAGGAACTACAAGAGCTGGTCATTTCCCGTTATGATACCCTAATGGAGAGGCACCCAGGTATTGCAAAAACTGAAACTAAAATTAAAAGGCAATTCTGGTGGCCCACCTGGCGAAAGGATATTAAATTATTTGTGTTGTCTTTTGGCATTTGCGCCCAAAACAAAAGTCAAAAGAAAAAACCAGCTGGACTCTTACAACCTTTAGACATTCCGCCTACACCATGGCACACCTTATCGTTAGACTTTATTAATGATCTACCCCCATGCAATGGATTTAACACCATCCTAGTTATTGCGGATCTTTTTTCCAAGATGGCCCACTTTATTCCTTTAAAGGGATTACCTTCAGTTTCAATCCTGGCCAAGGAGTTCCTCTAAAACATTGTTCGCATACACAGATTTCCGTCCATATTGGTCTCTGACCGGGGCAGTCAGTTCATTTCACATTTTTGGAAAAAATGCTGTCAATTGGCGCAAATCGATGTGAGGTTATCGACCAGTCACTACCCTCAGACCGATGGTCAAACGGAGAGGACCAACCAGACTCTCGAACAATACCTGCGTTGTATGTTACATCAGACTGAGAGTAATTGGAAAGACATTCTTTGGATCGCCGAATATGCATACAATAATTCAGTACGCTCTGGAACTGGACAAAGCCCCTTTTATACCTTATATGGGCACCATCCTCGAACCTCAGACCTTGACTCACCCCAACACTTAGAAATGCCCACAGTGGACCATCTGCACGCTACGATTACAAAAGCTTTTAAGGAAGCAACTACACATTTAAAACAGGTGAAAGGAAAATACAAGAAAGATGCTGATCGGCATAGAAGTGATACTCCACAATACCAGATAGGGGACCAAGTATGGTTAGCCACAAAACATTTACCTCTGAAGGGAACACAGACCTTTAACACCAGATATTTGGGACCTTACTCTATTAAGGCAATTATCAACCCGGTGGCTGTCAAGTTGGACTTACCTGCTAATCTGCGAATTCACCCCGTCTTTCATGTGTCACTTTTGAAGCCAGTGCAACCAGGGACAAGACTAACCAAGCCACCAGACCCTATCCTTGTAGACGGAGAACCCGAATTTGAAGTTAAGAACATCCTGGACTCCAAGCTGATAAAGTAAAAACTCTTTTATTTAATCGACTGGAAAGGTTACGGACCACAGGAAAGGTCATGGGAACCTAGTGACCATGTTCATGCACCCCGATTGGTGAAAAAATTCCACCGAAATTTCCCAGACAAACCGAAAACACAGGGAAGAACGACTTTAGGAGGGGCCTTGGGGGGGGTGTGCTGTCATGATGCCTACCCCCGGGGACCCAGACCAAGTCCAGAAACCCCGGAAGCAGGCATCAAGTTATTCCAAGCAAGCCCAACAACCCCTGCTAGGGGCTATTTGGGTCCAGTCCTGGCGCCTATCGCGCCAGGCTCATATGGAGAGTCAGCCCTGGCGCCATAGGCGCCAGGCTCATAGATTAAAACTTACCTGATGCAGACCATGCTGCAAGAGCTCCAAGCCAAAAGAGGCTTGGAAGGGACTACTTTATTTAGGGACTATTTTTTACTCAGGCGGGGCTGGGGAGGAATACTTACCTGGGACTACTTTGGAGGCTATTTAAACCATGCCCGAAGAGCAGCACACGCTTCGCGTTATTCTGCATCCAGCAGCGTAACGCTCACCGTGCCTGCAAGTCTGCATCCAGCCTTCTGCCACGCCGGCCTCGAGTTTGGAGCTCCTAGAGAAAGGGAGAAAGAAGGAGAAAAGGTTAGAACAAGAGCATTACCTTTGATCCTTACCTGAATTCCCGATCCATTGCGCCTTCCAGCTGGAAGAAAGAAGCTATTTATGCGTGTCGCCTCGCCTGCTGCAGCGCCGCGCTGAACTCACCGGCCTTCGCAGCATCTTCACATTCCACTGCATCCTCCTGAATGTTCCCGCCGCACTCTGGCACCTAAGAAGAAGACAAGAACAGCAAGGTGAGCCAAGGGAATACACAGAGGACTATTAGTTACCCCCCCATAGACTTACCTGATTTTACCACCGGGGGTACTATTCCTCTTCACGGGTCGGCGTAGCTTCCACTGCATCTTCGCCGAACCCCAGCCCATAAGGGGAAACAAAAGGACAGCAAGGTGAAACAAAGGGACTAACAAGGGGAACCCTCCTCACCACAATAGACTTACCTGATTTTGCCGCCAGGGGTATTATTCCCCGAGACTTCATACTTTCTTTCAGCGCCTGACTAAGGGAGAAAGCAACAGGTTACATATTGACATTATTTTATCAAACTGTGTTGGAAAATACAAATCCTTACCAGAATACTACTGGTTGCCACGAGGAACTCTTCATTAGGCTCAAGCTACAACCTGCAAGGAATTGGGCAAGAGTGAAAGTCAGGCATTTTGAACTCTTACGAACTTTATACTTACAGCGTCTTGCCAGGAATCTCTGAGTCAATATTGTTCTGGAACTCACCAATTCCTTCAAGCCAGTGAAGCAACTGGTTATCAACGCGCCCCTGCGCTCAATGCAGGATGGAGAGCTCATCTTTTCAAACCATCAGGTGAGACTATAAGAGGGGATATCAAAGGTGATCTGTGGGGAGAACAGCGGGGGTGGGGGGGATTTACGCTCAACTCCACGGGTGGTTAATTCCCTTTCTCCATTTGCAGAAGAATATTCCTATGGGCCAAGCGAACGAAGCTAGGTGGGCCAGTCCAGTCCGTCATCTCGGCTCTACGCATCACATTGGTGGAGACCGCAGCTGTCCAGTTCTGATCGACGCCTCTGTGGGAGCCAGGTGAGCGTAACACCTACCAAGCTTAGAGCTTTGGCAGACAAGTGGTCTGGACCCTTCAGGATCATCTCCAAGATGGGTGAAGTCAATTATCTGGTTGACATGGGAGTCCCAAGGGTAGCCCCACAGGTATTCCATGTTAAGAGGCTCAAGCCTTTCCATAGGCAAGCAGAAGTCTCATGTCTCTTGCTAGCTTCAGAGCAAGAAGAGGATGAGAGTGAGCCCCTTCCTGATTTGCTCCATAGCAATCCTCAGGATGGCTCAGTGGAGGGAGTACATCTCTCTCCCGATCTGATGACAGAGCAGCAGAAGGCCTGCAAGGCTTTGCTCCAGCAGTATGCCTCTCTGTTTTCACTGACAAAAGGCCTTATACCGTGGTGTAGGCACGAAATTGACACTGGTGACAGTGTGCCTGTCAAAAGCAGGTGCTACTGTAACTCAGATACCATTAGGAACAAGATGTTGGATCTGGGTGTTATTGAACCCTCAACCTGTCCCTGTTCCAGTCCAGTGGTCCTTGTTCCCAAGGCAAGGTACCAGGCAGGTACCAATGATTGGAGGTTCTGTGTGGACTACCGAGGAGTCAATGCCGTCACCAAAACTGACGTGCACCCATTGCCTACGGCTGATGTGCTCCTGGAAACCATAGGTGCTGCCAAATTTGTGAGCACCTTTGACCTTAACTCAGGCTATTGGCAAATAGCTCTGACGGACCATTCCAAGGAACAGACGGTGTTCTCAAGACCTGAGGGACTCTACCAGTTTAGGGTCATGCCTTTTGGATTGAAGAATGCCACTGCCACCTTCCAGAGATTGGTCAATCATGTGCACAGTGGGCTGGAGGCCTTTTGTGTGGCCTACTTAGATGGCATTGCTGTCTACATTTTCACCTGGGAAGAGCATTTGACACATCTGCATGAGGTGTTGCAGGCCTTGAAAAGGGCTAACCTCACTATCAAGGCCACCAAGTTCCAGATAGCTCAGCGGAAAGTCACGTACCTTGGTCATGAGGTAGGAGGGGGTCAAATCCAATCTCTCCCTAGTAAAGTACAGGATGTACATGACTGGGAGACTCCCACTACTCAAACCCAGGTGAGAGCCTTTTTGGGCCTCACTGGGTACTATCGCAATTTCATGGCGGACTATGGAACCATAGCTGCCCCTCTGACAGCTCTGACTTCACCCGAACAACCTAGGAAGGTTAGTTGGATGGAAGACTGTCAGAGGGCCTTTGATGTCTTGAAAGAAAGTATGTGTAGGGCACCTGTGTTTTGTGCGCCTGACAGCAGCAAACCATTTATCGTCCAGACGGATGCCTGCGGCACCAGAATTAGAGCTGTCTTGTCCCAGTTAGATGACAAAGGGAGGGAACATCCAATCATATTCATCAGTAGACAACTCAAGGTAAGAGAACTTAGGTGGGCTACTGTTGAAAAGGAAAGTTTCAGTATAGTTTGGAGCCTTAGGCATTTTAGGCCCTACCTTACGGGGTCTACCTTCAAGGTCCAAACAGCTCATAAACCCCAGAAGAAGCTTATGCAGATGAAGGGTGAGAACCCAAAACTGCTCAGGTGGTCCATTAGCCTACAAGGGCTAGACTTCATCATAGTTCAAAGACCAGGGAAGAGTCACGATAATGCAGATGGCCTTTCCAGAAGGTAAGTTGACTGTCTGGATGAGGGTGTCTATGTTGTGGGAGGTTAGGCCCCCTAACCTCAGTCTGGGGGGGGGGGCACTGTGAGGCTGGAAATGCATTGGAGGGACAGGGCCTCCCTGTCCTTGTTCTGCAGTCCTTTTTCATTTGTGTTCTGTATTGTTTTCTGCCCAGGAGTCCATGTGGGACTCCTGGCAGTGCACAATGCAGCTCTTCCTGTTTTTGGTTTGGTGTACAGACCCATGGGATACCCTTTTGGCACCCATGGGTGGGGGTATAACCCTGTGTCCCTAGTGTAGGTTTTTGGGCACCTGTGTGTGGCCCACAGAGCAGGGTATGGGCTGGTGGCAGCTCCATGCTGAATTTGACAGGTGCTCTGAGTATCCTCTATTTTGGGATAGGAAACAAGATGGCACCTGTGGCCTCTTGCTTTCTATGGCCTGTTAACGTGTTTTCTCAAAGCCCTGGGAAGCCCTGACTCTGTCCCTTACCCCTGACTGGCTGGGCAGAACAGAGGATGGAGCAGCTGGAACGCACCATCTCGGCTGAACTCCATGCAAGCCGGGAGGAGGTCCGTCTGTCACGTGAGGCCACGCAGGCAGAACTCTTTGCTACACCTGAGTCCTTGCAGGAGGAACTCTGTGTTAACTGTGAGGTGCTGCATGGGGACCTCTGTGGCATATTCCTGCAGAACCAAGCTTACCAGACCCCCATGCTTGCTGCCATGGAGGGGATTGCTGGGGCTATGTGTGGTCAGGCACCTGTACCACTGTTACGCTCACCTGGCTCCCACAGGGTTGTCGAGCGGAACTGGACAGCCATGCTCTCCACCAACGTGATGCATAGTGCAGAGATGACTGACTGGACTGGCCCACCTAGCTTTGTCTGCTTGACCCATAAAAGACGGGGAAAGGGAATTAGCCACCTGTGGATTTGAGTAGTAAAACCTCACTGCATCCCCACTTATCACTTCTAACATTCCCTTTCACAAAGCTCACCTTATAGTTTTGTATGATGAGCTCTCCATCCTGTGAAGAATGTAGGGGCGCGTTGATGGCCAGTTACTTCACTGGCTTGAGAGTATTGGAAGAGTTCTGGACAAATCTTGGCTCCAAACCTCTGGGCGAAAGGCCGTAAGTATATAGTTCTAAAGAGTTCAAAATGTCTGAATAATCACTCTTGTCCAATTCCTTGTTTCTTTTGCAGCTTAGACCCAAAAGATGATCGTCTTGTGGCAGCTGAAAGCGTTCAGGAAAGAGTCTGTGTTTTGTAACACTGTCCGGTAAATGATGCCAAGGTTTAACTCGCTGCTTTCTCTTTTCTTGCAGGTGCAGCGTAGGAAGATTTGGTGTGCTGGTGGATAATACCTCCTGCGGTAAAATCATGTAAGCATATGGTGGCAAGAGATTGTCCTTGTTTGTTCCCTTGGCTCACCTTGTTGTTTTCTTGTCCCCCTTAGGTGCTGGAATCCGGCAACCTGGTGATGGAGACAGCACCGGATCATAGAGATGCTGTGAGGAACGGTGAGTATGGCGCGGTGCTGCTGCTGGCGATGCAACGCACTTAAAATGAAGTCTGTTTCTGGTTCGAAGATGCGCTGAATCTGAAATCAGGTAATAAATCCAGTAAAGTTCTTGTTCTAATCTTTCTTCTTCTTTCCCTTCTTTCTAGGCGCTCTGGACTAGGCGCTCTGGACTCTGGATGCTGACTGCAGACACGGTGAGCGTTACGCTGCTGGATGCAGAATAACGCGAAGCATGTGCTGCTCTTCGGGGCGTGGTTTAAATAGCCTTCAAAGTAGTCCCAGGTAAGTATTCCTCCACAACCACACCCGAGTAACAAAATAGTTCCTAAGATAAAATAGTCCCTTCAAGCCTCACATGGGCTTGGATGCTTGGATCCCTTGCAGCATGGTCTGCATCAGGTAAGTTTTAACATATGAGCCTGGCGCCATAGGCGCCAGGACTGATGTCCCATATGAGCCTGGCGCCATAGGGGCCAGGACTGTACCCAGATAGCCCAGGTAACATGATGCCTGCTTCCGGGTTGATGGATTTGGTCTGGATGCCCGGGGGTAGGCATCATGACAGCATTCCCCCCCAAGACCCCTCCTAAAGTCGTTCCTCCCCTTGGCCTTGGTTTGTCTTGGAAATTCTGGTGGAATCTTCTCACCAACCTAGGTGCATGAACGTGGTCACTAGGTTCCCATGACCATTCTTGTGGTCCGTAACCTTTCCAGTGGATTAAATAAAAAAGTCTTGACTTAACCATTTTGGAGTCCAGGATACTTTTCACTTCAAATTTGGGTTCCCCGTCTATAAGGACGGGGTCAGGCGGCTTGGTTAGTCTTGTCCCAGGTTGTACTGGCTTCAGAAGTGACACATGGAAGACAGGGTGAAATTGCATACTAGCAGGTAATTCCAATTTGACGGCCAACTTGATCCCCAATTTGGTATTATTTAGCATCACTTCGATGCTGATCAGCATTTTTCTTGTACTTTTCTTTCGCATGTTTCAAATGTTCAGTTGCTTTCTTAAAGGCTTGTGTAATAGTAGCCTGCAGATGGTTCACTGCGGGCATTTCTAAGTGTTGAGGCGAGTCAAGTTCTGAGGTTCGAGGGTGGTGCCCGTATATGGTATAGAAGGGGCTTTGTCCAGTTCCAGAATGTACAGAGTTATTGTATGCATATTCGCAAATCCATAGAATGTCCTTCCAATTGCTTTCAGTCTGGTGTAACATACAACGCAGGTACTGTTCAAGAGTCTGGTTGGTCCTCTCCGTTTGTCCATCGGTCTGGGGATGGTGACTGGTCGATAACCTCACGTCGATTTGCGCCAATTGACAACATTTCTTCCAAAAATGTGAAATGAATTGACTACCTTGGTCAGAGACCAGTACGGAGGGAAATCCGTGTATTCGAACAATGTTTTCGAGAAGTTCCTTGGCCAGAATTGAAGCAGAAGGTAATCCCTAAAAAGGAATAAAGTGGGCCATTTTGGAAAAAAGATCCGCAATAACGAGAATGGTGTTAAATCCATTAAATGGAGCTAGGTCTGTAATAAAGTCTAACAATAAGGTGTGCCATGGTGTAGGTGGAATATCCAAGGGTTGTTAAAGGCCAGCCGTTTTTTTCTTCTGACTTTTGTTTTGGGCGCAAATGCCACAGGACATTACAAATGACTTTACGTCTTTTCGCCAGGTGGGCCACCAGAATTGTCTCTTAATTTTAGCTTCAGTTTAGCGATAACTGGGTGCCCTTCCATCAGGGTGTCATGATAATTGGAGATGACTAGTTCTTGTAGTTCCTTATGTGGTAGAAATAGACACCCTTGATAATAAGGTAGGTCATGGATGACAGAGTAGTCTGAGTCTTTCTTTAGCCAGTCCTGCAGGGCTGTTGGATCAAAGAGTTGTTGGATCTTTACCTGAATATCTTCTAGGGTTTGTAAAGTAGTTATGCCAATAATTCTTTGTTCTGAAATTATAGGCACCGGCTCCGGGTTTGCATATGCTTCTTCCATTCCTATTCGGGATAAGGCATGTGCCTTGCCATTTTTATAGCCTGGTCGATAAGTGATCACGAAACTGAACTCGGAAAAGAACAATGCCCATCGAAGTTGGCATGATGATTGGGCCTTGGCTGTCTTTAAATATTGCAAGTTCCGGTGATCAGTGATTACAGTAATGGTATGCCTGGGCCCGAGAAGATAATGCCGCCAAGCCTTGAAGGCGGATTTGATAGCTAATAGCTCCTTATCGTTAACCGCATAGTTTAACTCGGGTGCCGAGAACTTTCTGGACCAAAATGCAACTGGGTGAAGTTGACCGGTTTCAGGATCCTTCTGGGACAGGACAGCTCCCATGGCTAAACTGGATGCGTCGGTTTCAACTATGTATGGGAGTTCAGGAAGCGGATGCTTTAATACAGGTGCAAACGTGAATTTCGCTTTCAGTTCTTGGAAGGCATTCTCAGCTTCTTCAGTCCACAAGAAGCGTTTGTTTTTTTGCAAGAGCGCTGTGATAGGGTGTACAACGTGCGAGAAATCCGGAATGAATCTGCGACAGAAATTAGCAAATCCGAGCATGCTTTGTACTCCTTTAACTGAACTGGGTGATGGCCATTTGAGAATTGCGTCGACCTGTCGAAAGTCCATTCAAACTCCTTTTGGAGTCAGGATAAATCCAAGAAATTCAACTTCTGTAGTATGGAAAACACATTTTTCCAATTTTGCATATAACTTGTACTGGCGTAGTTTCTCAAGGCCTGCACGAACGTGCTTCACATGGTCTGATTCTGAAGAGGAGTACACTAGAATATCGTCTATGTATACGACAACGCAGACATCAATGAGTTCACGAAGGACATCGTTCATAAAATATTGGAAGGCTGCTGGTGCATTGCACAACCCGAAGGGCATCACCTGGTATTCGAATAACCCGTACTTAGTGTGAAAAGCAGTCTTCCATTTGTCGCCTTTCTTAACACGTACCAGATGGTATGCCCCTCGGAGATCTAATTTAGTGTAGATGCAAACATCCTTTACTTGGTCTAGTAATTCTGGGATCAGAGGCAATGGGTATCGGTTCTTAACCGTGATCTGATTTAAGGCGCGGTAGTCTATGCACGTTCTGAGGTCACCTTCCTTTTTTGGCAAGAAGAACAAAGCTGAAGATGCAGGGGACTTGGATGGACGAATGAAGCCATTGGCAAGATATTGGTCCAAGTATTGTCGTAGGTGAAGGTTCTCGGGTTCCGTAAGTGCGTAGATCCTACTACATGGAGGTTGTGCACCAGCTATGAGATCAATTTGACAATCGTATGTCTGTGAAGTGGTAAGGTGTTTGCCTGTTCTTTTTGGAAAACATCCTGGAATTCTTGATAATCGTGCGGTAACTGCACAACTGGAGTAGCGACTGTGGCCAGGTCCTCGTTCAAGGTTTTTATTGGGTAACAAGTATGTGCACAATCCGGTTAAGTTATTCTCTTCTCTCGCAAATCAATACAAGGATTATGTGTTTCCAACAAAGGTATCGCCAGTATTATTTGGAACTGCGGGGCTTTGAATAAATCAAACACAATAGTCTCTCGATGCCCATCCTGACCCAATAATGTCATCTCTGCAGTGGAATGAGTTACAGGCCCAGAGGCAATTTCAGTTCCATCGACTGTGGTGATGACATCCGAAGTGGTATTTCTGCAGAGAGGTAGATTCATCCTATAAGCCAATTCGTGGTCCACAAAGTTTTCTATGGCCCCGCTATCAATGTATGCCCTAACTGCGTGCAAACATGATGGCTGCCTTGGATCTATAAGGACCATTGGTATGATGAAATGCGAGGTCTGAGTATCCTTCTTCAAGCTCGGCAACCGGACCTCTACGCTTGTCGGGCGTGGTAGTTTCCCGAGTCAGGCTCCATATGGCTTTTATCAGCAGCTCCTACCACCTTCTTGGGTGGTTTTACAGGGCAATCCTGTAGAAAATGTCCCGAAGTTCCACAGTATAGACATAATTGCATTTTCCGCCTCTTTTCTCTTTCCTTCTGTGTCAAGGGTCCTTTAACTCCTCTGATTTGCATGGGTTCTGAGGCATCTGTTCCTTTGGGGGTAGCGTTGGGTTTAACCACCACCTGGTTCTTGAACTTGGCTTGATTAGTTTTCGATTATGAAGTCTGTGATCTAATTGGACGACTAAATCTATATATTCAGCACAGTCTTGAGGTGGGTTCACAACTTGAGCCATAACATCTTTGAGTTCTCCTCAAACGTAACCCGTTTTTCCTCGGGCCATCCAGTTTCCACCACCAACCTATTAAAGGTTGCTATGTAGGTTAGAAGGTCTTGGTTACCCTGTTGTAGGGGCAAAAGTTTGTTATCCAGGGCCTGTCCTTGAGAGTGCCAGGCAAATAGTCTTTCCATGCTAATTTGGAAACCCTGAAAATCCCGAAGAATAGGGTCATCCTGGTTGACTAGTGGGATTGACCAATCCGCTGCACTGCCGCTGAGATAGGATAATACGAAGGCTACTTTGGCTTGATCGTTTGGAAAGGCTCCAGGTCTGCATAAAAAGTGCAAACGGCATTGGTTCATGAACACAGCGAATCTTTTCGGGTCCCCCGCAAACCGTTCTGGTGGGGCTAAAGGGATATTGCCTGGTAAAATCACTTGCACAGGGTTGCTTGGTGAAACAGGGGTTGGAATCCCCCCCGAGTCCCACTAGGGGTGTTTGCCCCTCTTGGTTTTGCAGTAATTGTCTAGCAAGGTCATCAGTGCGTTCCATCGAAACAATCAACTGTCTCCTGAGTGTATTAGTTTCTTGGCGAGCAGCATGTACTTCAGCCCTAAGTGCCCCTAATAATTGGGCCAGTTGGTCAGTTTCTGAGGTCTCCATGACACCCGGGTGAGAATTTGTAGGAAGGCTTTGCGTTCTGTTATGCTCACCTGGCTCCCACAGGGGTGTCGAACGGAACTGGACAGCCACCTTCTCCACCAACGTGATGCGTAGTGCAGAGATGACTGACTGGACTGGCCCACCTAGCTTCATCTGCTTGACCCGTAGAAGTAGTCTCCTACAGACGGGGAAAGGGAATTAGCCACCTGTGGATTTGAGTAGTAACACCTCACTGCGTCCCCACTTATCACTTCTGACATTCCCTTTCACAAAGCTCACCTTATAGTTTCGTATGATGAGCTCTCCGTCCTGCGAAGAATGCAGGGGCTCGTTGATGGCCAGTTACTTCACTGTCTTGAGGGTATTGGAAGATTTCTGGACAAATCTTGGCTCCAAACCTCCGGGCGAAAGGCCGTAAGTATATGGTTCTAAAGAGTTCAAAATGACCGAATAATCACTCTTGTCCAATTCCTTGTTTCTTTTGCAGCTTAGACCCAAAAGATGATCGTCTTTTGGCAGCTGAAAGCGTTCAGGTAAGAGTCTGTGTTTTGTAACACTGTCCGGTAAATGATGCCAAGGTTTCACTCACTGCTTTCTCTTTTCTTGCAGGTGCAGCGTAGGAAGATTTGGTATGCTGGTGGATAATACCTTGTGCGGTAAAATCAGGTAAGCATATGGTGGCAAGAGATTGTCCTTGTTTGTTCCTTTGGCTCACCTTGTTGTTTTCTTGTCCTCCTTAGGTGCTGGAATGCGGCAACCTGGTGATGGAGGCAGCACCGGATCGTAGAGATGCTGCGAGGAACGGTGAGTATGGCGCGGCGCTGCTGTTGGCGATGCAACGCATTTAAAATGAAGTCTGTTTCTGGTTCGAAGATGCGCTGAATCCGATATCAGGTAAGAAATCCAGTAAAGTTCTTGTTCTAATCTTTCTTCTTCTTTCCCTTCTTTCTAGGCGCTCTGGACTCGAGGCGGCCGTGGCAGGATGCCGGATGCTGACTGCAGACACGGTGAGCATTACGCTGCTGGATGCAGAATAACGCGAAGCATGTGCTGCTCTTCGGGCGTGGTTAAAATAGCCTTTAAAGTAGTCCCAGGTAAGTATTCCTCCATAACCACACCGAGTAACAAAATAGTTCCTAAGATTAAATAGTCCCTTCAAGCCTCACATGGGCTTGGATGCTTGGATCCTTGGATCCATTGCAGCGTGGTCTGCATCAGGTACATTTTAACATATGAGCCTGGCGCCTATGGTGCCAGGACTGATGTCCCATAGCGCCAGGACTGTCGTCCCATAGCGCCAGGACTGTCCCAGATAGCCCCTAACAGGGGTTGCTGGGTTTGCTCCAGGTAACATGATGCCCATGGAAGATTTTATTTTTAGTCAAGATCAACGCAAGTTGGTGTTAAGGTGCACCCTGCACCTCGCCACTCCTGGATGCCCACCCTCCCCCGGGTCAATTATGGCCATTTTCTTTTGTCTCTTGTGCATTCATGTCAGTGTGGTGCTTTGTGGCATCCGAAGGCATCCACTGTGTGTTCCGGCAGGGCCCATACAGGCTTGTCTCGTGTTTGTGGCTTGGGGTCCGGACACATATGCCACTCCTGCTTCCCCTTTCTATGGGGTCGCAAGGATTGCACCGTGTGACAGTAACTTACACAGAGGCATTGGGCTTCTGTCATATCTGTGGCTAGTCTGAAGTCCAACATGTGTATACACCCCTAGTGTGGATTCATGATGGTTTCTCCAGTGCATGGTTGGACTGCATTTTGGGGAGTATATTGTTGACTGTGTATGATTTCATGTTGCTTATTCATGTATTGCCTTGACTGTATACACTGTTGATGCACTTCATGCTCCATCCGGTCCCATGCCCCCTTTCGCTGTCGAAGCCACTCTCATAATGGAAGGGGGACATGTGTTGGCAATGTCACAATGTGGCACTTGTGCTATGGTGACTCGTCACTGTCTGACATTGTCACTGTTGGTCCTGTGTTCATGATATGTTATGCTGGGCAATTGATACTCCTGTGTTGGTTGTGCTTATGATGTGTCACAGGATCGGCAATATGTTTCTATTGCAGATGTGTCCACGATGGAGTACTTCACATGGAAAATGCATGCATCACTGAAGGTTCATGCATTTCACATGCTAACGTGCATTGAATAGCCCTGCAAACACACCACCACAACACACACGACACATCCCCACCACCACAACATCCCCCCACGCACACACTACTTGCCTTCTGAGACATGCTGCGTCCCTGCTGCACAAGTTCACTTTGACTTTCGTGATCGTTAACTGGCACAGTAGGCTAATTTTTTTCCTTTGTTTCCTTTGTTTTTTTATACAGCTGCAGGGGTTTCCAGGCCACAAAACACCACTCACTTTACTGTTTTGTGTAGTGAGCAGGGTGTTGCAGGGGACACCCCAGCAGCATCTGTATTTTCTTTTCTTTTTTGGAATTCCCTGGAATGCATGCCACCAAAGGTTTGAGGTTTTGGTGTTCACACCTTTTGTGGCATGCATTTACATCATTTTAGTATAGGTTGGACATTTTTGATCTCTCTTTTCTTCAGAGTCTGTGTCTGAGGGGATTGTCTGTAGCCTGTTCCCATTTGTAACAGTGCGCTTTGTGACAGTTGTGGCATGTGTGTTGATATTTTTATTGAAGTTTTCACATTGCATGGCATGGTGTGTCATGTGGGTGACATGGGGTTGAGAGAGCTTTATGTGACATACCAGCATTTGGATGTGCTATTTTGCATGGGGGTGGAATCTGTAGCTTGCACGTGTGCCTTTTGGTCACACAGTATTGTGTTTGTTTAAGTGGCTTGGGATGCACACAATGCTGCAATTCCAAGGACACATTCTCAGGGTGTTAAGGTTGTGACAGTTGACTGTCACTTTGTCATCATCAATTGTCACCTGAAATGTGCCAGGCCTGTGTGCACTCCGCAGGGGGGGGAGATTAGGTGAAAAATGTAACCACAAGCAGGGTACGGGCTGCCTTGCCATGTGCCATTTCCCCTCACATGCGCAGCAGGCGTGCGTGTTTTTGTGGAATGCGGGGCCCCAGCATGTCTACCGGTATGCCCCGCTGGGTTGCAACGTTGTGCTGCCCACCAGAGCAGTCAACGGAGCGGAAACATGACTTGAGCACTCTTAATGTGCACTCCACTATGCCCCTAGTTGCAATATGGGCTGCATTGTATCTTACCTGCAGTAGTGTGGTGGGGTTCCTTATTAGCGTCATGATGTAGGTGCTTAGAGGGCAGGCACTGTCCCCTGGGGAGGTGATAATGGTTGTCATTAGTTGGGTTTGTGTATCTATCTGTGTGTGACATGCATGCATGTCCACAGGAATATGTACTCACCAATGAGCCATGTGTTATAATGCCTCCCAGCCTCCAGGTCCCGGTGTATGTAATTCTGAATATGAAACTATCCTGGGTGGACCCGGGATAGTTTGCATAGACAGAGGTGATGATTCCCTTGGCATTGCATACAACCTGCACATTAATGGAATGCCAGTGCTTGCGGTTGTGATAGATGTGCTCAGTGACCCTAGGTGGACGTAGGGCCACATGGGTGCAATCACTGGCACCAAGCACTTTGGGGAAGTGTGCACCCCATAAAAGTCCTGGACCAAGGCCTGCCTTTCTGCGGGTGTTCTGGGCATGTATATGCACCTGCGGACTGAGGGGCGTCCAGTCATGATTGCAACACCTGGTGTGGGTAGCATGACTGCATGGCCTGTGAGACGCCCCCAACTATGGCAGTTGTCTGCTGAAATGACCTAGTGGCCAAAAAATGCAGGACACTGTGCACATTTTCCAAGGAGCTCAGTGCTTGGGAGCACAAGATGGGTGATGTGAGATCATCCTCCCACTCAGTGACCAGGTATAGGATGATATGAGGTGGAAACCTATACCTGCCATAGACCTGGTCATTGGGCATCCCAAAAAGGCTGGTCCAGGGTAAGAAAATGAAGGGCCTGGCTATCCTCCTCAACCTGCGGTGTCCCACGATCACTGCTGCGAGAAATGTGACATTCATCATAGCTGTGTATGCTTGTTTGTTGTTTGTGCACACTTTTATGCTGCGCTGGAGTGCTTACACCTGCTTTCGTATGGCGGACGTGTTTCCAGCTTTGCGCCTCTTTTGGCGTGTGTGGGTTTGCCCTATTCAATTCCATGAATACGTGTTGTTAGCGCGGGTGTGGTTGTTGCAGGGATTTCGCTGTAAGCCTTGCCCCGTTATGCCTACATTTTCACGTGTTGTTCCCCATTCTGCTTGCTTCGCCCCCTTTTTAGGTGTGGGCGTTGGATGTTGTGCACCTTCACTGGGTGACTCGTGCACAGCTTTCGTGATGTCGCATGGACGTGTGGGCCACCGTGGATTCGGCGCAGTTTCCAGGTAAGCCACGCGCAGTGCTTTCCATGAATCGGGAAAATGGTGCACGCGTGCGGTACATTTTTCACGTTTGCATCACACATTTCGGCGCACAATGATTCCATGAATCACCCCATGAATGTGGAATACAGCAAGGAAGGATACACCATTTGCTCATCCAGAAAAACAATTATTTTGAACATCCTCAATCTTCTTAGGCAGGAGATGGCATGACCATTTATGAAAAAAAACATGACAATGATACAACATTAGTCTGACGGGATCAGCACTGGATTTGAACAGGAAACCCAGTAGGGGCACCCATAGGTTATAAAATAATGTTTTCCAATATGATTGTTCATTATAGGTTACCACCAGCAAGTAGTGCCCACAAGGAGAATCGCACAGTGTACCTTATGTCACCCCAAACTTGAGGGGGCAAAGTTATTGTGAATGTTGAGGACTCCCATGGGTGTGGGGGCTATGATTTGTGTTGTGATACTTGCCATAATGTTACACAATGGCAATGAAGATGTAGGAAGGTAAGTGAGACTACGGGAGGAGTCTGGGGAATATTTGAATACCTGAAGTGTCATTTGTCATGTAAATAAGTCAGTGTTTATTATTTGTCCTTAAATACTAGCAGACAAGGAAAACCCACCTATTGACTTTTGTAGTACTTGTCCCATCCTGGAGCTCCTCTGACAAAGCATGAACAGTAGGACTGCTGAGACAGGGTTTTGAGGAGCTCTCAGGAGTACTGGGTGAAGGACACTTGGGCATCCATCTTGGATCCAGCCAGGTTAGATTAAACAAGATAATGGATTATTATTCATTGCTGGAAACACATGAGGGGTGTTGGTCCAATGCCCTTTGTCAGAGCAAGTGGATACCGGATCCCGTCAGACAAGAGCAACCAACCCTGAAGAAGAAGACCACTTGAGAAGAAGGCTCCAGATGGAATCAGAGGACAGACTATTTTGATAAACAATAAGAATAATTGTGACATCCTGGGGGGGGGGGATAGGACAGGTCAAGCAGATGTGTCATATAATGAAAGTGGCCAGACAATGCAGGGATTTAAGGAGAAGGTGAGTTGGAGGTGGGTGGGTTGGATTGGGTGGTGGGCTAGTGGGATGCTGTCCATTTATTCAGTTTGCAAAGATTGTGAATCAGTGTTTTGCTTTGTCCATCCTCTATAAGACAACTGTGTCTTGTATTTAGATTGTTGCATTGAAAGATTGTGCCATAACTCAGATCCCTTTGCGGAATGCAGCAGTCTCTGTCTTCCACGGACCTCCATCCAAACACCCCGGCAGGCACTCAATATGATAAGGTAGGAGACCTATTTACAAATCTTCATGGGGGCTTCCATAGGGGAATATCGGGGCTGGTGAGAGTGCATGCAGGGCTGCATGGGGGACCGAGGGTCCTGATTGGTATCAGGGAATATACAACGTGGGAATGGATGTTTTTGGCAAGATATATAGTGTTGTTAGTTGTTGCCTGTTATATTATTTTGATTTTGGTGGTTTTATCTTTCTTTTATCTAGAGATTAATTTGTCAAAATATCAAGACTATGGATTCTCTTTGGTGTAGCATTTGGTTATTAGGTTGAGGAAAAGGGTGAAGAACAGAATACAACAGGGAAAGGTAAACAAGAGATGGGTGGGAGTCCTTATCCTTGTCAGGACCAATCTGCAGTGTCTCTGGTTGTTAAATAAAAACTATTTCCCTCTTAGGACCACGATGAGTGAAGTCAAACTACAAAAGGAGCAGGTGGTCCTGGGTAACTGGGCAAGTGGTGGGTGAATGCAAAATTAATTAGGGAAAGCAAAATGGGCAAATGTCAATCTAAGAAGGAGGAGGAACCCCCAAAGTGGTTGTCACCCATTTTATGTCTAGGCAATTTAGCAGGTTGTCTTGTGGTTATTTGCACCTGCGGCATTATTTGACTCAACACAACAGACCGACTCAGTTTCCCATTAAAGGGACATTTAATTTGGATAAACGGACAGCTCTTAGGAAGGCTCTAGAAGAAAAAGGGATACAAATATCACCCGTACATTGGGAAGTTGTCTGGAAGAGGCTAGAGCTAGAAAATGTGAGGTAAGATCAGAGGACTGAGGGAAATTAATGACAGATTAAGGGGGCAACTCAAATTCTTAAGGGGTAGGAGAGATACAGAAGGGGCCCAATTGTGCACCCAGATAGCGTAGAAAGAAGGATTGACTGAGTCACGTAAGGTAGAGGAAGACAGGGAGGATCATGACACTGAGATATCGGAGGATATACAGGAATTGATTGACTCTATACCTGAGCGTTTGTTGGCTACCCATGACAACGGGATGGGATATATTCACACAGCTAAACCAGTAAAGGTAACAGGAGACCCATTTAAAAGATGACCTCATACACAACAGTTCCCATTGAACCCAGAGACAGTTATCACTCCAGCCATTGAATCTCTACTCAGTCAGGGAATTATAGTACCGACCAGTAGTATAGTTAATACTCCTATTTTCCACTGGATAACGACTTGAAAGGAGATGTATCATTTTGTACTGGATCTGAGAACTATCAATGCTGTTGTGATGCCTTGTTTCACTGTGGTGCCAAATTGAGCTACCACATTGTCCTGTATACTGCCAGAGGGCAAACCTTTCACTGTGGTGGATTTATGTTCAGCGTTCTTCTCTGTCCTAATACTTAAGGACAGTCAGCAGCTGTTCATATTTTCGGATGGGGGTCCAATATACAAGAACTGTTTCCCTCAGGGGTACACAGAGCCTTCAACCTTCTTTTTGTAACAATTAAAGAAATATTTGTATGATAATAACTTGCCAGAGAAATAAGTGTTATTACAATATGTTGATGATTTGTTAATTGTCTCACATTTGTATGAGGCTTGCAAGGAAGATACTAGGGTTTTACTGACCAGCTTGGGGAAGAAAGGGGGTACAGATTCAAATAAGAAAGTACGGTTGTGTTCCCCTAGAGTACATTATTTGGGACATGAAATGATGTCGGCTGATATCCAGTTCTGAAAAGTAGTGCATCTCTCTGCTGCTTGATAGCTCCCACATGTAGAGTTACCAAGACAATTCTTATTCATATCCCTTCTAACTTGCATGCAAAATGTATGCCTGCACTATTAGCTTATTGTGCGTAGAGCTTACATCAGTGTTTCTATTCCTACCCTATGTGATACAGGAGAAACTTTTATATGGCGTAAAGAAGGAGGAACTTAATACAGGTCCCACTCTGTATACACAATTGGGATATGCTTTTTGATATACCATTTTAATATTCTACTCCTACTCCAAGATTAAGCCATAAGAGAAATGTATGTATCTGTCTGTTGTTATAAAACAATGTTCATGGTTGTTTCTGACCACTGGGTACAGGGGGTGATGAGATTGTGGACCTTTCTGTATTTTGTTTGAGCTACTGTTCTTTAAATAAATATCTGCTTTCCTGACTGGAGGCAATTATTTTGAATCTAGTTGAATGGTGATTACCATCACCCATCTATTTCTACTACTACATTCCTATACTGTGGCAGGGTCACTTACTCTGTCACCTACCATGATATGCACATTGCAAATGCTGTTATACTATTCAATGAGGACAATGAAGTTTGATTGCCCCACATCAAAATATTCCCTTCCCACTCTCCTTCCATTACTCCAGCTTATGTATGCCTCTTTATGCACCATGTCTCAAACAAAATGTGATTTGTTAAGCTGTAGGTTATGGAAAATGTACTCCTAATGTAGTTTCCTTTATAACATTTAACAATAAACATTCTTAGGCTTTAGTTTTATAGGACACTGAACATTCCATTTTTGTTCTCACGTGTTAGTTATTCTATTGTTTATGTTTATAATTTGGTTCAGTATTAATCATATACCAGGTGTTGTCAATCAATAGCACTCACTAATGTGATTCATGAATAGCCCAAATGTTTGATATCAAAGTTATAGCCTTAATTCTGGCCTCATGTTAAGGGCCTAAGCTCACTTGAAAAACATTCAATTTTGACTATGCTATTTTCGACAACAGAATTCAATCAAAATGTATCTGCTGAAAGCATTCCATGTTATGCCTCCTATAGAACACAAAGGACAAAAGTAAGAACCTATGACTTTCTTTGAAAGCCCATATAAATTGATTTAGGAATGAAATTGGCCCTGTCTCCCTGGGTGGACTATTCAGCTTTTTTTGCTGCATTACACTGACCCAAATATGTCCACAATTCTAAAAGTAAGGTTTTTCTTAAACAAAATTGTGTGAACACTTTGAGTTTACCACTTTAGTCACCATCAACGCTCCAAAGTTATGGGATGCTGTAAAGGCTGAAATGAATTGGAGGCGAGTCAAATAAGATTCACAAAAACAAGAAATAGGGGCAAGAAAATAAGCACTCTCTAAAAGTGCCTGGGAGAAGCATTCATTCTCCTAGAGCTTCCCTGTTGAAATGGGACTAGCAGTCTTGAATTCAGGGAAGGCTGATCTCAGACATCTCTCCTTGAGGAAATTGCGAAGACATTTTACCTTATTGGGCTGTCCAATGATGAGAATGGGTATTTGGTGGACAAAATCACTACTTATAAGCTTAGAAAACTGGGCACAGAGAGATGGGCTCAGAGTATTAATCACTCATGAAATATATGGAAAACTGGGACAAGAAACATTGCCAACTGATTTTAATCATATTCTGAATTTCTATACATAATTGATGGCGCTGTATCAGAGGTCCCATAAAGACATTGTTTTCTGAGATCCCTCTGGTGTCACTTATAGGGGAGGAAAGGTTGGACCTCTAGAGGCAGATAGATCCACCTTAAATGTCTTCTGCTAATGGAGATATGCCAGCTGTCCAGTGGTGGCTGTTAAATTATTTAACTAGAGGGGTTGTAAATATTTGTCCCTGATGTGGGTGAGCGACCGAGCATAGCGAGGGACACCACACCACTCAAGGGTGGTTTGAGGGGAGCGGGGGTTAGCCCACAGAGAATTATTTTAAATAATGGGTGAAAATGGTGCATTTTAGAGAACACTTTTTAGAAAAATTGTGTAAAGAGACAAACAGTTTGCATTTGGCTTTTGCAACTCATGAAAACAATCCAATAGATGTAAGTCACCAACAGCACACAGGAGCATTTTTCTAACACATTTTCATGATGCCTGTCTCAACAATATGTGCCAGTATACAACAGTTTCACACTGGTTGTGCCAATACTTTTCTATGCTGACTGCAACATTATACCCTATTATTCTCATACAAGAACATACTCATGTTTGTTTTGTTACTAATGCTAGTAATGATAGTATAAGAACACATGTCCATGTTTGTCCTGCCAATATATGGGCGTATCCTCACATAATAACATACTCCAGCTGCATTTACCATTTAAACTTCATGCCAAAGTATGAAAACATGTCCAAGCTGGCTGTACTAAAATGCCAGTCGAGCTACATAATAGCACTTATCATGCTTGCTTTAACAAACATGCAGCAAAAAAAAGCCATGCCTCCTCCAGGGTGTTCCTCACCATGCAGTCAGACATAATCACAATAATGATGAATGTGATTATGTGTGATTGTGAGGTGCTGGGGGCACTCGGGTAAGGTATGTTTTTATCATAGATGCCCAGTAAAAAAAATGACACACCTGTCCCCTGGGTCCTGAGCCCCTCACACATGCACACAATCAATGTGGTTATGTGTGTATTCCAGGAACTGGAAATGGTGTTGTTTTTGCTGGACATCTATCATAGATATCAAGTAAAATAATACAGTGCCTGTCCTTTGGGCCCCACAGTGCCAAACACACAATCAAAGTGAGTATGTATTTATGCAAGGCGCCTGGGGGGCCAGGGGGCAGGTACAGTATTTTCTATTAGATGTCTATCATATATGTCCAGTAAAACAAATACCATGACTCTCCCCTGGGCCTCACAGCACCAAACACACACACACACACACACAATCAAAGTGATTATGTGTGTATGCAAGGGGCTAGTGGGCCAGGGAGGCAGCATACCATCGCTGTCCCCTAGGCCCCACAGCACCTCTGACAAGAGCTGATTTTAGTCAGTGGGGAGAGGGTTTGTGCAACAAAGCATTGTTAAAATGGCACAGATAGTATAGCACAGTGGCAACACGCTCTTCTTGGAAGCAAGACAACGCAGAGCAACACAGGTTCACATCCCAAGTCCACCCTTAGAAACCTCTTTGGTATTAAGTATGTTATAAATAACCAATTACTCTCGCATTCACCTAACAACACAAGCATGCACACATCCATACACATATTTTAAATTAAAAAAATGAACATACACAAACTTACCTTCTGCCGCGAGTTTTCGTGCTTTTAATATGCCAACCTGCACTTGTCGAGGTGTAATGGTTTATAATTTGTCCAATTGTTTTTAAGAAAAGGGGAAACTTTTCCCTAGTGCTAATACTGTGCAAACTCTGCACTTGCACTGGTGCAAAGTTTCAGTAATCTGGCCTCTGGTCTCTCTCTCCACCTCTCGGAAAGCAGGTCTGCCTCAAGTAAACCTGTGTCAGACTTCTTCATGGATATGACCCCTTTCATCTCCAGATATTATCCAAGATTTCCCCGCATACTTTTGGAACAGGGGTTTCCCCTTTGTCAGCTTTCGAAATCCCAGCTATTATTTCCTGTGTTTGTACTTATGCAATGGGAATGAATCCCACAGTATGTCATTGTTACATTGCACTTTTTAATTGATCAGGTCTTTCCATTGGCTTTCTTAACAGGCAAATACTACCAGAGAATACACTGCTTCATTTTCATACGTTGATACTATTGCTAAACATGGCACATTCAGGACAATCAGTTGTTCTAAATCATATTCCATCCATATCTCATTCTATATACATGGCAAGGTGATATAAAATTGATTTCTTGGGTCTAATGGTTATCACAAAGGCAGTGATGTGCGACATTAATGTGTGTGATTATTTGTGGCAGTATTAATATTTATCATTAATTAAAACATTGCATTTTTTTGTAACAGGAAATGTCACTGTTGTGGAACACTTTTTCTTTTTAATTCTAAAAGTATGTTTCTGGAATTATGTTAAAAGTCATTTTAAAACACATTGGTGGTGCTAATTACAAATGAGAATACTTTCCCCGAATTATGAAACCTTATGCTATCATCATGAGTCATGTAGACAACACTCAGATTTCCCTTTTCATGACCTTCCAAAAACTGGGCATTTGGTCAACTTTATAATTTAGCAGATGTTAAGAGGTAATGCTCTAAGCGCATTGCGCTATGTTTGACATTTTGGTCTCGAAATACAAAGCTCCGTAGCATGTGATCGGTTTTGATTTTAACTTTATGAAAATGCCATGGCTAAGGCACATTTTGAATGTTAAATGTGATTTACCTTAAGAATATTTCCATTGAGATCGGTTCAGGTGAGTGGAATAGAACTCATAAACCAGAGGCCTTGAATAGGTGGTCTTTGTAACAGGTATTGCAATGTATTTCTTTGAAGCAATGTTCATTTCAAAATGTCAAGCTAATCTCCTGTGATATTCCTTCATCAGCATTGCACATCCTGAGGTGAACATGAGTTCAGTTTGTGACCAGGCTAACTGAAGAATTAACAGAAAACTAACATTAGCAAATCCACATCCGAATAGAATGTCTGCCAATGCAGATGTACACAGTAATGTATTCCCTCTATGACTTCTAACATCAAACCTTACCGCTTTGTATATTTACAATACATTTCTATTTTCATTTAGAAAGGCATCACTTTTATATTTAATTTTATTTCATGTTTTCTGAATGAAATGGTAACTTGCAGGCTAACCTTCCTGGTACAATATGATGTTTTGTTGGAAAGTACATAGAAACACTTTATGAAATGAAAGTGTTGTGCACTCTGATGCTGCATTTGAAACATATAGAAACATTTTGGTTTATAAAAGTATAGGTGAATACATAAAGCTCTGTTGAAAACGTAACAATATTTTCCGGATAATGTCAGGACTGGTACAGAACTTCTCTGTTTGGCTGCCTTTTTTTACACAATATTTTGAAACCGGCACTGGTCTTTACCCCTTCTCACATTTTTGCTCTCCATTATTTGTATTGAATGGTATTATTTTTTATTAGAGGCAGTGTTCCTTTAGACTTGGAAGTCTCCACATTTATTCATTTGCTCAGTCAAGTACAGTACCTTATCTCTATGCAGCATGGGGATTTCAACTTATTTCAAGTCATGTCAATTGAGGGGATTGAGTACTGGATATCTTCTTTTGCAACATCACATGCTTTAGTTGGCAGGGAGGGCCGGTAACTTGCTGCAGTCTGAGAAATACATACGATTGTGAGGTGAGAGACCCCAAAAGGCAACTGAGAGACGATATCAGGAAGGCTACGAAAACTTCTCTATCAACTAAATGATTTGTTTATGCATGTAAAATACTTAAGGGAAAATATCGATCTTGGTTAAGACAAAAAAAAGAATCTAAAGAAACTAATTCAATGGCAAGAGACTATAAGGAAATTGTGTACCAAAAAAATTCCTTGTAACATCTGGGCTTTACTGGGAGAAGTGAGAGGAAATAGAACTAATTCAATCTTGAATCCCATAGGAGCACATAGATGGGAAAGCTTCTTGAGAGAGCGGAACATCCCATCCTATGGTAATAATAAGGAGGCCGATAACAGTATTCCCCCCAGACCGCCATGTATGATTACGGTCGCTGCATTAGTAGAGAAGATAAATAAGTTAAAATCCTCTATGGCACCCATCCCTAACAGACTGTCCAACATCACATTGAAATGTAACCCTAGTTTTTCTGCAGGATTATTAAAGATCCTCTTTGATAAAATTATGCTTAAAGGGAAAATACCTCCCTCATGGCAAACAGCCCCTCTTATTCCAGTACACAAGAAAGGTGAAAAGACCGACCTGAGCAATTACAGATTGCTGTCAATGCTCGATTGCACCAGTAAACTTTTTGCGGGTCTAATCTTAGAAAAATTACAAGAATGGGCAGAGAATGAGCATATATTTAATTGTTTCCAAAGTGGTTTTCGGAGGGGTTGCTCAACGATACATAACCTGATTATTCTTGACACCTTGTGTAGAGCGGCTAAGAAAAAGGGGAGTCCGCCGCTGTATGCGTTATACGTTGACTTCAAAGCAGCCTTTGATTTGGTCTGCAGAGACATCCTGTGGTCAAAACAAGAACTGCTTGGTTGCCCTAAGGGCCTATTATACTATCTATCTAAGGCTCCTTCATCAGAACAACACAGTTTCCCGTAAGCTGGATCTATAAGACAATATGACTGCCCAAGTTGTTCAAAACCGAGGAGATAAGCAGAGGTGCGTAACGGCTCTGACTCTTTATAATTTGTTTACATACGATCTACCTGTGGCTATTGGTAAGGTATATAACTGTCCCCCGAAAATTGGTGACAAACATTGTTCAGTCCTTGCGTACGCAGACGATCTAGTGTTATTAGATCACACACTTAGCGGTCTGCAGAGATCTGCTGAGGCCTTATGGCTATACGCTAACAGCAATAGACTAACAACAAATTTACAGAAAACACAAGTGATGCTATTCACTAACAAAAAGGTAGCACGTACCAGCTTAAAGGTACATAAACTGGAGATTCTATACAACCCAAATGAGTTATTTGGGAATTTATATTGAAATGCAGGGGGACTACCTTCTGTGCAAACAGAACAGAAAGATCAGGGCTGCCCAAATCACTTCTCTTGTATACCACTTCACTATTACCCATGCCTATTTCACTATATGGGCTGCACGATTGTTATACCAACAGGTGCTAGTCCCGATGATGAGTTACGGCCTTGAAGCCCTACAAAACATGGCCTTAAATTGGTTGCAGGTTGTGGAAGGCAAATATTGGAGAAAAATCTTAGGCCTCCCAACCTGCATACTGATGGCCATCATTAGGCTGGAATTAGGACTGATCTCGTGAAAATCTCATGTTCTTAAGAAAAGAGCCAAACTATACCTGCTGATGCTGAGTAAATCAGGCAATCCACTGGTTCATATCCTGAGGGTTGAATCTTCTAAACAATCTGGAAATGTCCTCATAAAAAACAAGGTTGACATATACTTGAAATAAATTGGCTGGAATATTCGAGCCGAGGGGTTCACTCAAAGGTCCAGTATTGCCCTCTCCAAAAAAGCGGATCTTTGGGATTGGATTGGTAACTATGCACATTTGGAGAATCTGAAGATCTATCAATTTCCCAAGTATAAGCTATATTCATATAAAGAACCTCAGTTCTATCTCAATCAGTGTCCAGCAGTTAGACTGAGGCGCTTTATACTGTTACTTAGGATGAATTATCTGCCGGTCCTGGCTTGCACTGGGGTAATAAACCATATACCCCATGCTGAACGTTACTGCCGACTATGTAAGAACCAGTCAATAGCAGAAACTGGGAAACACGTGTTAACAAACTGCCCTAATGTATCCATAACTTACCAGATCCAATATGGTAGATATATTCACAGTCTTGGCTCTATAGTAGAACTAGTTTTCTGGTGGAGCAGCATTAATTCTTTGAGCATGAGCGGCCTGATTGCAATGTACAATGTTTGGTTAGTAGTTCAGAGTCTAGTGGGAATTTCCATTTGAAACAATTTAGGGGGTAATTCATGGAATCAAGTGCAGATGTGGCGCACGTGGCTGGCGCACAGAGGGAGCGTGCTCCCGCTTGCGCCTGCCGCGTGCGCCAAAACCCATTTTGACGCACCGCCTATTCAGGGATTTAAACATCCATAACCAGCCGTGGCGCAGCATGGCGCAGCGACCCTGCAGCAGCGCCAGTTACACCCCCCAACCCCACCCCTTGCACCAAAAACCATCGGTACAAATCCCCTACATGGCGCAAAGGCTAGTGTACCAGCATACAGCCCCCCCACAACGAAATTGCGCTAAAAACACCACTCACCCCTCACACGACAACACAATTGCATGTAAAACTCCTTGCGCACCCGTACAAATACGTGTACCCCGCACGCGCCAGCCCAATCGCATGTAAAACTCCTCACGCACCCCTACGAATACGCGTACCTTGCTCGCGCCAGCCCAATTGCTTGCAAAACTCCTGGCGCACCGCTACTAATATGGGTACCCCACTCGCGCCAGCCCAATCACGTGTAAAACTCCTGGAACACCCCCATGCGGGGCATGACAAGGGGTTGTAGGGGTGTCCCCTGTGGTGTGGGCTGCCTGCAGGGGGTGCATGTGGCTCCTCGCCACACTGGTGCGCGAATCTGGGGTTACACAAGTGAGCTTTACATGCAATTCTGCTTGCATGAGCGGGGTACGTGTATTCCGGGGTTCGGGAGTAGCATTACACGTGATTGTGGCTGGCGCGATAGGGGTACATGTGTTACACACGATTTTGCTAGCGCGAGTGGGGTATATGTATTCCGGGGTACGGAAGTGAGCCTTTCACATGTGATTTCACTGGCGCGAGTGGGGTCCGTGTATTCCGGGGTACGCGAGTGAGCATTACACGCGATTTGGCAGTGTGGGGCTTCCTGGGTGTGCCCTCCCCTTTCCCCATGCCCCGTAGGCAGCCTACACCACAGGGGACACCCCTACAACCCCTGGCCATGCCACGCAAGCAGCCCATCCATCCTCCCTATGCAGTGCAGGCAGCCCACACCACAGGGGACACCCCTACGGCCCCTGGCCATGCCCCGCAGGCAGCCCATCCACCCTCCCCATGACCCGCAGGCAGCCCACACCACAGGGGACACCCCTATGACCCATGGCCATGCCCCGCAGGGAGCCCATCCACCCTGGCCATGCCCCACAGGCAGCCCACATGCACCATGCACTTGTGAGCCCCAACACATCTCTCCCCACCAGTGATGGGAACCTGCCAGCAGGCCCTGACACATGTCCACCCACCCCACCCGCATTGTCGGCAACCTGCCAGCAGGCCCCGACACATGTCCCCCCACCCCACCCCCATTGACAGCAACCTTCCAGCAGGTCCCGACTCATGTCCCCCTCACCAGTGACGGGCACCTGCCAGCAGGCCCCAACACATGTCCCTTCCCACCCCCATTGACGGCAACCTGCCAGCAGGCCCTAGCTCATGTCCCCCCAACCCACCCCCATTGACGGCAACTTGCCAGCAGGCCCTGATTCATGTCCCCCCACCCAACGTGCTGTCAGAATAGATGCCCATGTCAGAAATGCCAACCCAAATCCCACCACACACCGCAACACCCCAGTCCAAACATACAACCATATATTGTACCCACTCCCCACTAAAAGCACCACGCCTTGACATTCCAAAAAGCATACGCATGCACCCAAAGACATGTCCAAAAGGGCCACACAGTGGTGACACATGACAGAGGCAATGGACTGTGACACATGCACAAAACTAATGAGAGTAGACCACACCAATGAATATTTGTGAAATGTATTAAAAAGATAATAAAATGTCAAATTCAAAACCAAACATGAAATTAACAAATTTTCAAAGCAATACCAAAAAGAAAGGTAAATCCAAGGGAAAATAAAAATCAAAGACATGAAAACTGAAAAGTGTTCCATTGCCAAACTCCACAGAAATAAAAACAAAAGTTGAAAAACAAAAAAAACATTACTCCATGGGATGAAAAATAAAATGTATATACATGTCCGGAACTATCCACAATGTAAGTCACAAGGGTCCATGATCCCAAAAACAAAGGAAATCTATCAAAAATCTAATCAAAAACAGAACTATATACAAAAAGGAGGAGCAAAGTCCGTCGACTCCAAATCATAAATTAAACAAAAGGAAACCTATGCCTAAATAACTATGTACAAAGGCAGTGGACTGGACTGACGGCTCACTACTTGATGTTCCGGGCCAGGGCATCATTGAACTCCACATCGATCTCCCAGAGGCGGTCCTGTTCACTGGCCTCGAGGGCTCACAGGGATGTTGCCATTGACTCCTCCAAGTCCCTGCGAGTTGCCACGAGGCTCTCAGCCCGCCTCAATGCCCGGTGCATGGAGTTCTCTGCCCTGACCATCGTGAGCCGTGCCCTCTCCGCCCACCACCGCTCTGCATCGATTTGCTGGCCCAACCGCTGCCACACGGAAGACACTTGCAGTCCTGGGTCCTCCTGCCCGTTGGCCGATGCCTGCCCCTGGGATGTTGTTGGCCCCAAGTGATGATGCCCCCCACGCCAAGCCTACTTCTGCCTCAATGCCATATTCCTCTGCCACCACAATGGTCTCTGGGCTGATGGAATTCCCGGCGCCATTGTGCACGTGCCCTACTTGATGATGCCTGCACATCCTCCATTTGCTGTGGTCCAGTTGATCGTGTGACCACCCGTGCTGGACCCCTAACTCCCGACTGTGGCAAGGATGCGCTCTCCACCAGCCTGGCCGCAGGCTCTGGGACATCTCCATAGGGGGCCCACGTGATGCATGGGCAGGAAGACGGCACAGAGGACGACTGGTGCATAGGGGGTGCAGTTGAGGAGGGGGTCACAAGAGCGTCCAGCACACGGATGAACCCTGCGCCAGTGACCTGTCCTAGCAAGTCGAGGCGGCCAAGCAGGTATTCGAAATGACGTGCACTGTCCTGCCTAGAACCATGCACGTCACCCCGAATACCACACGTGTGCAATGCCATACCGACTAGGACAGGCTGCACATGGTCACAGATTGCCACGTCCGCAGGTAGCGGACGGGCAGTTGTTGTAGACGCATCCCCTACCTGCATATGGGCCTGGATATAGGCATCCCTGCTGGTGTGAGATAATGCACTCACAGGATCAGGGACAGGATTACACACAGGCACCTCTGCGGCAACCTGTGCTGCCTCCTGCCCCTGCCCCAGGACTGCACCACTCACACTAGTGGAACCACCACCTCCAGGCCCCATGCGTGGAGCTGATATGGCCTTCTCCTCAACCACATCCCCCACCAACCTGGATGACTCTGTGCCTTCTTTCTCAGTACACCCCTGTGGGGGCTCAGCTGCCCCTTCTGCTGCCGAGGAGTCCACCTCCAACCTTGGCCTCTTGGAACTCCCCTCGGCAGCTGCAGCCATGGACATGGCACCAGACTCCTCACACCCTGAAGATATTAGAACCTGGGAGGGGAGCTGGGCCTTGCCTCTCCGGCTGGCGGTGGCATCCCTGCTGCTGGGTTCCAAAGCAGTGTCTCTGCCCTCTTCATCAGTCGACGCTGCATATAGGGAGAGAAAGAACACAGGCATCAGGTCACCGTAGAGTGGCCTGCTAAACACATGACAGTTGTACATGAGTGTCAGTGTCAGACATCACAGATGGCATCACACTCCCCAGCACTCATGTCATTTGAACCCACACACATGCACAAATAAACTGGGATTGTGCAGCAGGCATCAGAATCAATACACACGTAACTGCATGAACATCCAAAGGTATGCATGCCGTCACAAGCAACATGAGTGCCGATCACATGCACACATGCCAACAGACAGACATGCATCTGTACATATCCACCACCTGCCACAGTGCAATCATCGGCAACTATGTCACATCTGCCAATCAGGTACCCAGATGTCCTGATCACATGCATCCATGGCGTCTCACTGTCACACACATGCCAAACAGACACACGCACATGTACACTGTGCACGTACATGAAGGTGGGACCAGCATCCATGTGTCACACCCCAACCATGGCATAGTACATACACAGAAATGCAAACATGTGTGCATCTCCACATGCAGTTGGGCATCATGCATTGGAACACATACACCATTGATGTGCATCACACATGACTGGACTCACATGCAGCACGGGCATGTCCCTGCACACGCACATCCATACATGGGCTACGTCAGACATATGTCCAAGCTGCACACTCCTGCCACACCTCAACATGCACTGTGTGGAATGTGATAGGCCAGACACTCACCGCTCGACTCCAGACGGGTCTGCTTCTCTAGGACCTGGTGGTGAAGCACTGGGTTGATGCGTTCCAGGACCCTCATCTGGTCGATGGTAAGTTGGACCTGGCGCACCCCTGCATCCGCTGCACGCAAGAGGCACCGTACCTTCATGAGGGTCCTGAACCTGTAGTCCTCCCACCGCTTATGGATGAGTTTCAAGTCGCGGGGTACCACCCCCTCCGTGTTGATGGCAACCACGATGTACGACCAGATCCTCTTCCGTCTTCCCTTGTTGGTGCACGGTTGTCTGAAGAGGGCATCATAATGCCCCAGGATTTGTCCACCAGGATGCCAACTTCTGTGGCTGAGAAGCTGACAGCCCTGTGCCTCTCTGGTGGTTTCAGAGGGTATTTGCCCCGACATGGCAACCCCCGAGGCAGGTGTGGGTGGGCAACTGGGTCCTGGGGCTGGGATGTGGAGCTATGGAACAGCAGTCGGGAATCTTCTGTTCCAGCAGGGCTGGTCGCAGCAACTGGACCCCTGTAGATGGCTGATGTGCAGGCACCAAATAGCAGGGCACATGGGGAAGCAGACAGGCAGCAGCAGATGGCTTGTGGGAGGCTGCTCTGGGCTCTGGGGGGCAGTAAAATGGCCTTCTGAGCAGGAGTGTGGTCTTCCATGTGTTGTCGCGTGGCCAGCTCAATGCTGAGTGATTTAGCACTTGAAAAAACAGCACATCGGCATGTAATTCAAGGAAAGGGCCTTAGCGCATCAGCAAGTAAGTGAGGTGACGCGCACATGCGTTTCCCTCGGCACGGGTTGTAGGTGAGCGTGGGCCAGCAGTTCGCTGTACGTGCTTTTCGTGGAGACCGACACGTGTGTTGCTACTTCTTGTTGTTTCACACGCCATCTCTTCACAGCAGATCGAGGACGTACCTCTTCTTTTGGAAGGGGTCTTGCCTATGCTTGTTTTTCTTTCCCACGCTAGTCAGATGGTGAGTCGCGCATGCTATTTTTCCCACTGCGGGACCCCCTGTGTATTGTGTACCCGTTTTCGAGGTCATAGTAGCCTGTGTGTCCCATGAGTACCCATTTGTTGTGTCCCTGGGTGCCACTGCATACTGTGAGAGGTTAATTCCACACACGTGGGCTACCGGGGGTTGCATGCACAGTTTTATTGCAGATTTGGGGTGCCTGAGCAATGCGTGACAAGTCATTTTCTCCTAGGGGTCATATACAGCCTTGAAGGAGCACAAGGGTGCTGTTTACATCACATACCCCACCACCTTCACCCCAATTGCCCAGGACAATTGTTGTGTACACCTTCCATTGGCACTAGTACATCCGTGTCATGGTTGGGAGGCTACGAAAGGTGAGGGGCGCCTCCGTTGGGCATCCTCCACGTGGTGGGCATGGTCAGGGACGTGGCGGGGTGACCAGGGAGTAGGGGGAGTCCAGGGTGGCCAGGGTGGCTGCAGAGGGGAAAGAGGCAGGGGTGCACCACTTGCACAGGATGTTCTGCCACGTCTACGCCTCTGGGAGATCCAGTTCTTGCATTTGACACTGGCGCCCATGTGACCCGGCAGTCAGTTTCATCTACTGTCACGGGCCCAACGGTAGTGCTAGCTGCAGTTGCAGCTGTGGTGACCATCACCCAGGCTCAGGGTCGGCCAAGCATGATGTGTTGGCACCTGAGGACTCCCAGGCTCAATTCCAGGTGGTCAAGAGGCACAAGCAATGTGCGCTCAAGGATGCTCTTACCGAGGCACATGCCCCCTGGGCAGTGTTGTCATCTGCTGCCCCAAGCAGCTGGGTGTTGACAACTGCATGTGCAGATGTAGCCAGCGCCACCCCGGCTGTGAGTTTGCCAGCCAGGACTGTGTTGGTCACAGACCTTGGCACAGCGGCTGTTGCTGCGTTGGGTCTTGTCAAGAGCACCCAGCAGCCACTGACGCAAGTCAAGGCTACCGTCCAGGTTCCACCTGCCACTCCCTTGGTCCAGTCCACCAGCGCCACTGCCCCTACTGATCAGGGTGGCATTTGCCAGTCAGGGTTCGTACCACTGCCCAAGAGGAGGAAAGTTGCTGGAGGCTGGGACCCAAGACACGGCTCCGGCCTCCAGTATGTCGAGGAAGAAGCCTTTCAATGAGCAGGAACTGGACTTCCTTGTGGGCTACATGTCTGAACACAAACGCAATATACTAGTGGGCCCAAATTACCATACTACGCCTGCCCAGCGTTGGGCACACTGGCAGCATGTTGTGGATGGTGTTAGGACATTCGGTTATGAGGTGCGCACAGCTCAGGTCTGCAAAAAATGTTGGGATGACCTTGGATGCTGTGCTAAGCAAAAGCGTGCCTCCAATTATGCCATGACTCAGGTGACTGGCAGTGGGCCACCACCTGAAGAGGAAGAACTCACTCTGCACGAGGAGATCGCTGCAGAGTTCATCCCGGCACAATTGATCGAAGGAGTGGGAGAGATGCAGGATTATGATGCCCCATCCGGTGAGTGTTGTTGCATGCTTCTCATGTGCAAGTCATGCAATGCTTCACTAATGCAGCCCCACCGGCTAAGGGCCCCAAGGCCAAGGGCGGCTCCAGGAAGTGTCAGCAGGTGTCCGCAGAGGAAGCCAAGGAAGCCACCAGACACCGACAAAACTGTAAGTGCTGGCTTGGGTGGGGAGTAGAGCAATTGCTCTACTCCAGAAAGCTCCTGCCACTCTCACTTACCTTTCAATGGCCTGCAGTCTAATGTTAACCAGCACCATTGCCCTAGAGAACCACACTGATTAGCCTGCGCCACATCTAGGCAGAAATGTGATTGTTAGCATATGCCGCACTTAGATGGCATCTCTAATAGCCTCTCTATGAAAAGTTGCATCTAGAAATGCGGCCAATAGCCTCTCTGTGAAAAGTAGAATTTAGAAGTGTGCCCAATAGCCTCTCTGTGAAAAGTTGAATTTAGAAGTGTGCCCAATAGCCTCTCTGTGAAAAGTTGAATTTAGAAGTGTGCCCAATAGCCTCTCTGTGAAAAGTTGAATTTAGAAGTGTGCCCAATAGCCTCTCTGTGAAAAGTTGAATTTAGAAGTGTGCCCAATAGCCTCTCTGTGAAAAGTAGAACTTAGAATAATGCCCAATAGCCTCTCTGCGAAAGTGGAATTCACAAGTGTACCCAATAGCATCTCTGTGGAAAGTTGAATTTAGAAGTACATTTAGAAAGTTGCATTTAGAAGTGTACCCAATAGCTTCTCTGTGAAAAGTTGAATTTAGAAGTGTGCCCAATAGCCTCTCTGTGGAAAGTAGAATATAGAAGTGTGCCCAATAGCCTCTCCGGGAAAAGTTGATTTTAAAAGTGTGCCCAATAGCCTCTCTGAAAAGTAGAATTTAGAAGTGTGCCCAATAACCTCTCTGTGAAAGTTGAATTTAGAAGTACATTTAGAAAGTTGCATTTAGAAGTGTACCCAATAGCTTCTCTATGGAAAGTTGAATTTAGAAGTGTGCCCAATAGCCTCTCTGTGAAAAGTAGAATATAGAAGTGTGCCCAATAGCCTCTCTGTGAAAAGTAGAATTTAGAAGTACATTTAGAAAGTTGAATTCAAAAGTGCACCCAATAGCTGTGAAATGTTGCATTTAGAATTGTGCTCAATAGCCTCTCTGTGAAAAGTTGAATTTAGAAGTGTGCCCAATAGCCTCTCTGTGGAAAGTAGAATATAGAAGTGTACCCAATAGCCTCTCTGTGAAAAGTAGAATATAGAAGTGTGCCCAATAGCCTCTCTGTGAAAAGAGGAATTCAGAAGTGTGCCCAATAGCCTCTCTGTGAAAAGTGGAATTTAGAAGTACATTTAGAAAGTTGCATTTTGAAATGTACCCAATAGCTTCTCTATGGAAAGTTGAATTTAGAAGTGTGCCCAATAGCCTCTCTGTGAAAAGTAGAATATAGAAGTGTGCCCAATAGCCTCTCTGTGAAAAGTAGAATTTAGAAGTACATTTAGAAAGTTGAATTCAGAAGTGCACCCAATAGCTGTGAAATGTTGCACTTAGAATTGTGCTCAATAGCCTCTCTGTGAAAAGTTGAATTTAGAAGTGTGCCCAATAGCCTCTCTGTGGAAAGTAGAATATAGAAGTGTACCCAATAGCCTCTCCGGGAAAAGTTGAATTCAGAAGTGTGCCCAATAGCCTCTCTGTGAAAAGTGGAATTCAGAAGTGTACCCAATAGCCTCTCTGTGAAAAGTAGAATTTAGAAGAGTGCCCAATAGCCTCTCTGTGAAAAGTAGAATATAGAAGTGTGCCCAATAGCCTCTCTGTGAAAAGTGGAATTCAGAAGTGTGCCCAATAGCCTCTCTGTGAAAAGTGGAATTTAGAAGTACATTTAGAAAGTTGCATTTTGAAATGTACCCAATAGCTTCTCTATGGAAAGTTGAATTTAGAAGTGTGCCCAATAGCCTCTCTGTGAAAAGTAGAATATAGAAGTGTGCCCAATAGCCTCTCTGTGAAAAGTAGAATTTAGAAGTACATTTAGAAAGTTGAATTCAGAAGTGCACCCAATAGCTGTGAAATGTTGCACTTAGAATTGTGCTCAATAGCCTCTCTGTGAAAAGTTGAATTTAGAAGTGTGCCCAATAGCCTCTCTGTGGAATGTAGAATATAGAAGTGTACCCAATAGCCTCTCCGGGAAAAGCTGAATTCAGAAGTATGCCCAATAGCCTCTCTGTGAAAAGTGGAATTCAGAAGTGTACCCAATAGCCTCTCTGTGAAAAGTAGAATTTAGAAGAGTGCCCAATAGCCTCTCTGTGAAAAGTAGAATTTAGAAGTACATTTAGAAAGTTGCATTTAGAAGTGTAGCCAATAGCTTCTCTGTGAAAAGTTGAATTTAGAAGTACATTTAGAAAGTTGAATTCAGAAGTGCACCTAATAGCTGTGAAATGTTCCATTCAGAAAGTTGAATTCAGAAGTGCACCCAATAGCTGTGAAATGTTGCATTCAGAATTGTGCTCAATAGCCTCGCTGTGAAAAGTTGAATTTAGAAGTGTGCCCAATAGCCTCCCTGTGAATTAGAAGTCTCTGAAAGTGCATGAAACCCATCATATCTCACCAACACGCTTACTCTCTCCTTACATCACCACTCAACTAGAACACAGAGATACTATGACACCGTTCGGTATAACTGTTCTCATATCAACATTCGCTGCTCACTCCACATCATTCTAAATAATCACTGCTGGCTACACACCCCCAGCAAGGCGTTCTCCTCAGGCCTAACGCAGCCACATCCGATCTGGATTAATCCTGCCAGAACGAACACATACTCCTGACCTCTCAACCACCACACCTACCGCTAGAAAGCAGCTATTACACTGATACTGCACGAGCTGTACACATACCTGGTGCTCACACGCACCTTTTGACTCTCTCTACTCTCTCTACTGATATGAACTTCGGTTCCCAAGGGCGTTCAACCTACCAGCGCCTTCAGACCATACCAATGGTATATAAGGCGCTATATAAATGCAAAATAACAATAACAACAATAACAATGCGTGATTGTTGTGATGCATGCTGGACATGTGAAGCAGACGAGGACTGTCCTCATCACCACACATGCACCCTATTCACATGCTAGTCACCCCGCTGCCCCTACAGTCCATATTCCAGCTCACTGACCTGTCTGCATGTAGCCTGCGGTGTCTTTCCATTCAGCACTCGGGCTATGTCCTCGCATGACTGACGTGCATGTGTGTTCAGCCTGCATGCGGGTACTCCACGCGGGAATGCTTCCTTGCCCCTCCACCCCCCTGCACCTCAATTCCACCATGGCACTGGTGGATAACTTGTTGGACTACTGCAATGGCCTGTTCCATGCTCCTGTGTACATGCACATTCCCTCTGCGAACCTGCCAGACGCATAGGGCCTCATTACGACCCAGGCTATTAGCACCATGGTTCATGCCGGTGTCCGCCATGGCGGAATGGGGAATTACCACCCCATTCCGAGGTAGGTGGGGCGGTAATTCCCCATGCCGCCATGGTCCTTCCCCATTCCCATTTTTGCCCCATAGGGCTCAATGGGAATGGGGAAGGCACTAATAACGGTACCGCAAATTGCGGTACCGTTATTAGCACCAAAGTCCCTTTGCGGGTCCCTACATTAACGGCTGTAAAAACCAGCCGTTAAGGTCGGGTCCCGCAAAGGGACCTCGTAATCAGGCGTTAAGGGTTTAACGGCGCCAACACCTTTTACGGTGCCGTTAAACCCTTAACGCCAGGGTCGTAATGAGGCCCATAGTGTGGGGTACATCCTTTGTCCTTGATGCAGGGTGTCTCACTCGGACTGTGCACATGGCAGATGTCCCCCTGGGACATGAGTGCCCATTCACGCTCCATGTGCATTCCTTGCATGCCCCTATGTGTCCTTGGCAGGATGATCATTGTAGTAATTGTCCGGGATTACATACGTATCATGGCATTTGGTCATCCATTCCATACTCACTTTGGCTCAGTCCTGCATCACGCACATGTTTAGGGTGTCATTGTCTGTGTGGGGCACAGGCCTCCCCCTGTTGCAGGCCCCCTGACTCTGTTCAACTGGTGTAGTGCCTTCTGCATGAATGGGTGTACTACTGACGGTTCATCCTGTGTGCTGCTTACTGTCCCATTCTCATCTGCAGTGGCGTCAGTTGACTGAGATGATGCAATTGACGCTAGCCAACACTGTCTTCCAATACAAAGTTCTCTGGTCAACCTCTCATTGCCATGCAATGCCTCCCTGCATTTTCACTAAGGGGGGGGGGGGTTAACTGTAGCCATGCAGCCCAGTGCATGCACATTGCACATGATGGCTGAACTTGCCCTTACACTGCCGTCATGTTAAGTGATTGACATCAAAACGTACTTGTTGCTGTAGATTGTTGGTAACGTACACATGTACTGCACTGCACCCACCCACTTCTGATCCATGTTACAACGTTCTACATGCCTACTCACTGCTGCAATGTCAAAGTGACCTGGCATGTATGTTCAGATTTTCACCCCTTCACTGTTATGAAACGCACTAGTACATGTGCATCCTGTGACACATGTATTATGTATTGGAACACCCTAGCGGGTGTTTAGAAAAGTTGATTGGTCAGTCTGCGGGCTATACTAACTGGTATAGCCCGCAGATTGATTATAGCCCGCAAATCAGGTTGTAATTACTATGGAGAAGCCTGCACGTGTGTATGTGTACACTTTCACATACATCATTGCAAGCAGCGTTGAAGCTGCATGCTTCGCTGTATAGGATGCTGTTCATATACACCATATAGGTGTATATGAACATGGGTGTATTTGAGCACTTTCACATATGCATATGCAAGCAGCTTCAACGTTGTGTAGTGCAACATTGCAGCTACTTACTTAGGTGTGAGTGAAAGTGTTTATTCACACGTGTTCTCAGCAGCATTATTGTTAAATAACTAATATGTTGTTATTTTGCAAAAATGCTGCTGAGATTTCAGCATTGTGTCCATTATGTTCAACCGGCACAATCCTGTAGGTGCACTGTCGTGCACTGCAAGTACGCCCAGGCCAATTTAGCAGTACTGCTGGAGCCTGGGCGTGGTGTTTTGACAAACCGAGTCATGTTTTTTGGCACATTCAATGCACAAAGTGCTGAATCAGGCCCTGAAGGGTGTTCTAGAGGCTTCATGGACCGCAGCTCGGACCGTACTGGGAATTATGGTCCCTCATACCTTATTGAAGTCCCTCGCTTTGTTTGTGACATTCACTATGTCTTCAGGGCCCATGACGCCCGGTGCAGGGCGAGCTGCAGATCGGTGAAGCTATATTGCTGATGATTATTTAGTGATGCATGTCTACATGCATATTACGTGTGTCATGGTGTGTTTTGATTCACTTGCAGCTATGGCCATTTGGCTGTTCAAACATGCTTATGCTACGTGCCATCTCTTTGTTGCCATCTGTCATTTCTGCCTATGATGTGCCTGCCAGAGGTGGTGTGTGATGGAGGTGATATACTACATTCAGTACATGTGTAGTCTTCGCAATTTAAACGCATCCATCATTTCTGCTTTCCGGATGCCATTGCATATCAATGCCACTGGATGCATGCCGGAATTTGAGTTGTGTGTGACATGTCTGCTTCATGTGTTGGCTGTCGATGTATTGATGTTTGTGTGTTTGGGTTATGTGCTGCTGACATCTGTACTCATGTTTGTTTTGTTCACGTTACAGGTGATGATCCAATGGAGCCAGAGGATGGTGATGTCATTCCTTACACAGGGTTGCTTTTACATCAGAAACCCGGCACAAGTGGGGGACGTGGGATGGTAGACCACGAGAACCCATTTGTGCTCCAGACTGTCGTGTCGAGGGCTGGCAATCAGTCAAGCTCTGATGAACACTCTGAGCACGGTGTTGAGTTGGATGCGCATCATGACGATTCGTCATCGGTGAGTGATCCTGATGTGGATGATCTTCTGTCTGCGACACCTGCACTGCGGGGCCAGGCTGTATTGGAACGTCTGCCTGAGGTGGTTCTGGATGCATGGTCACACTCCATACCAGTTGCTGATGTGCCTGGGGCATCATGTCGATGGAGGGATGCAGTCCTGCAGCCGCGGGCTGTGCCAATCCAGCAAGGACCACAGCTCCTTGGGTCCCGCAGGTGTAATGTCCGGCAATGCGGTGGCCGTGGGCCACCAGTGGAATACTGAGTGGCATGCCATGTATGTCATTTGAGAACAACAGGGGGTAGCTATTGAGAAGATTGCTCAATGCAAGGAAAGTGTGGCCCAATCCATGCTCCCCCTGATAGGCACGTGGAGCTCCAGCAGCAGGCAACGCAGACCACGTTCCGCTCACTCAGGCTGGGCATGGCAGCCTCAGACAGGGCACGCTGGGATGAAATGGTTTCGCTGCGCAATGCAATTGTGCTCAGGCAGAAGCACACAGGGAGGCCCAGAGGGAAGAACACTGATCCCTCAGATCTACTTTGGGTGTGCTCAACATGACCCAGCGGCAGCGGTCAGAAGTGAGGATGGAGCAGCTTGAGAACACCATCTCGGCTGAGCTACGTGCATGCCGGGAGGTGCTCCAGATGTCATGTGAGGCCATGCAGGCAGAACTCTGTGTTAGACATGCTACATTACAAGAGGAAGCAGGCGTATCACGAGAGGTGCTGCATGCTGACCTATTGCCACACAGGACCATGCTTACCAGACCCGCATTCTTCATGCCGTGGAGGAGCAAGCTGCGGATAGGCGTGGGTAGGCAACTGTGCCACGTCTTCCTTCTGATTGTCATCCAGAGTGTGAGTAGGACGACGACTTATCTTCCACACAGATCGGGCCGTGCAGGCTTTGAGCCCATGGAGTGTTTTTTTTATCTCAACGTCATTACATGTGGGTGTTGAGGTGCACCCCGTACCCCACTCCTGGGTGCCCCTCCCGCCCCCCCTGGTCATATGTTGCCATTTCTTTTTATTATATTGTCTATTGTGCATTCATGTGACGGTGTGGTGCTTTGTGACTTTTGAAAGCATCCACTGTGTGATACAGCTGGGCCCATACAAGCTTGTCTTGTGTATGTGTTTGTGGCTTGGGGTCCTGACACATATGCCACTCCTGCTTCCCCTTCCCATGGGTTTGCAAGGTTGGTTCGGTGTGACAGCAAATTACACAGGGGCATTGGACTTTCGTCATATCTGTAGCCAGTCTGCAGTCCTACTTGTGTATACACCCCTAGTGGGGATTAAGGATGTTTTCTCCAAGGCATGTCTGCAATCAATTTTGGTGAGTATATTTTTGAACTGTGCTTTTTTTAAGTTGATTGTGATGTTTTTTTCATTACTTTCCTGTATACGTGCTTGATGCACTTCATGCTGTAGACGGTAGGCTGCACCCTTTAGCTATCAAAGCCACACTGATGGTGGGAGGGGGCCGGGTGGTGACAATATCAAGTTGGTACATGTTAGGTTCACTCCCTGGAAATTGTGGCAAAGATGGAAGCATTAGGAATGTGACCCAAGAACCAAAGCTCACGATCCAGTCCTCATCTGAGATGGCCACCTAAATTACTTCTACACTCCGTTCCATTTGGACGGTACTTTGTATCTGTCTTCTCTCTTGGACTTCGCTGCTGCGTTATGGCACAGCTTTCCTACTGGTCTCCAGCTCTTTTCCTCATTTTTCACACTCTGGTGCCTTTGGTCCCTGTTTTTCTTCCTGCTACTATCCTTGTTGCAGATCTTTCTGCCCGTATCTCGGGCAGTTCTTTCCACATACCCGTACGCTGCCTCGGTTAGCCTCGGTACACTTATGTACCACAGCATTCAACCATCCAGTTGTGCCAGCCTCCTTGGTTATTTTCTATTCAAGTTTCAGCTCTACCCATCAGTTGTGGCATCCTCATTGATTATTGTCTACTCAAGTTCCTACCCATCCTGTTGAACCATTTTACAACTGTGCAACCTTGGAAGTTATTCTATCATTCAGCTTGGACATTTACTTGCCCATATTCTACAACTTCAAGTCACCTACTAGAGAATCTTCCATGGTTTTTTGGTGACCTAAGGCTTTTCCCTGGTTTGGGGTTTTGGTTCCTTGGAGTTCTCTGCGATTTGGTATTTTTACCAGTCAAGATGGCCTCTGAGGGAACTAGACCCTAGTTACACGGAAGGAAGAACAATAAAGCCAAGGAGAAGGGGGATCCTGAAGCCAGGTAGACTAGAAGGAAGAAGTCGACAGACCCCAGAGACAGTTCTTCTGAAGGTGAAGGTGAGGAGGAAATGAGGTGGGGATTTTGTTGTCTGACAGTACGCTTGGGCTACAGTGATTGTTCACTGTCTGACATTGTCAATGTTGGGTACTATGTACATGATGTGTTCTGCTCATTAATGGATGTTCCTATGTTGGGTTTACTTTTCAGGTTTCAGGGGATTGGTGTGGTTTGACACACTGGGTGTCCACATGGGCAATGTTCACATGTGATGTGTAAAGGACACTGAGGGTCACTTCATTTCACATGCATGTATTGAGTGCATATCCCTACTGACACACACACTTACACAACGCACCGCCAAACATACAACCACCCATCCATGCCCACACTTGCACACAGATTGCCTTCTCTGCCATGCTGTGTCGCTGCAGCACATGATCACTTACAATTTTCAGATAGTGTACATGCATCACTGGGTAATTTTTATTGCTTGTCCTTTTTTATATGATGCTCAAGGTTTATCCCCAACACAATGGCTGCTCATTCTGCTGTGTGCTGAGCGGTGTGTTGCAGGGAACACACAGAGCACACTGTTTTGGGATTTGCGGATTTGGATTACCCAGTGTGCCTGTCAACAGGCATTCTGTCTTTTGTTGATGGTACCGCTGGTGGCATGCATTTGTGAATGACTTTGTATATGTGGGAGGTTGTTGGCCAGTCATTTCATCTGATTCCATGTCAGGTGTGATTGTCTCAGGCCTGTTTTGATATATCATGTGGCACTTTGTGAATAATTTGTCATGTGGTGTACATTTGGTTTGCTCTTTTGCTGTTGCATGCCATGTCATGGTGTGTCCGACGGGGGTAATGGGGGTTGGAAGGTTTTGGGTGACATACCAGTGATTTCCATGGCCTGTTTTGCATAACAGGGGTGGGATGGTGGGATATGCACCTTGCAAGTGTTCCTTTTGGTCACACTAGATTGGTTATGGTTAAGTAGCTAGGGATGCACACAATGTAGCACTTCTGTGGAAACATTCTCAGGGTGGTAAGGTTGTGACAGTTGACTGTCTCTTTGTCATCCTCGATTGTCACCTGGTATGTGCCAGGCCTGTGTGCACTCCACAGGGTTGGGAGTTTAGGTGAAAAATGTGGCCACAAGCTAGGTCCGTGCTGCCTCGCCACATGCCCTTTCCCCTCCCGTACGCAGCACCAGTGCGTGTGTTTGGGGATGTGGGGGCACCACCATGTCCACCGGTACGTCCCGCCGTGTTGCAACATTGTGAAGGACACATGCTGCCAAAATGATCCTGCACACTACTGGTGGTGCATATAGTAGCTGCCTGCCAGAGCGGTCAAGGGAGCGGAAGCAAGACTTGAGCACTCTGAATGTGCGCTCCACTATGGGTGGTGTGGTGGGGTTCCATATTGGCTTTATCATGTGGGTGCTCAGAGGGTAGACACTGTCCCCTGGGGAGGTGATGATGGTTGTCATTCGTTGGGTTTGTGTATTTGTCTGTGTGTGACATGCATGCATGTGCACAGACATTTCTACTCACCAATGAGCCATGTGTTGCCATGCTTCTCAGCTTCCAGGGCATGGCTTAGGGCGGACATTCTGTATATGAAACTGTCATGGGTAGACCCTGGATACTTTGCATAGATAGAGATGATGATTGATGGAATGCCAGTGCTTGCGGTTGTGGTAGATGTTCTCAGTGACCTTAGGTGGACGTACGGCCACATGGGTGCAATCTATGGCACCGAGCACTTTGGGGAAGTGTGCCACCCTATAAAAGTCTTGGACCACAACCCGCCTTTCTGCGGGTGTTCTGGGCATGTATATGTGCCTGCAGACTGAGGGGTGTGCAGTCATGATTGCCAACACCTGGTGTAGGCAGCGTGACTGCGTGTGCTGTGAGATGCCCCCAACTATGGCAGTTGTCCACTGAAATGATCCAGTGGCCAAAAAATGCAGGACATTGAGCACCTTTTCCAAGGGGCTCAGTGCTTGGGAGCACAAGGTGGGTGATGTGAGGTCATCCTCCCACTCAGTGACCAGGTCTAGGAAGATATGAGGTGGAAACATATACCTGCCATAGACCTCATCATCAGGCATCCCAAAAAGACTGGTCCTGGGCAAAAAAATGCGAGCCCTGGCTATTCTCCTCCTCCTGCGGTGTCCCATGATCACTGCTGCGAGAAATGGGACATTCATCATAGCTGTATATGCGTGTTTGTTGTTTGCGTGCACTTTTATACTGCGCGGTGGCGCTTCTGCCTGCCTTTGTGTGGCGAACATGTTTACACCTGTGCGTGTCTTTTGGTGTTTGCGGGTTTTCCCTATTCGATTATATGAATACATGTTGTTCGCGTGCGTGTGGCAGTTCCATGTATTTCCCAGCAATACTTCCCAGTTATGCCCTCATTTTCATGCGTTGTTCCCCATTCCGCGTGTTCCGCCCCCTTTTTGGTGTGTGCGCTACACTTTCTGCACTTTCGCTGTGCGTGTCGTGCATGGCGTTCAGGATGTCGCAGTGACATGTAAGGTAGGCGCGGATTTGGCGCAGCTCCCGGGAAAACACGCGCACTGACTTCCATGAATTGCTTGTGTGCGAATCGCTTGAATTCCATGAATCGGCCACTTTATGTTGCCCCTGAGATATCAACGTTTACTTGTGTGCTGTCCCTCATGAACCTTTTGGCTACTGACAGTTGGAAGGCCTCTGACTCACTCTTGTATTGGCATTTCTGGGTAATTTTCAATCTGTGACCTATTGCTCTTAGGTGTGGACACTTATACTGTAACAGATCTATAGTTATATGTAAATCTAGTTACTTATCTGTGTTTCTGTTATTTTACTTTTGGGAATATTAATTATCTATGCTAGTATTAGGTTTTATACTTTTTGTGATAAGTAGATGAGTTATCAGTAACATGTTATAGTTAAGTATGCTGTATGTAAGAAATTAATGTGTATATTTTGTTCGTATTTTATGTGTAAAGTTTATTCATGAACTATATCACATTAAAAAGAAAATACATAAAAATAAAGATTTTAAAGCTGTTTGCAATCCAGTCCTTGGGCCTTAAGTACATTTTTGCATATGCAGTTCATAGTATCGGTCACTGCTGGTGAAATTTTACTGCATGTTGGGTGTTATCCATCAGGTAAGCAGGTTACTACCTGCATCCCACAGGTGCAAAGTTGTCGTAGTAGCTGACGAAACCCACAACAAACAAATGACGCAAGGCCTTTTCCAGTGCCTATCCATTCATCTCTGTTTCCCATCCATGTGCCCCTCATTATACATGTAACACACTGCTCCAGATTCAGGACTGCATTATTGATAAATGTCTCTACCTGAATGCCTGCAAGATTGAGATGATCTACTTTGGCAACTCCGCTCCCTTGTTCTCCACGTCACGTTTCATACTTGGAGACATGTTTGACAGTGCCTTGCCTTTGCCCTCAAATGCTTGATCTTTAAAAAAAGGCTATCTTCAAACGTCTTCCCACTCATGAATATGACCAAATATACCAGGTGTGTTTGCCCTCTCTCGTGGTACTTTCCCACCTTTATATACCTTATTCAATAGTCTCCTGTTGGCTATCCCTAAAACCTCCCCAAAGCTATACAGAACCTAACAGACAGGTTGATCCTGGGACTAAAACCCAGAGATCACATGACACCACTAGTATTCTCCCTGCACTGGCTCCCTGTCAGATTGTATATTGACTTGAACATCCTCTGTCTCACCATAGATCCTAATGGTTCAATGATCTGCTGTATCACAGGCCCAAAGTACAAAGATAACGTTTTTCCAGGTATCTAACATCATCCAGCTCTAGGCAACTGGAAGTTGTTACTTTCAAGAAATTAAAGATTGACAATAGATCTTTTGGTCCAGATGAGTCCCCCCCCACACCTCCCTCTGCAATGGTCTTTCAGTTGCAATCAGGTCCACAGAGAACTATCTTCACTTCCACAAAAGGTAATAACTTCCTATTCCAAATACTTTGCACTAGAGCAGCAAACTTGCCAATCACACTTAACACCTGAATGCTCTCTCTTCGCCTCCATCTCACTCATTAATCTGACCCCTCTTTTACTGTGTATGGTCTTATCTATTTTTCAGTATGTTCTTCTCAATAGTCCCATCCTTGGCACTTATTTGACCTGAATGTTTACAAGTGCCTCTGTACATCTGATTTCACACTGTGAAATATTTCTTCCATGGTTGGTGGTTTATAAAACTCAAATAAATATATATGGATCCACATGTCAATATGTAAATGCTCTGCTGCTACTAATGAGAATGGTCACCAAGTACTTAAAGTATCCAGAAAAATATTTTGAAGTGGTGCTAGCGGCTAGCAATACTGCTGGTGCTAATTTCAGAAAATGCAACAACAACCTGAACTATCGTTTAATTGAAATGTGTCGTTTCGCCAACCTTTTTGTTTATTCATCCTAAAGGAACTCAAGAAAGATGGCCATGCAAGGTAGGGCAGGAAGTTACCCCATGGGGGACGTGGGTGTCATGTTTTCTAGAAAAATACTAGTTCGAGCCCAGCAGGACTCAATCAAATCATTAGTTGACATCCTATTTCTAGCTTGATGACATCACATACTAGCTATGTTTAATTTCTTTATTTCAAATATCCAGCATCTCTGATCTATAGAAAATAGCGCTTTTACTAATTAGAGCTTAAGGATGTTTTTCATTTAGCTTCCTTTTTAGGGGTTATTAGCACACCAATATAAAAAGACAATTTATATCATGGGCTTCCAGGTCCCCTCTTCAAAGAAATAGAAACAAAATAGGCTGCCTAGCGCCAGAGGCCCATACTAAAATTAGTGCATGTTGTACTCATATTGTGCCTAAGTACAAGCTTTGGAATCCCACCTTGACTTTGTAGATGGATGCAGAACTATTAAGTAACCTACACATTCTAGTGTCTTCCTAACATTGGGGTGGGGGTTCCAGCAAGAATTGCAGGTCAGTCTTATTTCTGTTTTAGCTATCAGAATACACCTAACGACAGTGATCCAATGCCATGAGTGACAAGCACAGTTACACCACAGGTGTGCAATGCCAAGACACAGATCGTTCTACTTCTTCTGCCTCATGCGCCACTCAGTGATCTCGTTGCATATGAAAATGACATACAATATCAGAGCAGACATAGTGACTCTGTCACAATGCATGGGCCTTCGTCTTTCAAAAAATGTGTGATGCCCCATTGCAAATATAGTATTAGTAGCTGGGGCACCCGGCTAGATTATTCCTCGCTTAATGACATTCACCAGCCAATTGAAAATTGCTAGTTATCCAAGCTGGAGATATCAATTTGAATAATGCTAAGTGTATTTTCAGAAATATTAAAACTGTATGTCTAGCAGCAAATTATGAAGGTCCTTCATCTGCTTTATTAAAGTCATACGGATTCCAGAAGTCTGATGTTCCACTAAAACTTCAATTCACCTTCAAATCAAAGCTCTTTGTAACTCTACTCTCAGCATGTTACACTTTTACATTCGTTTTGCTCATAAATGTCGCTCGTCGATAAAAAGTAGTGTTTCCAAATAAAAGGCATCTTAGCATGTTATGCTGCCAGACCAAAGAATCTGAATTGAAATGGACTCCCGAGGATTGCGAGATGTTAATATCTCACATATACCCCTTTACAGGTTTATGGGTCCTTAAATTAAGGCGTTCGAAAGTAATGAGCAGTAAGTGGTGATGGATATAAACCATAAATATTCATGCATGCGCAGGAGTTTCTAAGTTTCACTTCCAGACTGCCTTTGCAAGACTTCCATGAAATTAGCATGCCTTCTCATTGGCTCTTTCTTCTGCATTATGAATTCCAGTGCCAAAGTCTTCTTAAAGGATGGTAGCGATGTGTGTATTTTTTATTTCATTTGTACTTATTTACTTATTTATTATTTTCTTGTTAGGCGCTTGTACAGCAAGTACAATACTGTTTCAAAGCGCCCAGAGGGTGAGGGGAGGGAACACAGGAGTGAAATACATCACAATACAATATTGAATACCAGAAGTTGAGGGAAATTAAAGAAATTTCAAACCTAGTATTCAGAACTTGCAAGAACATCAAGAAAGAGGGTAGATAAGTGCTGGGGAGTCCGAGCTCATAGGTGAGCCAAGATGAAGTGCTTGGGTTGTTGAGTGCTACATGGCTTGGAACCACGTTGGGAGGGTGTGCCAAGGCAAGTGCTTGATTGACACTTTTCTTTCTCTACCAGTTGTGCGGTCATCTTTTGTTTTGCGAATTTTAACAAAGGAGTTGAAGGCAAAGGGCTTTGCGTGCTTTACCTTTGCTTCCTTGTTTCTACTCGGTCCCACCAATAAGGAAACTACATTGGGCACACATGAGCACTTCATCCAACACGCATCACTGATGGGTATGATATACAGTACTGAAGAATACGGGGATCTATGCATTTTTAGTGGACGTTCTAGGTATTGCGCACAAGCTGCTTAATTATTGTTAACCTTGCAAAGGACACTTGTTAGAACTCTTTGGACCTGATTTACAAAAGTGTTTTTCAATGGGAAACGTCCATTGAAATAACACGTTGGAGCTCAGGTTGCTCCCTTTCATAATTTTGATGGTGGGGTCCTGGTACATCTGCACACAGGCATAGCCAGATCCCCGCCGCCAAATTTTGATCATTTGCACGGCGGACTGCAAATGTGCAGGGCAAAAGGCACTTGACACGGATCTGCACTTTGCACTCTGTTGTGCAAAGTGAGTAAACGCTACTTGCCCTTCTCGTGTTCCTTTGTATCGGGGGAAGCAGCTTCTATCAATGTGCGCACTGGTTGTGCACGTGCACTATGTGGTGCGGCTTGTAGGCGTACCTGCTGATCTTGCTGTCGATCCCACTGCTGGAATCGTCAGTGTTCCCCCCTGCACTTGTCCAGGGGTCCCAGCACTCTCATTTCTTGCAGCAAATGTGTATCTCAGGGTCTTCTGTGGGGGTCTGGTTATCTGGCACACAATTACGACACAGAGCTGAGGCAGAGCTGAGAGCAGCTGAAATCAACCATCAAGTACGATTTAGAGTAGACATCGGGAACGTCATATATCTACAGAAAATCAAACCTCAAGCACTGGCAAGACTAGTCAGGTGACATGTCGCACTATCAATGTGTTTCCCACAGTTAAACCTAGTTTACAGTGGGAAATGTTCATGTTTGTGCAACTACCCATGTGAAGGCAAGTTAGAATTCGAGTAGCATGACCAATATGGCCAGTGCAGAAATAACTTCATAATTTAAGTCAAGTCAAGAAAAGTCTACCCTGCAGCCCAAGATTACAGATTTGTTCATATAGGGAGGTCATAACAAGATTTTAGATCAACCAGCGATCCTCTGTCTGAGTCTATCGCCTCACCTAGCTCCTCACCAAATTCCACATCGCCCATTGCGAGTCAACTCCGAGATGTCCTGTAAAGGAGTGTAAGAAGAAGACATAGGTCCTCATTACAAGTTTGCTGGTCTGGTTACTATGGTACCGGTAAGGTTGCCGGTACCGTAGTTACCGGACCAGCAAACTACGAGTTCTGCTCGCGGGTGCCTTTTCATTCTAGATTCTAAATGGTGCCGGTGCATCCGGCCTCTCAATTCCCATTGAGCCCTATGACTCAAAGTTTCCGGCCCCTGGCAATGGGGAAATACCGGGTCCGCCAGGGTTGTATTTCCCCATTGCCAGAGCCCGGAAAAATGTGCCAGTTGTAATGAGGCCCATAGACTGAGAGAGAGAAGAGTTGTGGAGGAGGAAAAGAAAGCATCCCATAAAATGTTTTTTCAGAAAATTATCTATGCCTAAAAGCACCCAAGTAGTTGACATAGACCAGAACTACCATAAAAGGAGCCACCGAGCATACCAAGAATGTGAATATGAAGTCTGTGGAATTTGGTGAAACTATCAGCAGTTTGGCAAAGCAAAAAAGTCCTTTAGCTGCTGTTTCACAAACAGAGGTTTATATGCCACAGCACACAATGATGGGGATCAAAGGTTCCTTACCAGATATCACACCATCAAATAAGAACCCCTTGCCACAGCCTCTGGCTGAAAGAGTCCCCCCCCCCGCTCCACCTGTGTCAAATTTGCCCAAGAGAGGAGTACCCAGGGGAGCAGAAAGACGCTTCAGACTGGTAAACAAGAAAAAAGTGCATTTGAGCTAATTTCAACCAATTGGATAATCTAAGAGACTTTTGGCAATGGCTTGAGATGTTTAAAGAAGGGGTGGTTGAGTTACTACGGATGACAGGAGAAAAATACTGTCAAACCACTAACAGCAGCAAGGTGTAGATAAGAGGCGTGTGGTGAAAACTGGAAGGGATGGGCAAGGCAAAGGCGCTATCCCTATTCAGGCATCCTCATTAGTAATCCAGTGAAGTTGGCTAGGAATTCCATGCAGTTGTATAGAGCGCTTCCATAAGTCAGTTACATTGTTAGCATGAAACAAAGGACTCACACATCAACTTACATGGCAAAGGGTCTTAGTCTGCAATCAAAATAATAAGCAAACTCATTCGGGACAAGAGAAACATCATCATTACTAATGTACAGATGTCTGAGGGGAGTGAGCCAAGAGAAGCTTTGAGAAGCAAAGTTCTAGCCTGGCTACCTCATAAAGTCTGGCATTGGTCTGTAAGAAAGTGCAACCTGAAAGTTGTCTCTAGGATCCAGAATGATGAATGGAGTCCCTCCAGAAACAGAAACTTCATTGTTGTAGGTTGCAGTAAAAGCAATCTCCCTCTGTTTCTTAGTGTCTGTGAGAGCTTGACAAATGTGTCATCGGATTCCAAATACATAATTTCGGTGGACTAAATTAATTTGTCCAAACTCAGTCAAAGATGGGGTCGTTTTTTTAAACCTTTGTCACCTCTTATTAGGCAGTGTATTGCCTATAGTGGAATTTTGGAAGCCCATCCATCTCAACCAATTTTCTTTTCGTATCTAAGCAACAGTTTTTCCCTTGCATCAAATATGTGGGTTAGGTGATGTAGGTCCTCGAAGGCAATGTTATTTGATCAGTTGAAGATTATACAATTTCTAACCTGGATAAAGTAGATTAACCAATTGCTTCTCCCGCAGTTGTGGATAAAAGTAATCAGCATTTTGAGCACTAGCAAAAGGAAAATGTGGCTATCAAGCTAATTAGGTGGAATATGGCGGGACTAAAATATAATATTGAGGATTTAAATGGGCTAAACTGGATAACCAGGTCAACAATAACCTGTTTCCAGGAAATCTGGTCCTTTGCCACTTAAGTCTTTGAGGGATGCCATAACCTTCTTTATTCAGCTGTAAAAACAACTTCCCGTGTGGTAAATGTGTGGTGTGTAATAACATGTCCAGAACCAATGAAGTCAAGATTAGACTTGCAAGACTAAAGAAATTAAAATATTTCACTTATGGTAACAGTAAGCAAATTGTTTACATGATATTGTGCCCTTCTGGTATGATATACATTGGTTAAACCAATAGAAAATGCAAGTCATTAATTTAAGGACACAGAAACTGTATAAAAAACAAATATAGACTGCCCCATTAGAGAAGTATTTAACAAAGGGTCACACACATGAGGGGATTAACTGAATCATTCTCAAGAAAGAGAAAGGCTTAGACCAATTTAGTACCAATATAAAAATTGAACATTTCGAACACAATTTTGTTAAACTAAAAGACATTTCGAGGGGCTTAATGAATATGTGGAATGGCATAATATCATGTAAGATTTGCATATCCACCTAATTTGATGGAATGGTCTTTTCATGATTTTTCAGACATATGCCAATCAAAATCAATTGCAGTATGTGAGACTAAGTCAACATAATTAAATCATTGGGATTATTGAATAATTACTCAAATGTGGCATGTTAAGCTACCTAATAGCATAATCATCAGATTTGTTGTCAATAAAAAGATAACAGCAATGTGACACGGTTCATTCCTTTTATATGTGACTCTTTATATATATAAAACATTAATTATTTTGGAATGTGTGCTAAGTTTGTGCTCTAATGCAACACTACTAAGATGGCAGAGGTGAACACAACATAAATAACAGCCATTTTGCAGAATTCACCTACGCAGAGATTTGCGTAAACAATTCAGACAGAAAATAAATTATAACAAACTACTGAAAAGAAAAAAAAACAGGATTTAATAGAAAAACAATGGACTGACATCAGAGATTTTCATGGGGTTCTCTGACTGTTGGGATCTGATTTTGGCTATATTATTTGTGGCAATTGACAAGGCCTCCAAAGTCTCTGGAGGCATGGAATATTTGTACCTATATTTTTAAAAGGTGACCAGGCTAATGCCCACTGCTATAGGGCAATCTCATTATTAGGCATTACATCCAAAATCTTCTCCAAGTCTATCTTGGGTAGGATGGAAGATAAGACAATTTTTTTACATCACAGGCAAGCTTCAGGCGTGCTATTCCAACTATAGATCATGGTTTCACTTTAAATACAATTATAGAAAAATACTGAAGGCTGAGGGGAGGCTCGTTTTATGCAGCGTTCCTCGATTTAAAAAAAAACCTCAATGCTGTTGATGGGTGCACACTGTGGAGAAAATTGGACATATTTGGGTGGCTGAAATGCTTATTAAGTATGGTTAAATTGTGTTATGTTGACTGCATGACAGCAGTGAGGTATGGAGGATCAGGAGTGAACACACCATAATTTGAGACCAATAGGGGGTAAGCAGAGCTGTTTATCTTTCTCATGCCAGATTTTGAGCCGGTAAGACTAATAATAAGATCTGCCCCCCCACACTATAGGGAACAAAGAATATAGAGCATTTCTCTATGCCGTGAACCCAGCCATTTTTGCTGTAAACCCAGGTGGCTTAACCAAGGGCTTCATTACACCAGTGACTTCCTGGAACATCAAAGACTGAAGTTAAACAAAACCAAAACTAAAATCATGTCTCTCTGCAAGAAAGGGACACCCTTAAGATAGGAAATAAAAGGGGACCCAATTGAAGTGGTGAACTCTTATATTTACCTTGCATTGAGGTTTACAAGGAATGGCCTTTGGACTGCCCATATTAGATATCAGGCAGAAAGAGCAACATAAACACTGAAAGGGCTCCTAAGATTGTATTACTGATATGCAGCTCTTAGGTTTGATAAGTGAATTTGTATTGCTGTGAAATCTGGGGCAGTGTGAGCTGTTTTGCCCTGAATTCCATTTTGCACATTTATTTAAGGAAGCCTCAAAGCCTCGGCCCAGTAACCCATGATGTGCAAATGTCATTGATATCAACCACATTAATGGCAAACTGCCTTAGTGTGTCATTTGCACTATGGACAAATGCCAACGGTACCTGGGTCACCTCTCCATATTAAAGGTAAACCTTTCAAATATGAAGACACTTTCACATGTGCGACTGACACAGTGCTTATCTTATTCAGGACTGTATAGTACCCATATAGCGATACAAATACATGACTTAATAGGTGTGAATGCGAATTCAAAATGCATAACTATTTGGGTTTGTACTTTCCCATTTCAATTTACACAAATCTTTTTTATGTGTTCTTTCTGAGATCATTTTTGAATTAAGATCTGACATTTAAGAAGTGCATGGAATCCATTTCTTAGTAAATTGTCCTTTTACGTCCTGATGAAGGCCCTCCAAAACAACTTAGGAGATACCAGGGATAAGTGTAATTCACAGCGTGGGGCCGAAACACTACGTTTCAACACATGTTAAATAGACGTTATCTGTTTGATGTCCACCGGTTTGTTATCCTTTGTGGGATTTTTAGTCCCAGTAGGGGGAATATTGGTTGCAGTGATTTAAAAGAAAAAAAGTGTTGTTACTGAAACAGGTACATAATGACCATAGGTAGTGTTTTGAGTTGTGTTCATTTTTGACCACGTGAGAATGGAAATCATTATTTCTGGGCTGTCATACAGTAACAGGATACCACGCGTATCACTCCTATATGTCCATTGTGATATATTTGTATTATGCATTTTGATGCACTTGCACTTTATTGTGTCTGATGTATGATTGTTTGCGTTTGATTGTATTTATGTACAAGAGACTTGTCTTTCTTATATGAACTGTTAAAGATATGTGATGAATATATGTAAACAATTTAAGAATACATTATCAATTGTTTTTCAATAAATTTAGATTTGTCAGCAGATTTTGTGTAATATAAATAAAACTATTTTTGAAAGCAGCAGAATGTGTCACCATATGGTTTTGTGAGTACTTAAGTAATGAGTTGACGTTTGTGTCTACAGGGCATCCTACTTGAGGCTGTATGATGTGAGGCGGTTTGACGCCACACCGGTGTCTAACTACCTTGTCCTTGGCCTCAAGCCCAGGGATCGTATCCCTCCAGGACCGAAAGCTCTGCACTGGCTCCCAGTGGTGGCGAGGATTAAGTTCAAAACCCTCTGCATTGTCCACAAGGCTTTCTGGGGCCTGGGGCCTCAATACCTCCAACTACCTCTCCCTAAATATCTTCCTTCTCGAGCTCTTCGCTCATCCACCTCCAACTCCCTCGGGGTTAGTTGCTTCTCCAAGTAACGAGTTGGTGATAGATCTCTTTCTTCTGCTGGGGCCACCCCCTGAAACAGCCTCTCTGCCTCACTGAAACTTGAGGAGAACCATCTCCGGTTCCGGAAGCACCTCCAGACCTTCCTCTTTGCTTCTGCTTTCTCTCCCCTGCTGATCTCCTGGCCGAATCGGATACTGCACTGGTTACCTGGCTACCCTCTGATCTCGGGCCGAGGTCCCCTCCCCACCAGCTGCACACCGCACTGCAACCCTTGCACTCAGGGACTGTTTCTGTATCCCTACAGCCCCTACTAGCACTTGACTTCTGATGTCTGCACTTATCCCCTGCACTTGCCTCCAGCTGGCTGCACTTTTATTTATTATTTATTGTCTTTATTTATTTTACTGTTATCCTATGTATGCACTGCCCTCTCCCCTTCCCCCGCACTTTGCCCCTTCCCCCCTCCCCTGCACTTGCGCAATCTCAATGTCACCTGGCCTAGTAGGATCGCTGTCTCTGTCCTCCCTCTGTTTCCCCTCCATTGCCTCGTCGTGCCTTGAAACACTTTTGTATAGGCACATTATAAATGCCATATCATATCATATCATATCATAACCCTAGTGGGCTCTCGTAAAATACTTACAGGCCATGGTCTAAAGATGTAATACATAAACAAGCAAAACTTAGCCTTGAAAAGGACCCTGAGGAGTCGAAACAAGTGTCGGCTCACCACTTTTAATACAAAATAAACCTCACTGAACTAAAACTAAGTGTGTAGGTATGAAATCTATCTAAAACCAGCACAAGGTATAGGGATACAGACAAGCTTCAACCCAAAGGAGAGGTGGGGACAGCACCTCTACTAACCCGTGACCGTGCAGCTAATAAATCTAGTCACCAGTAGAAAGCAACAACAAGAGTTAAGTGTATGTGGAGACTATGATCTAGTGCCCAATTTTCTTTCCCTCTTTTACAAAGTAACACCAATATGTGTGCTGCATAGCGCTTGCCCGTGTTATATCTAAGCATTTGTTTGAGTGTTTAATGACTTAAATGCCACTGTAATTGAGCTCCTGGTGTAATACAAATCTCATAAAAATCTGTTTCTGTAGCCTGTTCATTTATAGGCAATATCTGTGTCAAGCATCTGTTCCTTGCACTGGAGTCCTGTCTAAAACAAGCACTCACGAAGCCAAACGTTTTGGCTTGTATATAAGTATTAGACAGACATTTGCCAGGCAATGTCATCATATGCCTACGTTATGCACCAGTTGCTAGCTGTTCTCATCTCATGGCCAGGTGATACCATTATGGCAGTGCCAGGCAAATGCCTGTCCCATGCCTACTCAAAAGCCCAAGTTGTTGGCTTTACCAATGTATGTTGGTTTCAGTAAGTGAAAGTGTATATGCTCAGATGTGGGTGCCTTGCTTTCTCTGCCTAGGAAATCAAGCATCACTGTGCTAATTCAACAAGGTCATACGTGAACATGTAAAGGCTAGGATGACAAGTATAGCCCAATTTCAGAACTTCTTCTCATGCATACTTACAAGTGAGGTTCTAACCATAATAGAACATATCTTTGTATGGAAGCCTAGCCTGCCCCGACAGACCTTTTTGTGAGTGAAACTTATAAGTGCTGACTTGATGACCTCATACTGTGTGTGTAACTATTAACAGAGTGTTCATGCAAACAGAAGACATCATTTTTATTGCCAGTCATGTATCGAAGGTAGTATGTGCTGGGAGCTGGGTATTTAGGCAGTGTTGTCAATGAAAATGATTTACTGTTAGATTCAACCAGTGATAACAGAGGCAAGGAGCAATATGGGACGATTGTTCCCACCCTTCTATAAACATCTGTATTTCATTAGATTAATCATGAATATCTGGAAAATAACACAAGAGAAGAGCGTTTCCTATAATGTTTCTGGTAAAGTATAAAATCGGCATATCTTTTAAACCTAACAAGTGGCATGCAAATATTACCTGAAAAGTGTAATCAGAGGTGGATTTAACAGTCGGACAAGGGACAAATGCCCATGGTGACCCCGCTGCTGTGCCTCTCTCCCCTCAGAGACAAATAGCCAGATCTGCACAGGCCCACCTAGTGAGGTATTATCATTTTAACGTGCCTTAGCAGCAGATTATTTACAATAGGAAGTGATTCAAGATGGGAAAAGGTAACTCACTATTGTTGTGGCACTTTATTCTTAAAATAGTGCAAGAGTTGAATAAGCTCTTTAAGTGTGATTGGAAGTAAGGGGGTACCGAACAAGCAGTTCTCATTAACTTGCATGCTGGAATGTGTAGGCTTCCATTCAGGATGGGGAAAATAAAGCTACCATATGGGGTCATTTTCCAAGTCAAGCAGAGTAGAAAAAATGATCCTAAAAGATTTTCTGACACTTTTCAAGTGGTGCAGGATTTTGTATTATTTGGCAGGGAAATTTAGAGAGGAGATCTGAATTAATACGTGTGCCTCCCTTACAGGTCCCTCTGCCAAATCTGATCTGTTTTCATCGGCATGTATTTTTATGCTGGTGGAAAAACAATGGATTTCCCAAGAAAACCACCCGACCTTTAGACCTTCTAAGAGCAGGCATTTTGCAAAGGAATCCATTGTAGATGGCTTCCACAGTCATTAATTGTGGTAGGGATTTATACTTTTAGAGACATTTTAATGGAAAAATGAAGCACAAAGGCGATTCTGCCTGTGTTTTACTATTTACGTTTCCAGTACTTGGTATAAACAATAAAAATTGCATGAAGGGGCCATTTTGCAACCACGTGCAAACTGGAGTGGTCCCTCCCATCCAATTCAGGATTAAAAACAAAGTGACCCCCTTAATCTTTTTCATCAACATGTTTCTACAGATGCGTGGTCAAGCACCCAAATTAAAGGTTATGCTCAAATGCTGGCTTTACCACTTAACTAAAGTGTAGGATCATGGATAAATCATTCAATATCACTGTGCCTTACCTGCCAACATTTGGTGCCCTGAGAAGTGATTCAGATTGCAGGACAATCTATTCCAAACAAACCTCACTCATGGTTTAATAGATGAGCAGTGCAGGTGTCAGGGGCCGCCAAGAAAACACACATGTACATCTTTCTTTGATAAATATAAGGCTGCATTTATGGAACAGAATTGTGACATTCAACAGAAAATCAAAGGAAACCCGTCAAACAAGAAGTCATCATTGACAATTGCATATTATAAACAGTATGTGCCAGCCAGTGACATATTTGCCCCCTCCTCCCTGCCACGCCACACCTGGAGCTATACCAGGAGGCAAGAAACCCCTAACCTGCACCATCTGCCTCCTAAACCCGCAGCCCCAGCCCTGGCTCTCTCTCTTGCAAGCCAGCACTTCCTCACAGCCTCAACTCAATTAAAATGTGTTGCAAAAATGCAACAACAAATAAAATCTTGTGCTGCAAAATGTCCTATTCCTTACTTCAGTATTCTGGAGGGGATTCTGTGTTTCACAAAAAGATAGCTGTACCACAAGAACCTCCTCTATGGTTTGCTTGGAGTAGCCATAGCGTTCAGGGAGGCATTGTTGAGCAAACACCATCTGAGATTGAATTAGTACTGGGACATTGCTGCTCAGCCGTCACAGAGGCGGAGGAGGCATCATCCTTGATTCTCTGAGCCAGGCCAAGAAAGCATGCTGGGGGAAGATGGGAGTAGCGGTAGTTGGGAATGGTGGTCTGGGGAGCTCAGGGAAGATGACTCAGAGTGAAAAGTGAAGGGGGAGTGGATATAATAGAAAGGGAAGAGCAGATGGGAAAGGAACATAGGTAAATTGATGTTGCCACACTGTATTGCTTGCTTCACCTTCTCTCTACTCATTTATATCATTTTCTTTAAAAAAAAGATAAATAACTTTTGGTCTTATGGCATGATTAGTTGTGATTCACCTCTCATGATCTTGTTCAGTGGTCTACAGTATACAGTTGTTAATTCTTTATGCTTTGACAATAGCTTTCCTTATGGAGAAGGGGGAATGGAGGGAAACTGACGTGAGTAGCGAATGGAAAGTCACAGTAGTGTGGGAATTTATGGATGGGAAAAAAGGAGTGGATGGAAGAGGAGAGCAGAACACAGTTGAAAGGGTACTGGAAAACATTTGATTTTTTAAGGGATGCACAAGTGGAGGGGGAGAGCAGATTTCCCACTTCAACTAATTGAGTGATCCCGGGGAAATCACTTTGTCAGCAAAAAAAGCATGACACATTTGTT